>NC_066583.1:145239449-145550535 GCF_024323335.1 Lathyrus oleraceus | reverse complement strand
AAAACACCGAGATGGCCGTCTTGGATTCCATGAACCGGTTATGGGAGAGAATCTTTCGATGAATTTCTCTTCTAACACGTTCCAGTCTGTCATTACGGCTGGTGTTTTGATCTAGGTACCAATCCTTTGCTTTACCGAGCAAAGCGTGGGGAAATAATCGTCTGAACAACGGAAGCTCCTGAGCCTGATCCACTCCGGCAGCCAATGCTATCTCATAAAATTTTGTGAGAAAAGCAAATGGGTCTTCATGATCCATTCCGGTGAATGGACTTCCATATAATAAATTTAAAGTTCCCGTTTTCATCTCAGCTTGCCTTCCTGTGTGGTTGGCAAACTGAGCGGTGTTCCTTGGACTATTGATGCATGAAGTAGAAATAGGTGGTGGTGGTTGTGGCTCCATGTTTGGTATGAATGGTGGTGGATTTGTGGTTGAAGAACTTTCTCCTTGCTCTTGGCGTTGTCTAGCCTGTTGCCTCCTACGTCTCGTTTTGCTATTGAGCCTCCTTGCGGTTCTCTCGATCTCAGGATCAAAAGAAGTTCATCCACAGGGATTTTCCTCGCATAAAACGTAAGCTGCACACTAAACCAAACAGATTATAAGCACAAGTCAAAAATTCACAAGCTAAAACTTAAACAACCATTGCGATGCTCGCAATATCAATTTACAATCCCCGACAACGGCGCCATTTTGTTAAAAGAATATTTCGTGTCGGGTTTTTGTTATCGTATCCACAGGGATTGTAAGATATCACCGCCGTTCGATGATTGTATTAATCTTAGCTCAATGTAACAATAGGGTTTGGTTGGTTGTCACGTTATCTTGCATAAAAAGGTATTAAATTGCGGTAAAAGTTATGGTTTGATTAAATGAGAAATATTGCCAAAGTTAGGGTTCGATGATTACTTTGCATGTATTTGTTCGGTCAACAATCTTATAAACTCCTTTAGATGATAAATCATTTCACAAAGTCCTCCCAATATGTTTCTCTCGAACACACATTGTGAGTTTTCCCATTTTGATCCATTGTTTCTCTCGAACATAATCTATCAAAATGACAACTTTTTGGTTCAACCTTATGGTGAACAAAATCATTCATTACTATCTCTAGCTAACAAACAAGATTGGATGAAAACCTAGGTCAAGAGTTGGTAAACATCTCTCGATCATAAACCAACACAAAGAGTTTTAAATAGAAACAAAGTTTTCATCATATATTCACCATTAAAGAGTTTACACATGAAGATCCTTACATTTACACACAAAGCTAGTAATCACCTACATCTAACCTTGACAAATGGATGACTTAGCTACTCATTTTCATGGTAGCTTGGTCGGCAAGTTTCGGAAGAAGGTTGATCAACATCCAAGTCGGATAATCGATGTTGGATGGGAATCCACCTTCTTTTTGTAGAAGATGATTACAAGATGAAGAGAAATGAAAACTAGGGCATAAAAGCTCCCAAGAACAATGCTGTAAAAATATCTAACAAAAGTACAAAAGTGGAAAAATGAGGTAAAACTAGGTATGGTGCTCAAAAGTGGCACCTGCTACTTATAGAGTAGTACTGGGCTGTCATGCTCGCTAGGCGAGCAGAATGGCTCGCCTAGCGAGGGTCTAATTGTGGCACACAAGGCACCTGCGCCCAGAGAAAACAGACTAACTCAAACTGTCATGTTCGCCTAGCGAACACACCTTCGCCTAGCGAAGGACACGCTCCAACCTTCGCCCCAGCGAGGTTGAGAGGTTTTGCTACTGGAATGCTCGTTGGGGACTCGCTAGAGCTTCGCCTAGCGAGTGAGTGCTGGCTGCGCTCTTCACCAAAACTGAACGAACTCGCTACCACCTTCGCTATCAGCTCGCCTGGCGAATTTATTTGATAATTTACTGGAGCTTTTCGCTAGCAGCTCGCCTAGCAAGCAGGCTTCGCCACAGCCTTCGCCTAGCGAGCATGCTGAAGAATGCTTATTTTCTTTGGTTCCTTTGCCAACTTTCTTGTGTCTTAATTTCAATTATTTCATGCCTTCTTCCTGCACAATAACACACAAATCAAAGGCACCAAGCTTGTTTATCAATGTAATGCATTTCATCTAAAACAAAGGTGATTTTGACAATTTAGCAAGGAAATAGAGTGAAAGATACCCTTAATTGATGACTCAAATAAGCACTTTTGGGTATCTAACAGTGACCCTGTAGGTTTTTGCGGCATTGGCAATTATATTAAATCACGTATTTAACATAATAAACAGTGAGCGGTATCTAGCAACACATCACTGCTACCCAAGACACGAAAATGTCATGTGATCTGAAAAATCCTTCTGTGATAATATTTATGTGTATTATTACCCTTTTGCCCTTATGTCTATATTGAACACAAGGCATAGACCGTGTCATCCTTGTCCAGTTCAATATTGGGCCCATAGACATTTATCCTGTTATGCAGGATGGGCAAATTCCATTTAGGTCACTCATGTCCCTCAGCATGCTTCGTGGAGTACCCATCAACTGTCTTTATGGTTATCCAGTTACGGACAATGTTTGATCAGCAATAAAGCACTCGACTCTACATCTAGGGTCCATAGTGGTTTCAGGTCGAAGGGTGGTATACACCATTATCACCATGAGAATAACTTATGACACTTTGCATAACATTCTATATAGTATTCTCATAGCGGGTCAATCCAGTGTAAATATTACTCTTAATATTCATACCTATGTTTAAGACTTGACAACTCCTTATCCATGATCCATGATATGTGATCATCAGTCTACATACATAATAGTCTTAATGCTTTAATGTTATCCCACTTCACAATAAAGCTCGACTACGGATACTTTAAGAATAGTGTCCTTATGTTTAATGTGATCTCATGATCAAGTCACACTTGATACATTAAACAGACTAGCTATTCTATGGACTTTATTAACAAACGTAATAAAGAAAAAGCCTTTTATTATTAATAAATAATTCGATACAAGTACCAAAATATTGGCCTCTAGGGCTTACACCAACTGCTCAACCACAAGGCTATGAAGTGAAAGGGGGTGAGAACAATGTGTACAAGCTTGAGAAAGCCCTTTATGGCTTGAAGCAAGCTCTGAGGGCGTGGTTCAATAGAATTGAAGGTTACTTCATCAAAGAAGGATTTGAAAGGAGTTGTTGTGACCACACTTTATTTGTCAAAAGCTTGAGGACAACAAAATTTTGATTGCAATATGTCAATGACCTTATTTTTACGAGTAATGATTTGTCGATGGTGCAAGGTTTCAAGACCTCAATGGAAAACGAGTTTAAAATGCATGATCTTGGCGAAATGAGGTATTTCCTGGGTGTTGAAGTTAATCAGGGAAGCAGTGGCATTTACATGAGTCAAAATAAATATGCAAATGAAGGACTTGAGAGATTTCGAATGGGAGACTGCAATGGAGTCAAAAATCTAATAGTGGTAGGAAGCAAATCGACAAAGGAAGAGGTGCAAAAGTTGATGCAACAATGTTCAAACAAATTATTGAAAGTCTCATGTATGTGACAATGACGAGACCTGACTTAATGTATAATGTTTGTCTCCTAAGCATATTTATGTCAAGTCCAAAGGAAACACACATGTTAGCAGCCAAAAGAGTATTGAGATACATTCAGTCCACTGTAGGTTTTGGTATTTTTTATAAAAGGGATTATACAACTGAAATGATGGCATATACAGATATCGATTATGCTGGCGATGCTGGCGATTTGGATGACCAAAGAGTACGTCCATATATGTATTTATGTTAAGTGGTGGAGCTGTAGCATGGGCATCTAAGAAGCAACCTGTGATAACTTTGTCAACCACAGAAGCAGAATATGTCGTTGTTGTCTCTTGCGCGTACCAAAGTATCTGGATAAAGCGAATTTTAAAACATATAAAAGAAATTCAAAATGACTCTGCTAAAATTTTCTGTGATAATTTTTCCACTATTAAACTTGCAAAAAATCTCGTCTTCCATGGAAGAAGTAAACACATTGACGTATGATTTTATTTTTTAAGAAATCTTACAAATGATGGATCAATCAATATGCAATACATTGGTGGCAATGAGCAAATAGCTGACATCATGACCATGACCAAGCCTTTGAAGATTGATCAGTTCGAAAAACTCAAAGAAGCAACGGGCGTTGGAAGCAGTCTTGGCATAAATTAACATGTAGCTGACATGTTTAGTTTAGGGGAGAGTTTTGTAAGTATTTTCTCATTAGTAGTTTGTTTCAATAAGTTCCTATAAATAAGACATGATAGAGTTAGTTTTACATTTGACTCATTCTTGTTTTTTAAATTCACGTTTTTTGAGTTTATGGGAGAAGTGCCTTTATTTCATATTTTAAGTTTTTTTGTAAGACTATTTAATAGTTGCAATTGATTACTTTCAAAAAGAACAAATATCGTTGCATTTTATGCGATTTACTATTGTGTTCATTGTTTTATTAACATTAACTTGCTAGCTTATACGGGCTGATGATGTCCATAATTTACATTGGCAATTGCCACAATCACAATATTGTCACTGCATAACATGATTATGTAGTCTGCACTTGAAAACCTTGTTAATGTCATGCCTAAATTGTGGGATTTTTATTTTTAGTGCAAAATTGTTAAGTTTAGGAGATCATGCTTTTCTTAGACTTAATTAGTCATGAATCAAATCATAATAAAACTCTTTAATCCAAAATGTAGTAACACTTACATATTTGCATATTTCCAATAATGTTGGAGTATCTATATTCTATTTTAAATTTCATTGTTAATATGGTGCTTTGTTATTGCACCCATGTATTTGGTTTGACCGTATTTGGTTGCAGATGTTGGCCTTACACATAATGATATTATCATTGTTTAATGTCATATTTTTAAGTTTTAATACTCACTGATTTGTTAAATGGAGGTTGCTCAAGTTGCTGTCATGGTTGTTCTCCAGTCAAGTCTGGTAGAATTATCCTTGTAGAATCAATTAAGTTCTGACTAATATCTTAATTGTTTTTTACACACACATATATAATACTCCATCTTACAAGATCCATTTCCAATATACAATATATTGGCATCGAGTTACATTTTATATTTCTTTGTACAACTAGGATAGGACCATGTTAGCTTCACAAACATGATTTCACCACATTCCACTTGCATTTTTAACATGAGAATTCATTTTATAATTTAATTATTTCTTTGTTCTAGGATTCTACCAATCATACTATGTATGTATACATGCGAAGATTAAGCATTACATGTCTCTTTGATGAAGTGGGATGATTATCTATTTGTTCTAGGATTATATATATATATATATATATTATATATATATATATATATATATATATATATATATATATATATATAGAGAGAGAGAGAGAGAGAGAGAGAGAGAGAGAGAGAGAGAGAGGAGAGAGAGAGAGAGAGAGAGGAGAGAGAGAGAGAGAGAGAGAGAAGAGAGAGGAGGAGGAGAGAGAGAGAGAGAGAGAGGAGAGAGAGAGAGAGAGAGAGAGAGAGAGAGAGAGCGAGAGAGAGAGAGAGAGAGGAGAGCGAGAGAGAGAGAGAGAGAGAGAGAGAGAGAGAAGAGAGAGAGAGAGAGAGCACAAAGGTTTCAAATTTAGTAACATGACACCTCTGATTAACTTTTTACCGCATATTCGTATAACAATATCCACGGTTGGATTGAAACTATTATCATGTCTATAAAATTTAATATCACTCGAAAATCATTTGACATGTCAACGAGATAGATAAAAACTAAAGTCTTACAAAATTTCATAAAAACTGTTAATTTTTATCATTCTCTTCATCATATCAAATGATTTTTTATTGATGTGAAATTTTATAGGCGTGATTTATATGATAATAATTTTCAATCCAACGGTGGATTTTGTTATACGGACATAAGGTGAAGAGTTATCGGATGTGACATATTACTAACTTTGACACTTTGATGTCATTTGATCATAACTCATATATATATATATATATATATATATAATATATATATATATATATTATATATATATATATATATATATATATATATATATATATATATAAACTACAACAACAATTATAATTAAACCTTAATAAACCATTTTAGAGACTTTTTTCATTGCCCCTAATTGTTATTTTGCATTCCTAATTATTAAATTCTTACTAAGAAATACTGACAATCTTTTAGACTTATTTAATTACTCCAAATATTACTTCCAGCATGCAAATAATATCAACTTACATTGGAAATAGTTACTCAAACCTTTAGACTCCCAGATGCTTTGATTTGTTCCTTAAGTTTTCAATAAATATTTTTTTCTTTCGTACACATCTTCTCTACAAATCAACTCTCTTTGTTGCCTCTTAAATATCACCTGAAACAACTTCTCATTGTTCCCTCTTCCACCATTCGACAACTTCTCTGCAAATCCGAGTTCTTATCATTTTTACTGATTTGATATTCATTCGGTGTTTATGATTAGTTTTATTATTCTTTTTCATTGTTGTTTGTATCGATTATCTCATACAAATCCATAGTTTTTTTTAAAGTTCATCTTCTTCAGATTTCATTGCATTATGCTAAATGAGTTATCTGTTTTGATAAATTATTTGTGCGTTTTCATTATAATCTATTATTGTTCAACGCAGTTAATGTACCAGAACTGTATTTTTGTTGCAGTGACAATGAGTCGAAGATTAGATTGCATAAAAGACATCAACAACTCAAATGAAACATGACTACTTGTTGTCCGAATTATGATGGATGGAGCATGATCAATAGAAAGGGGATTGAGCATATGGAGTTGCATTTAATAGATGCAGCGATATAAAATTTTAATATTATCTTTTCATTTAGATTACTGTAGTAATTTAATAGTTGATAATGTTACACTACTTTGAATATTTATTTAGGATGACAGGATACAAGTTTTGATCTGTCATGATCATACACCTAAATGGAAAGAATGGATTAAGAAGAATATGACTTGCATAATCAACAATAATATTGTTTATGAGAATGATTTCCAGTAGAAACTCTATGGTCATTTAATAAAATTATGTTCCTTGGTGGGACGACTCTTAAAGTTATTGATATTCAAAATATTCTCTGAAAAAAGTATTTTTTTTTAGATTTTGCTGAAATCCTTGAAGGCAAATGTGAACTTAATAGACTTTAAGGTAAGATAATTATAAAATGGTTGTATTTTATGTTATAATTATAGTACATTATTATAAATGTATTTACCATTATTTGCAGATGTTATTGGTGTTGTGCATGAGATAAACAACATCCAATAACAGACCAGGGAAAAAAAATTGTGTCACTAAAGCTGAAAGACCTGAGGAAATTTTTTTCTTTTAGAATTATGCGTATTTTGTCTATAATTTTATTTGTAATCAATATCCAATAAACCTACACTGAATATGTTATTATCACGATTCATTAATAGTGGTAATATTATTAATTGCATCTTATGAGAAAGTTATGGATCTAAGTTTTTGGATTATTACAATGATGCCAATAACAGTGATGCTATTGCAATTGTTCTCACACATACAATGATAAAGGATTGTCAAGGTTTTTTATGTCTTCTTTTTTTCCACTCATATTTGAATCCATCAATCATGACACTGGTAACATAATGTTTTTTTATTGTTTACAGTTTCAAACGGATTTAGTGGTTCTAAATTGTTGATTAATGAAGATATTTCTGATATTAACGAAATTTTGTCTAAGTAATAAATTTATCATATTAATCCATTTTAAAATACTAAAACTTATTTGTGTATAATGTTAAATGTTAAATGTTATAGGTTACCTATAAACGAACAGACTGAGAAGTCGACTCGATCATCAAGATCTTTGTCTAATTGGTCCGGTGCATCACACTATACCCCGGTTGAGAAGTTTGTTCGTAAGGCCAAATCCATGTCCTTAAGTCAGTTATGCAAGCTTAAACAAGTATGTTGTAGACTGTTTCCTCTAAATGTAATAAGTTTATATTATATTATTATGTTCTAAATACGTCCAATATTTTTGTATTGTATTTAGGAGACGCTTTGTGTTACCGTAGCTTCTACTTTGAAGTTAGTTGTATCAAAATATGTTTAGTTTTATTATGAATGCATAAAGTGTTCATTGAAAGTAACTAATCTTAACAGTCCTTATAAGTGTGCATGTGGAGAAGATGTCAAACAAGTTATACCAAAGTTTCATTTTTGAAAAACAATTTTAATCTTTTTACTATATTTGTTGATATTTTGTTAGTTGTATCACCCGATAATATTATTTGTTTGATCTAAAAGGTACAAAGTAGAGATGTATCTTATTAATGGTGATTCAAAGTTTTATTTTGTGTTTTGGGATGTTGACTGTGCTGAAATTATTGGAAAGACAACTGATAATATGCATAAATCAATGTTAGTGGTATAAATTTACTATGTTGTATTCATTTGTAAAGATTTATGGGTATCTATTTTATTGAATATTTAAATATTCCATTACTAGGATGGAGAAGATGATCTCATGGTTTATCCTGACGAGCTAGATTTGCTTTTGGATAAAAAAGATGGCTTTTAGAGTTAAGGTTCAACCAAATTTTGGCCAAGCTTCACTTTGGAAGCTTTTTGTGGATAAAGAATTTTTCAAACAAACTAAAACAGATTACATAATCGACGAGGTTTCATTTTGTTGTAGTTATTTACATGAAATATTAATCTAAGTCGATTTCAAACTCTTACATAATATTCATGTCAAAATAGAATAATCAAAATAGAATAATCAGGCTCAGACTTAATCTGTAACTATGAATGCAAGCTAGGAAAATATCGAAAAATTATGCGGTAGGTTAACTAAATATGAAACATTTAATTTTGTGTTTGTGTTAACCTTCTCATACTCTGACTACATTTTAATCTATTTTTAAGCAACCATTGTCTGCATGTGGAGAATATGATTCAAATTCAAACTATGTAGCTACTCCAACTAAGGATGTTTCAGTTGCTCAATATGTTGAAGATGTTGATTGTGATGTTTTTGGAGCTACACAATTTTCAGGGACCTAACCTTCGAAGAAAGTAAAGACCGAACCAAATGCTTAATTTAGTTTCATGTTAGAAAGTGAAATGTCTGTTTTTTCTATCCTTCTTAAACAATGATATTAACAATTTTTATGAATTGTTTTGGATGCTTTTATGAAATTTTTGGATGCTTTTGTTTGCACACATTCAAAATTAAAATACTTATAATTATGTTAATTTTGATGGTTTGAAGTCATAGTTTATCAAGGTTCACCCTTCTTAACAGTCATGCCACATGTAGTATTTTAACAGTATACCAGAAGTGTAAAACTTATTTAACATAATTGATTACCTATCAACATCCTCTAATATCCTCTATTAAGAAAAACAATTTATGCCTAAATCTTTATGTGCATTACAATTTATATATCTAACTTTAAAATATGCATTTATACTGCATAATATCCATGTATACCATCTTAGAATGTAGGTTCCATATATAAACATCTTAGAATGTATTGTTCAATATATACTATGATCCATTGGTGTAGAAACAAAAATTAGTAATTGTTTTAAAATGCAGTTGTTTTTCATTGATTCAAACTGCCATACCAGTAAGCATGGTTTAAAACAATTATAGTATTAGACAATCATTGTTAGGCTAGAGCCTCAAGAGCCATAAGTTAATCTTAAGCAATTGCAATCATTATTCAGCCACTGTCATATTTTCTTTCTATGCGTGAAATTAATTATTCTTCATTCCAAATATATAATACTCATTACCTATATATAGTATGTTTAACCATCTATATCTTTAAGGTTGTTTGAATTCCGCATGTCATTTTACTATTAATGTAAGACTCCACAGTTTATGTATCTTGTGGAAATGATTGTCATTCCTTAATTGACATTTTATTAGACTGACTAATTTGTAATGTAGATTGTATTGCACAATATTTAAAAAAATTCTCCAAACATTCCTGATTAAGAATGCATCACCTATTTGTAAGGTAGATTGTAAGACACATAAGAGAGCAATAAGATTAAAGTCAATGAACAAAGAAAATGCTTCACCGTCAGTATAATTCCTGATAAAGAAGTATCACGTATAAGATTTCCACTATCAGAAATTTCTCTAAACATTCCAAGTCATAACAGATGTATAACAAGTTCTGTTCAACACAATCTACCTAACTCAGTTTTAAACACCTTTCCAAGTACGACTGCCAAACTTAGATAAAAAAGGGTATTGTGCGGGAACATCAACAAAGTGGGAGTCAATTTAAAAAGAAGATTTGATACTGTATTTAGTAATATTGCTTCAACATCTTCAAATAGTCCTGAATTGCAAGATTCACAAATCAATGAAATGTTTGAAGATGATAGTGCATATGATCGTATGAATGATGATTCTGAAGGTATATAACTGATTATCCAGTATGTAACCTTAGTAATATTTCTCAACATCTTCAAATAGTCCCGAATTGCGAGATCCACAAATCAATAAATAGCCTTGAATTTCAAATGATTTTTATGAAATCCTTGGAAAAAGTGTCCAAGAAGTGAGTCAACCTCTCAATGATGTTCAATTGGATGAAATGTTCCTTGAGATCAATTTGACCAAGTCGAATGGTCCCAATGTACATGTGAATCAGAATGTAGCAGCTCAAGTCGATGAATTGTTGTCTAAGATCAATATGGCACAAGAACATGGTCCAACTGAGTAGGTGAATCAGCAGGCATGAGGGTTGTCACCTGATCTATTTTGGGAGAAAAGATTACCAGGTCACTGAAGGGTGGAAATCAAGTTTTGGTATCAAGTTACACAAATTATAAGAACAAAAAATATATATAAGATTTTCCACTTTTTATACGAATTTAAAATCCAATACTAATGTTAACATGCAAAAACTCATATTATACAACATTTCTCAGCTGATGTTATAAGGAGGGATCTTGGTCCAGATCAAACTGAGTATATCCTATTGGATCTTGAGACTATGGACTACTATGAATGTGAGATCATTAATACGGAGAGAGACATGGTGGAAATGTACATTGAATATGGGTGGTATGAATACGCCATGGAAAAAAAAATCTTAAAATGGGAGATACGTTGTTATGTCACTACCACTCTGGTTCTCAAATGTTGTACATCAATTTATTGAGACGTGCCGGAAGAAACAATGCTCGAAGGAAATGTTGCTATTTTCATCTGTCTTTCTAGTTATGATTACTAAAGTTTAATTTTGTTGTTTTAGTTGTTTATTGTGGTAACTGTTATTTCATTGTTACTAAGTTGTTCGGTTTTATGTTTTTTTTATGCAAGTCGAAGATATATTTGAACTACTGAACTATGTCAATATAATTTTGGTTTAATATCAATTAAAAATACTATATTGAATATTAGCAAATATTTACTTGATTGCATAATTCAAAAAGTACACAATCATAAACTAAATTAATTATATATATATATATATATATATCTATATATATATATATATATATATATATAATATCTTCCTAGTTCTCTGCCTACCTATCAAACAAAACTAGCTATAACTTATGATTAATTAATAAGTCATATGATAAAAACCAAAAAGTTTAATGTAATGGGTTTATGCAATTTGATGTTGCTTTGGTGTGAGTTTGTTGGTTTGTATTAGCATTTTTATTTAATTCATTTTAGTATTTTGTGATCGTGGATTGGAATGCCAAAAAAACTTCTGGTCGAGAGGTTATGTGATGGCTGACAGAGGTCATTATGCTCTGCACTACTATGTATAAAGAAATTATAGGCTCTTTATTGATTGAAGAAATGAACTTGCATATTTGTAGTTCATTCTATCTTGTTTTTGTCTGATAGTTTATTTACTTGACACATTATTGATTTATGGTCGGGGTTCAGTTTTTCAATCTAAGTATTATCGTAGTTTATTTGGTTTCAAAACTAGTTAAAATATGTGCGAAAATATGTCATGATGTATTGAGTATCTTTGTTGATTTCTTAAGAATTTCATTCATAATTTAACTTATGTATGTTATAGTGGTGATATTTGCTCTATGTAACTTATGTACAGGGAAGAAGCCAAAAAATTTATGACGTGGGGAAAATGTATATATTTTAAAATAATTTGAAGTTATATATTATTGAGAAAAACTCAAAGTTTTCCATTAATTAAAGATAGTGCCCACAAAAAGTTTATATAGAGTGACACTCCTCATCTACTCCTCATCTTACAAGTCAATTTTGTATGGATGAGTTAGATTAAACTCTAATTTTATCATGGTATCACGAGCCTATCAATTTGGGTCATCCACGAATATATATGTGCGCCAAGCAAAATAAGTATTGAGCATAAGAGGGTGTATTGAAAAAACTAAGTCCCACATATCAAAAATTCGGGCCACAAACCGTTTATATCCACACCCCAAACCAATAGTTTTGGGTGTGAGGGGTGTATAGAGAAAAATTCAAGTCCCCCATTGATTAAAGATAAAGTCGACGAAGAGTTTATATAAGTGACACTCCTTATCTTATAAGTCAATTTTATATAGATGAGTTAAGACAAACTCTAATCCAATCATATATGTTTTTGGAGCGCAAAAATAATTATACATATATTAAATTATTTTTTATATATAATAATATAAGTGTAATTTTTTTAACATTAACAATATGCATACTAATAAAATTATATTTAAAATATAATAATATATTGATTTTGTATGTAAAGTATATATTATTTTAAAAAATTAATATTATTATTATAATATTTTTTTAAACGAAATGATAATAATTATTATTAGAATTATATAATTACGAGATTTCAAATTCAAATTCAAATAAAGGTTATAAGCCTTTATCATTTATTAATTAACAAAATCTTAGAAACACTACTGAATCATGTTTATTATTGATAAATAAATATTATAATTTATAATATGAAAAAATCTGAATAATAAGTATAATATAGTATTGATATAAAATAGTAATTTCAACTAAATTTTATAATTAGAAATTGTCTTACCTTAAAAATTTGACTAACTATATACGATAGATATTAAAAATTTACTTAACTATTATATATCAATAGATATTACATATAAAACATAAAACATAGTTAGTATTATCTTAGAAGTTTACATTACATATAAAACATAGTTAATTATAGGGGTGTTCAAAACCAAACCAACCCAATAGAAAACCGCAAACCAAATCAAACCAAACCGAAACCGCAAAAAACCGCATTTGGTTCGGATGCGTTTGGGTCATTTTTTAACAAAACCGCACGGTTTGGTTTGGTTTGCGGTTTGTATTTTGCAAACCGAACTAAACCAAACCAAACCGCATTATGTTACCATCTAAACTTCACTTATCCCACATCCAATCCAAAACTCAAACCTAGTATGTCTTAACCTTACAATTACAAACGATTTTCTCTTACTCACATTTAGGGTTTCAATTTCAACCTTCTTAAATCTCTCCTAGTAGTACCGCACATTCTTTTCGTCTTCTTTGCCATGTACATTTCACCTTTTCTACTCGAATATGTCCTCTCTTATGTTCTTTCTATTTCATATTTTATATTATTGTTTTATCTTCTAATTACATTTTTATCGCACATTTCTTCTCAATCTCACATCTCTTATGTTTTTTTCATCTTCTCTAATCTCTCTTCTCATATGTTTTTTATGTTTTATTATAATGTTTTTGATATTATTTTATGCTACTATTTTATATATATTTTTTATTCCATTTTTTTTAATCTAATTTTTTGTATATTGAATGAGAAGTTTTTCTCTAAATATGATGAGTTTTGATGTTATTTACTAATGTATGAATGGCTAAACACAAAGTTACGTTGTTCTCTATAGGTGTATGTATGGCTAAATAAAAATATTATAAAAAACCGAACCAACCGAACCAATCCAAACCGCATTGATTTGGTTTGGTTTGGTTTGGTTTTATTTCTACGTATTGTGTCTTAATTATGTCTTACCATAGCAATTGTCTTACGTATTGTGTGTGGTGAATTTGAATTTTGGAGAATTCTATAGTAAGACATAACAAACTTGTGTATATATTATAATTATATATTACCATATGATTGAAATATTAGTGGGGGCACATGCCCCCTAATCTTATATATAGCTCCGTTTCTCTGCTTATGTATACTATCACTTATGTGGTTTAATTACAATATTTCATTTTTTTTTGGTACATCCCGAAAATTGAAATCAAAAGTACGTTTTAAGCTAACCAAGTTTTGCTAGGTTCTAAAATGAGAAATTAAAAGTAGGTTTCATTCCATATAGATTTTGGTAGGTGCAGAAAACAAATTAAACTTAGCGTCGATCAAAGCCGATACTACATGGTTATATAGTAACTATAGTGTCACTCAAGGTTGACGTTATATGGTTATATGTTAACTATAGTGTTGTCTGAGGCCGATGTTACACGGTATAGCTAAGTTAATGTTGCTTACAGCCGATGCTAAGTAAACGAATGAGAGACTATAGTGTCGCCTTAGATCGACGTTACAGGGTTATACCTAGAAAGTAGTGTCGCTTAAGGCCGACGTTAAATAAATGAGTACAACACTCCGGTGTCGCCTTAGACCGTTGCAACATGATTCTATTAAGTATCTAGCGTCGCCTATGACCGACACTAATCAAATACACACAATGCAATAGTATCGATTCAGGCCGATGCTAGAGCTAAATATGTTTGTAGTCTACTGTCGGCTTTGCGTATTAGCGTCCCTTTAACATTGCGCTTAGTCGGTGCTAGAGTTAGCATTGACTAAATGCTACGGTTTACTTTCAGTTTTGAGGTGTCCCTCATGACTTCGACGCTAACACCCTTTAGCATCAATCTTTGCCTTTTAACGAGGTCTTTTATCCGACGCTAAACACAAATTTCTTGTAGTGCATGACTAATTACAAAAAAGAGTGGACTCTAAATTTAAGTCAACATATCTTGCTAGATCCCTACCTACCGACCAAAACTAGTTATAACTTATGGTTAATTAATAAGTCATATGATAGGAATCAAAAAGTTTAACATAATGGATTTATGTAATTTGATGTTGCTTTGGTGTGAGTTTGTTGGTTTGTATTAGCCTTTTAGTTACTCCATTTTAGTATTTTGTGTATTGTTTCTAACTGCATTTTATCTATTCTATTTCAGAATTTTGCATAAAATCACTTATATATTCTGACCTTCAACTTTTCAATAAAAATTCGTAGTACCTTACTTCTTACAAATCAGTAAGCTCTCAATTCCCTATCATGTTTGTGTTTGAAAAGACATATCAAAACACTATAAAATTCCCTTAAAACTTAAATGTCTGTGAAGGAGGTCATCATGGAAAATAAAAATAAGATTTCTTTAAATGTCTGTGATTGTAAGTATTATTATTATTATTATTATTATTATTATTATTATTATTATTATTATTATTATTATTATTATTATTATTATTATTATTATTATTATTATTAAATTATAGTCATATAGACATGTAATACAATGTAATACAATTCTAATTTTGTGTGTTTTTTTTTATATTTGAAGTATTTTTCTGCACACAAATGTGCTAATTACTCTAAAGACAAGTTAGTTGAGGTAAAAGAAGATATGACTATCTATATGTAATAGGATGTTATTTGTGAGTTCTGTTTGTATTTTTCTTTAATAATATTTTTAATTTAACACTACTTGAAATGTCTCATATATGAGTTTTTCATTGTGTGTAGTAGAATGCGATGATTGTGTTAGTTGTTTTTTATATTTAGGATTTTTTCATAGTTTTTATACCTGTAATGATCTTGTGTATCGGCGGATTTTGTTGTATAATACATAATTACTTTTTATTTTGTGTCACAAGAACACAAGTGAAAAAAACTTTTATAGGTGGCGAACCTATAATAGTGGGAGATTTAATAACATTTAAAATATCTATGAAAAAAAATACTATTAAAAAACCATGCTACAACCACCCGTAATAGGCCCATGAATTTTGTTAGAGGAAAATTTCCTTTTTTTCCCACTTTGACTCATTTTGATTCTCTTATTTCCTATTTTCCCTAAACACTCTTTTAAGTTTGAAAATAAAGAAAACACACAACCATGCATGAAACGAGATAAAAGAAAGGATTTAGACCGATAAAAGCGAATGAAAAACTTCAAATAAAATAATGTTAAAACCACTTATCAAACTCCCCCAAACTTAAACCATTGTTTTTCCTCAAGCAACTTAGCTTGCGCTGGCAAAATTCAAACAAAGCACATCAATATATTAAAAGCTCGGGAAAAAACATATGTACTCATACATGACTCTTTGTTCAGATCGGCTAATGATTAATTCTCATTACTAGTTTGACACCAAAGGTATTGTAAGAACATAACCCGTAAAAATACAAACCAAAGCCTCCCTCTTAGATACAAATTCAATTATGGTTTTATACCTAAGTTTCTTCATCCAATTTTATTTTATTTTCATTCAGAACAAACCAATTAAGTCAATAAGATAATGATAACCTTCACATACATATGAAGTTAACTGAGGTTTTATTATTACTTTTAATTTATTCAGAACACATAAGCGAACTAGTGTTTGGAAATGACAACTTTGTAAGGGTCATCACAAATTACTCTGACTAATTGCCATTTATTCACACCGTTAATTTCACACCTTTTTCTTCTTTGGAATTGGGGACCAACCACTATTGGGTTGAGTAACCGGATGATGGTTACCCAACTTATTATACCTAGTTGCCCTTTAACTGCAATTTTCTCATTTTTCAATTTTTTATGTTTTATTTTTCCTCAATCAACCAAATGTAATATGCGAATCAAAAGTATCCCAAACTTTTTAAAATAAGCTACTTGAAAAATACTTCTAAAAAATTTGAAGACTACCGCACAAAACGAGTTAGATCGATATCCTTTTTGGAAGATTTTAGGTGTTCAGACAATACTTATTTTATCAAAATTTCTAGAGCTCATTAAAATTAGCTTTTCATCCCTTAGATTTTATATACTTTCTCAGAGGAATCACATAAATAAAAATATTTTTTCAAAAGATACTGTAAACTTCTCTAATTCGGGGAGAATATAACAAGGGTGTATAATCATACTAAAACAAACTGTAGTGATATATTTGTAAAAAGCCTTACCTAGGGTGATGCCCTGGGACCTCCCTAGGAGATGGAGAGGAGATGAGGTCACCCTAAGGAAGGTATCGGCCCGCCCTTAACTATTCCTCGACCATTTGAATAAAGAAAAATACAGAGTCGTTATTGACTCACATCTCCCTTGGAATAAGGATTCAAATGTCCACCTTTTGACTAGGTGGGCGGTTACATTTCCCGAGGAAACCCTAAGTGCTAGAAACTCCTATAAATACATTACCCTTAAATGGATAAAGGACATACTCTAAGTCATGCACACATCCCAGTACTCAAAGAGCACTATACTCCTAGTAATCGTAATACACTATCAACCTAACTGCCCGCATGCAACCTTGCAACGCTAGCCACCAATAGGGCATCTCACCTCACATGAGTCGGTCCCTTAAAAAACCTTAAAAAACCACCTCACAAGGATTCTCGCCGCCGTGAGCAAGCCCTCACAACCCAAACTTTTATATATCTATTAAGCCCCCTGAGTCGATTTTCCCTTGCACGGGAACATGCATACTATTTACTTTTTTACAATTATAATGGCACCCAACGTGGGGGCCATTAAAACAAACATGGGCAACATCCTTCACTTTAACCCTATCACCCCCTTTTTTAGAAGACTAAAAGGGTCATACATCACAAAACCAACAACATTGTTGAAGGTATCTCCTGGAGGGGCCTCTCTAGAGACGCTCAAAGAAGATACGTGAAACTGGTGTTCATGGAGAACATAGCATTCCTCAAATTTCATGGAAACACCATGGGAATGATATTGGTCAACATCATTTTCTCTGAATAGGATGCCTTTGGCATTAACCCTCATGACAATGATCCCTTGGTCATCACCATTTAGCATGGCAGCTGAGATATCAAGCGCGTATCGATAGAACTGGGCGATCTTTTGATATCCTATTTTAGGATGTCTTCCAGAAGTTACAACTGAATACATAAGACATGCAGATATTCATTGGCTCTTTGACAAGATTATCGGGAAAATAAGTACAAATAGTGGGCAATATGACCCTAAAAACCACCTGCAGCGACGAAGTTAACGCTAAAAATATCAACATTAACTACCTCATTGTAGAAACTATGTCACCTTACAACATCATCCTGGGGCACCCGATCATCAACGCTCTAAGGGCTGTCATATCTGCCTAGTATTTAACCCTTGAAATATCCGTTCATCGATGACAGAGTGGGCACCATCAGAGGAGATAAATAAGTGGTTCGTGAACGTTACCTGAGAAGCCTGGAGAAGTCCAGAGAAGACCTTACATTTGTTGATGCCCATTCTTCCGAAGTTCCAAATAATGACTTCGAAGGTTGGGACCCCAAACTGGGCGGGGAGGAAAAATGACATATGTCCATTCAGATTCAAATGGATCCCCTAGATGTTCCTAAAACCACATTCATGTCAAACCATGGCAACTACTACTATAATTTCATTCCCTTCGACCTCAAGAACGATGGCGCCACCTACCAATGAATAATGGACACGGGTTTTTCCCATTAGATTGGGAAAAATCTAGAGGTATATGTTGACGACATGATTTTCAAAATTGTGGAGGGGAAAAGTCACGTCGACGACCTGTAGGACATTTTGCAGTTGGTAAAGAGGTATGATACACGCCTAAACCCTGCCAATTTCTCTTTCTAAGTTCAGAAGGGGAAATTTATGGGTTTTATGCTGACAAGGAGAGGGATTAAAGCCAATCCTGACAAGTTTCATATGGACATTGATATTAGGAGTCCTACAAACGTGAAGTAAGCGCGACAACTTATGGTGCTTGGGGTACTTGAGGTTTATGTTGGTTTTGATTCTTGCTCCATGAGAAATTTGGATGATTATGCCAACCAGGGTTGTAGATGTTGCTGTAAGGATTTTTATACTTGTTGTTGCCAATATAGTTAATAGAAACAGGATTTACAAAGCAGACTTCAAACAAATGAGCTCCTCCATAATAAACACAGGAAACCTCTGATGCTTAAGTCACAACTTTAATAGGTTTAGGTGCTGGTACGTCAGGACTCATCATCACGTTTTTCATCATTTGGTGAATGTGAGCTACCTGAGCAGCTAGGGTTGTAGTCTCAGTGACTTCATGAGCACCAACTATCTTTTTCTAAGTAGAGACAACATCAGCTCTTGTAACTAGCCATTTGTAGGTGTTAATTGTAATGCTTTCAATCAAATTGTATCCTTCTTCATATGACTTAGAAATAAAGTTCCACCACTAGAGGCATAAAGCATGTTTCTTGAAGAGGGAACCAATCCATTGTAGAATGTTTCTAGCTGAATACAAATTGGTATCCCATGACGTGGACATTTTCTAAGCAACTTCTTAAATCTTTCCCAAGAATAAAATAAAGATTCATCACCTACTTGTCTAAATGAAGTGATCTTATTCCTCATCTTAGTATTCTTGACAGGAGGAAAGTACTTAGCCAAAATGTTTCTATCTAGAGCGTTCCATGTGGCTATGTAATTTGGTTCTAAGGAATTCAACCAACTCTTGGCTATATGCCTTAGAGAGTATGGAAAAAGTCTCAACCTGAAGGCATAATTTATAGTTCCATGGATCTTAAAGTTACTTGGCACTACTAGAAATTGTCTCAAATGCAAGTGTCGATCTTCATTTGCATTGCCTGAGTATTGACCAATGGCTTTTAATATCTAGAACATCATTGGTTTAAACTCAAACTGAGCCACATTGATCTTTGGACGAATGATACACATTTTTATAGCATTAAGATTAATGAATGTATAATCTCAAATGTTTCTTGCTCTGTCATTGGCAATGCCAATGATGATGTTATCAGCAATGACAATGTCTGCTTGAGTTGGCCCATCCTCTATGTCTAAGATGAGAAAACGATGAGGGGTTCCTGGCAAGTGTCTAGTAGCTTGAAATCTCCTAAGCAATCTGAATGTTCTCTCAGGTTCACGATCTCCTTTGTATATTGAGTTTAACAACTTGCGCATGCAAACGTTAAGCACATGTCATGTCACTAGAGTATATAGTAAACATCAAAAGCTCAAATTCTAATTTAACAAGAAATAGTGTTTCATACAAAATCAAAATGTTATCTTTGACACACTCCCCAACAACGACGCCAAAAATTTGTTGGTTGAAAACCTGTGATGTCCATGCAAGTATACATGTATGTTTTAAGTAGCAAGTAAAAGAATTGTAAGGATGTCGAACCTGCAAGGAGTAGAAAGTAACTTAGATTAATTTTGCAAGGAAGTATCTTTTGTAAATAAGCATGACCAGGATAAATATTTTTTATAGTTTTCATAGGTTCAATTTAGTAGTAAACACAATGAAGAACAATGTCAAGGATGTAAGTGAATGCAATAATAGAGAGTATATTAGGCAATGATCCATTAATATAACTTGTTATTTATGCATATATGATGTGTTGTCTCATTCCAGAAAAGGTCAGAAAGTGATCTAATGGTGTATCTCTACAACGTCAATAACATATACATCAAGGCAAGGGTACAAATTTATAAGCCTCACTTGTAACCCTAACGCAAGTCCGGTTTTATTCTGAATGTGTTTTATGATTGTAACTCTTTACCTTTAAAGTAGTTAATCTAGTGAATATCTTTATCCTACTATTTTCAATCACTTTTGCCATGAAATATGCTTGTTGTTGGAACTCTCACAATAACATGCTTGTATTTTTTCCAAGTTGACCAATCAAAGAATCAAATTGTAACAGTTTAACACATGATAAAATAATACATTAAAAACACATCTTTTAACATAAAAGACTTTATTATATCAACTTTTCATTGCTCAAGATAAAAGTTTTAGCTCATAATGAGATTAGAACATACAACAATACTAGTTCTTAAGCTAATTATTCTCAAACACATAGTGAAAAAGAAATAACAACCTAAAAGTAACTTATTTGTCTTCTTGCAATGGTTAGTCACCAAGAGACGACTTTTGTCACGCTAGATATTAGCAGTAGGCATTTGAGGTGATGAGAAGAAGAATCTCCATTTTCACTCAACTCACTCTCTTCACTGGTATTTCTAAGTGTATTCTCTTTCTCTAATTACTAAACTCATATTCACTTCTTCAAGAGCTGATTTTATAGTTGCTTCAACGAGGGTTTTGTACATTGTCATGGATCCTGAGCTTGAGAATAAATGTCAAATCAGGCTCAAAGAAAATCAACATTATTCTCACTATTTCTTCTAATTCAAACAAAATTAGAATCGGGTACATACAATAGTAGGAGACAAAGTGTAGCGTGGTTGTTTACTGGAACAGACAAGCAGACGGTGTTGTCCTTGTGGGAGCGTTGTTGTTTACTGCCTTTTTTCTTCTATCTCCTCATTCTTATCCTTTTAAACGAACTCTCCTTCCAAATGCATATTGTTTCCACGTGTGCCCTAGGAATGCAATTGATGTTTCTCTTTTTTTTTCCAGTTGCTTTCAACTTTCCACTTCCCTTTAGGTACAAGTTGTTATCCCATACTGGCGTGCCAAACCTCATCAGAAGCTAACCTTTCACAAGAAACAAACACATAAAAACTAAAAAATAGAGCACCTATTATGCTCATTACAAACTACTCTTAAAATAACAAAATGCAATAAATTTAACTACTAAATGGTAAAATAAATAGAAAGATTCAAGAATTAAGTCTTTTAATCAATCACAAAATGTGTGTAATCAGTGCTCTTGGTCCTTAATTCTAAGGATATCTACTCAAGCATGGTAAAAATTAATACATACATATTAATAATTGAAAGCATAGACATTGTAAATCAATATAATTTACAAATGAAAACATGTATTGCAGTAATTAGTTCGTTAAAAAAAATGCTCCGTAGAGACTCTTAGCAACAGCAGCTGAAGCAAAAGTTTTCCGGAAATAAAATGCAGAGAAACTCAAATGGCCCAAATCATAAAATATGTAAAAGAGGTTGTTTAACACCCCCACAAAATACTATCTAGAATCATAGTACGTAAATCATTAAAATTGTGGTACTGAAACAAACATCATCTAAATGACATCCAAAATTATTATAAGATGTTCTAAATATACTAAATAGAAAGACACAACGGACCAAGTCTTCGACCTTCAGATCTTCTCGTTAAATTCCAACTATTGCATCTAAATGGAAAACAACAACATGATTGGGGTGAGATTACTATATCTCAATGGAGTCCCACTATCTTATAGGTCAACTCGACTATACAAGGTGTCTAACTCACTAGCTAGAAAACTACTCAGCATACATACCATCGGTCAAGCAAGTAAAGCGCAACAGATCCAAAAAAACTCATTATAATCATAAGTGCCACTGAATAGTCTTACCTTTCGCTTTGGTTACCATGGGAATCTCATAGAGAATTGAAACTATTTCACCGACTACTTGTTCATCTCCTGAGCGGGATTCAGGTTTAAGATTAACCAATAATACTTTCATAACGCCTTGGTTCCTCACCAATAAGACTCTCGAAATGGCTTAGTTCCTCACCCATAGGACTTTCGAAACGACTTGGTTCCTACTCACCCATAGGATTTTTAGAACGACTTGGTTCCTCACCAATTTTGTCCATTCCCCGTCACATGTACCTATATATCAAACTTAGATCTTGGATACTATTCGACTTTCCATCTATGGTAACCAATCATAGGCGTAGCATGGGCAACCCCACTACTATTATATGGTACAATGCACTCATAACATAACGTTTTTGTGTTAGACAACCACAAGGATGTGTCATTATGTTGAAACTTTACAATAATCGGTTGTTCGATTAATCCTATGGTTTCTTACTTTTTGAATTTATCTTACTCATTCACAAATTTCTCATATTTAGGTTGACCACCATTAAACGTTATTAGGATTACCGCACTATCCTAATCTGCGATCATTAGAGACTAATTATAAAAGTAGTGCTAATACACAATCATTTCCAAGCAAAAACTAGATGCCACGCATTAGAACATTAAAGCATTTGTTAAGATACAGAGAAACTCCTAAAAAAATTATACTTCCTAAACTCATCAATATCATTTTAGGAGTGCATGAAGACCATAGAGCTTCACTATGTTATATCTCTTTCCCTTATCTTTCCAACATAAATAAATTATTAACCATAAGAAAGTTTTCTGGATTAGATTTCTGACTCATCCGGTCGTGTCTGAATCAAAGCTAAAAAACTCAAGTTATGACAAAAACAATGCATTGAATACAATTTGCCTTCCTGACTTGAGTCAAGTATAAATTATGATTCGAATCAATTCAGGTCGTGGATAAATAGAAGAGTCTGATTTTAATTAGGTATAAATAGTGGTATGAATCAATTCAGGTAGTGGCTAACCACAGCGTTAGAATAAGTAATGAATCAAACATGTATCATCATAAACATGACATTCATTATCATCACAAGCACAATTTTAAGCATCATCTTTAATCAAAAATCATTCATCAGCAAGGATCAATAACATCAAGGAATTCCTAAAATATGCTTATATACTCATAGCATACCAAGAGGGTTCATGCATGTAAACCATTCATGGTGATCAAAATTTCATGAAATTCACACAACAACACATAGATTCAAGAACAATGTTCTAAACCCAACATGCAATGACTATGAATCTAAACCTACAAAGGCTAAAACTAACTATTAACCCCACCTTAGTTTAGAGAAACTGAAATTGATGATGATCATGACTTCTTGATTGGTGGTTCTTCTTCAAGAATGCAAGAGAATCTTCGCATGCAAGAAGAGGTGAGATGATTTTGGCTCCTCACTTTCTCTTGACCTTAGAATCACTTGAAAATGATAACGAGAGAATGAACTTGATGATGGAATTTATGGAGAATACTTGATGTAATGTTGATCAAGCTATCACTCTAAGGCAACAAATCTTAAACCCTCCTTCCAATCAACTCCAAATCCTCACATTAAATGGAAATTTGATCCAATCTCCCCATCTTCCCTCTTTCACTCACCACACTCCCTTTCTCTAGCTTCCTCCACTCTAAAATTATGAACTTAGGTGAGAGAATGAAAGTGAAAATATGAGGAGGAGTAGCTTCATTTTTATTTATATAGTAACTTAGGGGAATTACCACTTTTTCCCTTGTCTTTAATCAAAACTTCTAACCATCGCCACTCTTATTAAAATAAGAGATTTGAGATAGATTAGAATTACTAATCTCCATTAGTTAGACATCATCATACTAATACATACCATGCTTAAATAAGGTTATTACAGATTATGTGTTTTGTTTTGAGTTACAAGTCATTATAGAGACCCATAGTGATAAATTTTGCATAAAAAGCCATTTTTCTAGAAGAAAAACTAGTGGAAAAGTATGAGGTTGCCAAAAGAAACACCAGAAACACGAAAAGTCACGCATGATATTTGAAAATTTGTGGCCGTAATGGGGAATATGGGTGGTCCGTAATTCTCCCAATGGTAGTAATTCCTTCTTACAGGTTAGGTTGTGCATCGATGGTCTTGAAATAAACTTCTAAAGAAAGTGGAATTATGGTTGCAATATGGTATTACGAGTTGATGTAATTCCCTTTCTGATTTTAATTTTTCTAGGCATTTTGTACTGATCACGAGCATTAGGTCTTTAACCCTTTGTAAACATGAAACACAAACAAATTGGAAATACGACAGGAAAAACTAACATAATGGATAAATAGGCTTGGGAAAGACATTAAAAAAATTATTAAAAAGATGAAAATACCACTGATCACCCTTTATCAAATCCGCCACAGCATCCACTTCTACTAGAACAAACTTGGTTGACTAATATGTCACGTCTCCAACCAAGATAGAAGGAATACTAATCACATCAAAGGTAGATCTATCCATAGTTTGATATGTTAAATTCTCATTAAAGAAACATTTGACTTCACCAAAAACCTTGGTCACCTTATCCACCCAAGTATCACCCACAAAAAGAGCCAAATTGGAATTCCTCCTTATTCTCTAATTTACACAAGCATGGAAGAACTCAATATTAATGTCCCCCTCTTTTAACTACCTCAAATGGGAGCATTACACTAACTTATGATCCCTACATCCGAGAAGCTTCCATGACTATTGCATATTTTTAACTTTCTCAGCTTAATCTTCTAAGTAAAATGGCACAATTCCTCCATCATGTTCCAATCCTTAATAACTTTTCCACAAATAGACCAATTAACCTCCACTATAATTATGTTCTTCGAACAGAGAGTTGTCAAAGACAATATCGTAACAATATGTAAGACAAGATTAATTCATTAATATATAAATAATGAATATAAGTAAAAGGGCACAAGGAATTATTAACTCGGTTTGGTGCAAAGTCACCTATTTCTGGTGGGCGTTACATAAGAAAGGAAATTCATACTCAATAGTCAAAAATACAAATTGGTATTAGTTGAACACTTCTGGTTCAAAGCCTATTTTCCTAGTACTATCCATGAATTTCTATTCAGAACTCCCCCTGAATATGAGACTCCTCTCACTTTCTCTCGAACACTCTCTCACATGCTTGGACAATTACTATATCTTATAAATGATGGGATGAATTACAACTCAAAAATATTGTATTCTTGAATATAGGAATATGGCTAGTAAATAGAGTTTAACAACACAAAATAAAATCAAAACAAAAGACTTAACACAACTAAACATTCCTTGTTTGTTTCCCAAAGTCAAAGTCTAAGTCTTACGGTGGAGAGTTTCTCCTTAAATAGCAATAGAGTCTCGCTGCAAGGTCCAATAGGCTTTGCATCTTTTTGTACGGTTGGAGGAAGTCCATAAGTGCAAGAAATAACTCTTCAATAAGTTTATTTTCAATCTATGATTTAATAAATCTACACATATTAAATATGTTCTCGTTTGTTCTAGGTGAGTGATATTTTGGAAAAACTTTCCATATTCCAAAAAGAGCATAAAATAATTGTTATAATAAGTTTGGTTCTACATCTACAATCCTTAAGTTTTAATGATAACAAAGTATAAAGAATAATTTTGTACACTAATAGTTTCATTAAGTGTGTAGAATTTTAAAGATAAGGAAAGCAGATTGTAGACTATATAAGAAGACTCAGGATTATGGACAAGAAACTCTAGACTCTGGATAAAGCAAACTCTAGATTCTAGACAAAAAACTTTATACTCTGGACAAATAAGACTCTAGACAAAGCAGGCTCTGGACTGTGGACAAGAGACTCTAAACTTTGGACAAGAGACTCTAGACTCTAGACAAGAGACTCTAGACTCTGGACTTCAACAGATTATAAAACAAGGTTGAAAAATCAAGAAGTGCTTAATTGATAGTCAACCATCTAGATAACTAAGTCAATGCTTCTAGAACAAACAAACCATATTTACTCTAATAACCCAAACCTCATTTTGACTAGACTTTGAAGTCTAATCTTTAAGGATCTGAACTCTGATCAAGCTTCAAATCATCTCAAATACAAAGCCAATGATTTAGAGAATAATGTTGAAATAATATTCTTTGAAATATTACATTCAAGCGAAAAAATCAAATGTTTCCTTCAAAGGACAAATGTATTAGAATTATTAAGGAATGTACTACCAACGAATCTCCATAACTCACGGCTCAACCTTGTACCATTATTACAGCTTTGAAATTGAAGAAGTTTCTAATTCTATCCTCCAATTGTACTATTCATTATCTATTTAAAGAGGACAAGGAATTTTGAATATGAAAATGAAGAATAAGAATAACAACGAAGTGAGTAAAAGAAGAAAAACAAATGAGAGAAATAACAATTACAACACTCACTACACTTAGAGCTTTTACTTGTATATTTTCTAAGTGTAAACTCTGAAATTCATCTTGTGTATCTGCTTGTTTAGAAGCATTCTTGTAAGCACATACTCTTTGTATTTTAACTTTCTTTAAATTCCTTAAGGGACTAAGTTTAGTCCCTAGCCTCAACAAGTCATTATCAATTAGTCTTTGAGTTTATGATCTGTTTGATTAGTGGAGTAAGTCCTTGTGAGAAGGAAAAAACACTCTAACGAGTGGACTCGGTTAGCTTAGTTAATAGTAAACCGGTATAAAAATTCTGTGTATTTCTATCATTGTTGTTCTTGTCATTGGTTTGTGAAAAATATATCTGATAACGCGAAAATACATCGTATATTTGCCTTGCTTTACACTAAAAAATCGTACCACTTTCATTTATATTCCGATTATTCTGCAAGTGTTTGAGTTATTTTTGTAGGTATTTCAATTCCTATGTTTAAATGAGCAAAGTATAGAAAAGGAAGGAAAAGAAGAAGAAACAAAAGAGAAAATAGCAGAAAAGAAGAAAATACAAATCATGTGCATGTGACGACCGTCACAAACCATGTCATGACCGTCACGCCTTGGGCATCACGAACGTCACAGGCCCATCACGACCGTCACAAGGCCAAAAGCAACGTAATGGAATTGTTCAACAGATGTGATCCACACGCCCATTTTTCTCGCTCCTCAACCCACTTTCCCGTGAATTTCTCACTCAACCAAGTCACCCTTATTTCTCTCAACTACCAAGACCAAATGGAGAATATAAAAGGATGGAAGTTGGAAATCTACGGGCATGCTTGATTTTCCTCCCTGAAGCCAACTTTCAAGATTTTTCTCTGCATTTATTTTCCACAACAATTCTGTTTTCTAGTATTATTTTTCTTCAGCAACATTGTTTTCTTTTACCGCAATTTGTTTACCGTTCCGTTCAGCGTTTCCGTTTATCCTTTCCCTTTCCGTTTTTCATTTAGCCAAAGTAGTAGTTTCCTACACTGGGGAACTACTGTAATTTATTTAATTTAGTTTAAGCAATTATTTCGAAGAAGCAAAATCCTACCGACCTGTGGAGGACTGCTCAAGTACTTTAAGATTCGGCATATTCGATTAATCCAATTTCCAGGTTTTTATCCAATTATTATTGTTATCGCTTTATTATTATTATAATCATGTTTGCTTTATTTTTAATCTGTTTATGTTCGTCTGTGTTTGCGTTATTTAACATATCCGACTAAACTACCGGTATCGGTATGTAAACAGTTTAATTAGATGGGATTTAATAATAATCGGTGTAAAACTTCTTTTCTCAAACAATCTTTCTGGCTACGGTTTTTAATTTAAATTTCATTAACTTTGTCATGAGAGTGAGAAGCTATTTAATACGGTTTTGCCACGAGAGTGGGAAATTAACTAAGGTGAGAACCGACAATTGCGAGAGCGTGAGGGTCGAACTGGATAGTAAAAACTAGGCATTGATTTTAAAAACAGCGAGAGCACTTTAAAAGCAATTAGAACTTATATATTTTCAAAAAGTATTTTTAACTTCAAATGGGACAGCGAGAGCGTACATTTTGACTTAAAAGTATAGTTCGAATCAACAATCACGAGAGTGTGAGATAAAGCCTTTTAAATAAGTATTTTTTACTGAAAGATATTTGGTACTTAAAATATACACCGGTGACTTATCGAATCCCTGACGATTAATGCGTTGCATACTGATATCCCTCTATTAATATTTTCTTAAAAACTTAACTTCCTTTAGATTTGATTTTTGTTCAACCAAACCTCTAAAAATCATCTCCTTAGTTAAACATAGTAACATCGATAGCATTAGTTTGACCATCGTTCCCTGTGGGTTCGATATCTTTTAAAACTAAAACGACTGGACTGTGCACTTGCAGTCAAGTACTCAATAGACTATATTTTATATACAGTCACGAGACGTATCAAGTTTTTGGCGTCGTTGCCGGGGACCTGATTTAGTCAAATAGTGAGATTCTTTCGTTGCGCAGTATAGACTAAGGTAAAAACTAATTTCCTTTCCCTTATTTCCCCGATTGTATTCTAAGTACTCGCTCATAAGGCAAAAACTTAGCACCACCAATCGCAGAATTAAAGCATTACTTATATTTAAGACGCCGAATACTAGAGTACCAACGAAGGTACGATATTCCTGATATCTTCTTTCCTGCTACTGAACCAGTTGAAAAACCAACCATGGCTACAGTGGAGCCACATAATCGTCCTCTTAAGTTTTACGCTACCCCGTCCCAACAAGAACCTCACAACAGCATTGCTTCCCGTGCTATCAATCGAAATGATTTCGAGTTAAAACCCTCATTATTATCAGTCGTCCAACAACATCAATTTGCTGGAAATCCTACGGACGATCCTAATGAACATTTGACCAAGTTTGTGCAGTACGCAGACACTGTGAAGGCGAATGGTGTATCTCAAGATGCGATAAGACTACGCCTTTTTCCTTTCTCTCTACGAGATAGAGCTTGGGCTTGGTTACAATTCGTGCCATCCAACTCAGTTGCTACATGGGAAGAACTGAAGAACTTTTTCTTAGCCCGATATTTTCCGCCAAGCAAAACTGCTATGCTGAGAGCTCAAATCAACAGACTTCGACAAAAAGATGTATAATCTCTCTACGACGCGAAGGAGAGATACAAAGACATGATGAGGATATGTCCATATCACGGTCTCGAAGACTGGGTGATCATTCACACATTTTACAATGGGCTTCTGTATAACACAAGACTGACAGTAGACGCTGCCGCGGGCGGTGCACTTTTGGACAAGCCATACAACGAAGCCTATCAACTCATT
The DNA here is from genome assembly GCF_024323335.1 of Lathyrus oleraceus. Classification (NCBI taxonomy): domain Eukaryota; kingdom Viridiplantae; phylum Streptophyta; class Magnoliopsida; order Fabales; family Fabaceae; genus Lathyrus; species Lathyrus oleraceus. The sequence continues at coordinate 145,520,664 of NC_066583.1, read as the reverse complement.
GAAAACATGGCCCAAAACCATTGCCAATGGGGAGGTGAAAGAACTCCAGTAGAAAAGCCCCAAACAAAAGTGGAATGTACGAAATCATTAGCCTTGACCACGTCCATGCAAAGGTAGATGCCCTTGTTCAAAAGTTAGACAACTTGACCATACCACCCGCAACCACCGTGGTTGTCGTGACTCCAGACTGTGAGTTATGTGGAACTCCTGGACACATTGCACCAGAATGTCAGATATTGGCAGGAGTCCCCACTGATCAATTAAATTACGCACAAGGAAATCCTTATTTGAATACCTACAATCCAGGTTGGAAAAATCATCCTAACTTTTCGTATAAGAACAACAACGTCCTATATGCACCTGGCCAAGCACCCGCTGTTCCGCCTGGATATCAAAAGCCAACTACTAATGCTCCTAACATGCCTAGGAAGTCCAACCTTGAACTAATGATGGAAAGCTTCATAGCTACCCAAGCTCAAACAAACAAAGACTTCTTGAACCAAAACATACATACTAGTGAGCAACTTAAACAATTAGCGAGCAAAGTAGACGCCTTAGCCACCCATAACAAAATGCTTGAAACATAGATTTCACAAGTGGCTCAACAACAAGCATCTACTGCTGCTCCCACTGGCACATTTCCTGGACAGCCACAACCTAATCCAAAAGGACATGCAAATGCCGTTATATTGAGAAGTGGAAAAGAACTAGACGGACCCGTAGATCCAAGAGTCCAAAATCCTGCCATGTACCAAAAACCTGACAAAACAACAACTGAGAAGGTAAGTGAACCGAAGGAGAAGGAAGACAATACCCAAGAGGCCGAAGAGAAAGAAAAACCTTATGTGCCTCCACCACCTTATAAACCACCCATTCCGTATCCTCAAAGACTCGCAAATTATAAAACTGCAGGGCAATTTAGGAAATTTGTCGAACTTCTGAAGCAACTGAATATTACAATTCCCTTTACAGAAGCCATCACACAAATGCCCTCATATGCCAAATTTCTTAAAGAGATCCTATCCAATAAGAAAAAGATCGAGGATAACGAAATAGTTACACTTACTGCTGAGTGTAGCGCAATCATCCAAAATAACATACCTTCCAAACTAAAAGACCCAGGTAGTTTCTCCATACCCTGTGTCATTGGAAAGTTCGTCATAGACAAAGCTCTATGCGACTTAGGAGCCAACATTAGTGTAATGCCCTTAACCATCTGGAAAAGGCTCAACATGGGAGAACTAAGACCAACCAAGATGTCTGTTCAACTAGCTGACCGCTCAATCAAATATCATGTTGGTATACTAGAGAATATCCTAGTAAGTGTAGGATGATTCTACATTCCTACAGACTTCATAATCATGGACATCAAAGAAGATGCCAGTACACCTATTATATTAGGAAGGCCATTCTTAGCTACCGCTGGAGCCATAATAGACGTGAAAAGAGGTAAGCTAACATTCGAAGTTGGAGAAGAAAAGGTTGAATTCATCTTGACACAATTCTTACAAGCGTCAGCTATAGACGATACATGTTATCTACTTGATGTCATAGACGAGTGCGTAAGAGAGATGGAGATGCAAGAAACCACATATTCGGATATAATGAAAATCCAAATCCCTCCAATCTTTGAAGATGATAATTGGCGTGAACCATACCAAAATGTCAGTCTAATCGAATGCTTAGCACTTACACCTAACCATATGCCATGCCCGAAGAAACCAAACTTAGAATTAAAAACACTACCAAAGAACCTAAGATACGAATTCCTAGACACTGAACTCAAAAGACCAGTAGTAGTCAACGCTGACTTAGGACAGATTGAAACTGAAAAGTTACTAGATGTCTTAAGAAAATATCCAACTGCGTTAAGCTACACCATTGCTGACCTAAGAGGAATAAGTCCTTCTATTTGTATGCATCGCATTATGCTAGAGGAAGATTGTAAAACCTCTAGAGAACACCAGAGAAGGATCAACCCAATCTTAAGTATTATAGTCAAGGATGAAGTAAAGAAGTTATTAGATGCAGAAATCATATACCCGATCTCCGATAGTCAATGGGTTAGCCCCGTTCATGTAGTACCCAAGAAAAAGGGTGTTACAGTTGTTAAGAACAAAAAAGGCGAATCTATAGCACAAAGAGTTGTGACCGAAAGTAGAGTGTGCATCGATTATAAGAAACTAAACAAAGTCACTCGAAAGGATCATTTTCCTCTGCCTTTCATTGATCAAATGCTTGAACGATTGGCTAAGCATTCCCACTTCTGCTATCTAGACGGTTATTTAGGATTCTTCCAAATTCCTATTCATCCTGACGACCAAGAGAAAACAACCTTCACATGCCCTTATGGTACATTTGCTTATCAACGAATGCCATTTGGACTATGCAACGCTCCCGCAACATTCCAAAGATGCATGATGTCAATCTTCACTGACTTTATAGACGACATTATGGAAGTCTTTATGGACGATTTTTCTGTTTGTGGGCAGAGCTTCGAAGGATGTCTATCAAACCTTGAAATGGTACTTGAAAGATGCGTAAAGGTGAATCTCATATTGAACTGGGAGAAATGCCATTTCATAGTCCAACAAGGAATTGTGTTAGGACACATAGTATCTGATAAAGGAATTGAAGTAGACAAAGCTGAGATCGAAATCATAGAGAATCTTCAACCACCGAAAACCATACGAGAAATACGAAGCTTTTTAGGACACATCGGTTTCTACCGACGCTTTATCAAAGATTTCTCAAAAATTACCAAACCACTTACTGGTTTACTAATGAAAGACACTGACTTTATCTTTGATGAGAAATGTCTAAGAGCGTTTGAACAATTAAAAACATCTTTAATCACCGCACCTATCATGCAACCACCTGACTGGAGATTACCATTCGAAATCATGTGTGATGTGAGTGATTATTCCGTAGGCGCAGTGCTAGGACAAAGAAAGGATAAAAAACTTCATGTTATCTACTACGCAAGTAGAACATTAGATCCTGCCCAAATGAACTACGCAACCACTAAAAAGGAACTTCTAGCCGTTGTGTTCGTTTTAGACAAATTCCGTTCCTACTTAGTAGAAGCGAAAATCATCATCTATACTGATCACGCTGCTATTAGATATTTGCTAAGTAAGAAGGATGCCAAACCAAGACTCTTAAGATAGATCCTACTCTTACAAGAATTTGACTTAGAAATAAAAGATAAGAAGGGTACTGAGAACGTAGTAGCTGACCACTTGTCACGAATCGAAGGGAATAAGCCTGAACAAATTCCAATCAATGATGGTTTCCCTTATGAACGACTTATAGCCCAAATGGAAAGTGACATGTATGAACTAACCCTAAATGATACCGAAATAGAAGAATCCGTGGAAGAAATTCATGCGAATGCAACTCTGCCATGGTATGCTGATTTTTTCAACTGCCTAGCTGTTGGAGTACTTCCACCGGACCTATCATACCAACAAAAGAAGAAATTCTTTCATGATATAAAACAATACTACTGGGATGAACCTCTGCTTTTCAAAAGAGGTACCGACGGTATTTTCCGTTGATGTGTTCCTGAGGATGAAATAGACGATATAATCTCTCATTGCCATTCCGCTCCTTATGGTGGGAACGCAAGCACTTCAAAAACTTGTGCTAAGATCTTACAGTCGGGCCTCTTTTGGCCTACTCTATGGAAATATGTCCATAATGCGGTTATAAATTGCGACCAATGCCAACGCACTGGTAATGTTTCAAGACGCGACGAAATTCCACAAACAGGCCTCTTAGAAGTGGAAGTCTTTGATGTGTGGGGGATTGACTTCATGGGACCATTCCCGTCTTCTTTTTGTAATAAGTACATACTCGTAGTTGTCGATTACATTTCAAAATGGATCGAGTTGTAGCTTCTCCGACAAATGACACACGAGTAGTGATTAAGTTGTTCAAGAACATAATTTTTCCTAGATTCGGTGTGCCAAAACTAGTCGTTAGTGACGGTGGCTCCCATTTCATATCAAATATCTTTGGAAAACTTCTTCTTAAGAATGGAGTCCGACACCGTGTAGCAACACCTTATCACCCACAAACTAGTGGGCAAGTCGAAGTTTCGAATAGAGAGATCAAACAAATTCTAGAAAAGACGATCGGAATATCTAGAAAAGACTGGTCATCTAAACTAAATGAAGCTCTGTGGGCCTATAGGACAGCCTACAAGACCCTAATAGGGACCACACCCTTTAAATTAGTCTATGGTAAATCATGCCATCTCCCTGTGGAACTAGAACACAAAGCTTATTGGGCAATTAAGACGCTAAATCTAAATTATACTTTCGCAGGCGAGAAGCAAATTTTAGACATTCACGAATTGGAAGAACTTCGACTAGACACCTATGAGAATGCCAAGATATATAAAGAACGAACCAAAAAATGGCACGATAAACGTATATCTAGGAAAGAGTGTAATGTCGGCGACATAGTGCTACTATTTAATTCAAGACTTAAGCTTTTTCCGGGAAAACTTAAATCTAGGTGGTCAGGCCCTTTCGAAATTACAAAAGTTTTTAAAAGCGGTGCGATAGAAATCAAAGGTAGAAACAGTGAACCGTTTATGGTAAACGGGCAGCGATTAAAACATTATCATAATATTGACAATAGAGACTATTCAAATAGTCTAAGACTTATAGAGATGGCCGCTCAACCCCAAAACTAATATATCGCAACGTTACTGTCGAACTTACAACATTAAACAAAGTGCTTAGTGGGAGACAACCCGCCTCTTTTTAATTTGTTATTTATTTGTTTTTAAGCGTTTCCCTTCTTTGACTATTACTTTTATTTTGCTTCCTTTCCTTGATTATATGCAGTAATGTACTTGTTGTTTCTCGTTACTAACTTAGAAATATTGGATACTGATTAACAGGCGAATTTATAACTAGTTAGTAACTAAATTTCATCATGCAACCAGTAGATACAGTTCAGAGGCAGAGTTCAGAGAAGGCGTTATGATTATTTAGCTCAGAAGGATATGGCTTTATCCATATATTATGATGGACCTACCATGGATAGGTTAGGTATCCGAGATAGCATCTCGTTTATGTTTAACCAGTTAGGTTGGGAGAATGCTGCTATTAAGAGAAGGTTTGTCACATACCGTGAGCTTACCCTAGAAGTCCTTATCTCCCTAGTTTACAACCCCGAGTGTAACACCCCTTTTTATACCCCAAAATACTTAACATACAATCAGAGTGAATAAGCATGCATATAAACAAAAGGGCATCACATCGACGTTTTCAAAAACTAAAAGCTTTCAAAAACCAACATCATTCATCATCAATATACAATACACTTGGTCATTTAAAATAACACATTTCAAATATCATGAATATACAAGAATATACGTTCGCATCGGAAAATAATGAATACTCATGTATTTCATAAAACGATGCATGTCCCATACCATGATCATCTCTTAATAACTCAAGATAAAATAAAATCATATCCAGACTATTTGGCATTATGGCCTCTCAAAACAGCAAATTGCCATTAAACGTGTTCACAAGTAATAACATAATACATATCCAAATAAGAGATGAGTTCAATACTACTAATCTACCCAGTGTTACATGACCAGAGCATTGACTCACTACCTAGTCTCTAAGCTAAAACACGAAAACTCTCCGGCTAAATCTCGAGTGAGCTACCGTCTGCTTACTTCAGCAATACTACTCTTGAGTATCTGCACGATGCCCGTGTAAAGGCAACATTCAAACAGAAGGGTGAGAATTCGAATCATTATAAAGAAGTATAATAAAGCACAATGATTAAATCAACAATTAAAGGAATTCATCACACCTTGTATAGCCATGTAAATAATACTAACCAATACTTATTTCACATGTTTCAAGCATACATCAAAACTCAAGGAGTATAACATTAAAATCCAATGCTATATTCTTAAATATACCCATAACCATAATTATCACATAATCACATATTTTACCAAGTTATGTATCCAAACATCACCAAATTCAATTACCATATCTCATACACACATAACAATCACATCAATGCATATATTCAATTATCACATAACTCTAATGTGACTCAATGCAAGACATGTGACTCTATGCATGTGGTACCGAAATGTGAACCCAACGTTTCACCGCTTTCCGATTCAATATCTAGAATCCAAGCCACACTTCCGATCCGGACAAGATCAAAGCCACTACGTCTATTTCCAATTAAGGATCAACGTCTGCTACGCCTATTTCCATTCAAGGATCAACGTCTATTACCATGTGAACCCACAGTTTCACCGCTTTCTGATTCAATATCTAGAATCCAAGCCACGCTTCTGATCCGGACAAGATCAAAGCCACTACGTCTATTTCCAATTAAGGATCAATGTCTGTTACGCCTATTTCCATTCAAGGATCAACGTCTATTACCATGTGAACCCACAGTTTCACCGCTTCCACCATAAAGCCGACCATGCCATGAAAGAATGTACAAATACCAACAATATATGCAATTAAGATCATCTCTACCATCTTAACATTCCACATATAACCATAATTCAACTCTATGAATTATCCACCAATGGTACGTATACACATTCATAACAAATATACTATTCATAAATATAGGCTAATTATCAAATACGCACACTTAGATTTTATTTCAAAATGGTTACAACATTTAAAAGTTCTCAATTTTCCCTTTTTCAACAGTGGTAACCGGTTAACGCATTTTGGGTAACCGGTTACTCAGTTTAACAGAATTCAATTCTTGGGCAGATTTTCAGCAAGTAACCCGTTAACGCATTTTACGTAACCCGTTACTCAATTTAACAAAATTCAATTCCTGGGCAGATTTTCAGCAAGTAACCCGTTAATGCATTTTGGGTAACCCGTTACTCAGTTTACAGAATTCAATTCCTGGGCAGATTTTCAGCAAGTAACTCGTTAACGCATTTTGGGTAACCCGTTACTCAGTTTACAGAATTCAATTCCTGGGCATATTTTCAGTAAGTAACCCGTTAATGCATTTTGGGTAACCCGTTACTCAGTTTACAGAATTCAATTCCTGGGCAGATTTTCAGCAAGTAACCCGTTAACGCATTTTGGGTAACCCGTTAACACGCTTAAAACTGAAATTTTTCTTAACATTACCATTACTGTAATGAAATTTAATAAACTAAATGGCTTCTCATTCTATCCCTCAATTTCACCCATATATCCATTCCAAACGAAATTAATCATCACAAATCAACGATTACTCATCAAAACCTAACAATTCCAAAACCATAAAAATTAGGGATTTTAACCTAAATATATTTCTACCCATTGACCCAATTATACTAACCCATAATAATAAGGATTCTCCCCCTTGCCTCTTCAATTTTCTGGAAACCCTAGCTCCTCCCTTGTTCTTCTCCTCTTCTCCTTACCTTTTCCTCTTTTCTTTCTCTGTTGCGTTGAAATGACCAAATGAGTGTTACTTCTCACTCTCCTCACCTCTTACTATTCTAGTATTATATTTGGGCTTAAGGAATGATACCTCTAATTTAATTATTAGGCCCAATAAGACATAGTATTATAATATCTCTATTTAGTTCAAATAAATTAAACCAACACAATATACACACCAAGTTAATTAATATAATCAATTATTATACTACCTAACAATCAATTAATTAATTAACACTCCAAATAAATAAAATAAAATATAATAATAATATAAGAAATAAATACTAAAAATTGGGTTGTTACACCGAGCATGGTTACGGACTCAACAAAGGGTTGATTTCCTTTAGGCTGTTTAGTATGGATTTCACTTATAACCGTAGAGACCTTGCTGACTAGGATTTCCTAGTTGCCCATTTGTATTCACTACTCGCCAGGAGGAATTAATCGATGACATCGACCTAGATTACTTTTGAGGTAGTTTAACTGGAGACTACCACCCTGACCCACACGAGATGCACTCCCAAATGATACACAACCCTGCTATCCGCTACTTCCACAAAATACTAGCCCACATCCTATTTGGAAAAGAAGAGAACAACACCTTAGTGTCACGGGGTGAACTTTTCATCTTACTATGTGTTGACCAAGGTCGACATGTCAATGATGTGACATTTATGATGGAAAGATTCGTTCACCTTGCAAAGAACAATCGCGCCCCAATCATGATAGGCGGCCTAGTAACCATGATAGCTGATGCCATTGGACTTAGACACCCACTTAACGAGCATACACCTTTTGGACACATCCGACCCATGGATATTGACTTTTTCTTCAACCGAAGAATCATAGGAAACCTTGGGCCAGATACTTTTGACTACCTAATTAATAATGAAGTTGTCCAGCTATTTACCTTACCAAACCATGAGAGAACAAGTGTTCCTAACCGAAATAACTGGCTATATGATTTAGATGAACACCACATTTCTCCACCATCACCTCCTGAGACACCGCCTATTTATGAGTATTTAGATGACCCTATCTCTGCTGATGAATCTGACCCTGAAACCCCTCCAAACTACTATAACCTGGATGAACAGGAAATTCTATCCTATGCCGAAAATCTGACCATAATCCTTACCCATTTGGATTGTTTCCACACTGATATTACTAATGTGAAAGATGAAATAAAAAGCATGCACCTTGATATCTTAGGTTAATGGATGTCGCCGTTGAACAGTTTGATCACTTGAACCAGACTGTAGCTGCTTTAGGATAGATCCATGGCTGATTACATCGACCACTGAATTCTCCTACTCACATTAAAGCAATGAGGACACTAATATGTTTTAGTGTGGGGAGGGGTCACTTTATTGTTATTATTTTTCTAATGCTTAATATCACATTTAACTTTCGCCTTTACATTTAATTTAAATGACATTGTTATTTCTTTTGCTTATATGATCAATTTAATTTACCTCCGTCAGTTTAATTTTATTATTTTTTACTGCTGTTAATTCCATACTGCTCCTATTTTATTTTATATTGCTGCTTCAATTATCTTATTACTGTGTTGCTACTGTTGTTACTGTGTTTCTATATTGTTACCGTCCTTACACTCATAACATGCAAACAGTTAGAAATTAAGCATGCAGTATTTTTTTATATATTTTTTTTACCTTTTTGCAAAAATTGTGACTGTTGCATGTGACGAGCGTCAAATGCAGTATTACGGCCGTCACAGAGGTATTACGCCCGTCACAGAAACGCCATGTCCATCACATATGAAGTATATGACCGTTACATATGACCGTTGCATGTGACCCTTACGCAAGACCGTTACGTGTGACGACCGTAACAGCCTTGTAACGCTCGTCACAGATCCAGAAGGCGTGTTCTGTTTCCCTATAAAAACAGGCGCACTTCTCTTCTTCTTCCTCATCTAATCCTTCTGTTTTCCTTAACCATCCCACTCACACCACTTTTTTTCTCCATTAACCCTTCCATCACATCCTATTTTAAGCGAGAAACGAGTGAGTTCCCTATAACTCACGAAATCCATCTATTCCACCAAAACCTATATTTGCAATTCACACACTCAATGGCCCATCAACTACCTCAGGTTCTATCAACGTTTAGTCGAAGCTACGAGGTACGTTGATGATGACTGTCTGACGGAGTTGGGGCTTTCAGAGGGTGTGGAATGGATGTTAAACACCTCTGGTTTGACGCAGCTCTGCACCAACCCGCAACCAACTTATGAGGCACTGACCCTGGAATTCCTGAGTTCGTTCTCCTATATAACCCCTCCTGGTGCAACTCAGTTCCTCACCGGAGCCGCCACATTTAGAAAGTTCGGTACCGAGTATTCCCTGAACCAAACTCAATTAGCGCGAATACTTGGTTTCCGACATGGAGATGGAGTTCACTGTTGTATCCCCGAAGGATGGTCGGAAATAACATTTGGAGTGTGGCACAACCTCACCAACGTGAACGTCACAAGCTGGGATACGTTCAATGCAACGTACATCCACAACCCGGCTATAAGATATTTCTACCGAGTCTTAGGACACACGGTTTTCGGAAGAGTCAACAATCATAAGGTAAACTATAAGGAGCTCTTCTTTCTTCACTGTGTGTTCACTCCGGTGGCGTTCAATGCCACCTCGTTCTTGTTGGCCAACATACAGGCTGCCTGCATGAGAGGCAACACGACGTTCTGTTTTGGAGGAATCATCACCTCCATAGCATTAGGCCTGAATATGGGGGATAGGCTCGCCAACTTACCTGCCTTGTCGACCGAGTTCCTCAACATCGACTATTGTCGTTCCTCGCACCTCATCAAGGTCAGAGACGACGGGAAATACCACCCTGTGGTTAGGAACAAGATAGTTCGATGCATCATTATGCCCAACAGGAACTGTACAGATCCGCAGAATATGGAGAATTGGATTTTTGACCTGAACGCTCCTGAGCCCAATGAAGAAGATCCTAATAATGAAGCTGATGAAATTGAAGAGGAACTTGACCGACAGATGCCACATCCATCTCCTGAGCATGCTGCAGAGACATCTTCTCGAGGCCAACGAAGAAATGAGCGTCGTCCCGCCACCATGGAAGACATCTATGCTGAGATGTTGCGACATAACCAGAGGATGGAAGAGCGCCAGATGGAAATGATGCAAACGATCCAGCAGATACAGAGAAATCAGCATGACTATGCAAATCGGCATGACCAAGGGATGGCGGAACTTTCCGAAGAGATGAGTGCCTTGACACATCGCGTTGATGCCATCCAGGAGTACACTCAGCATGTGGGGTTGGATCCTACCCAGCATGGTAGAAGTGAACGTGCACGAGCAAGAGTTAGAGCACGCAGAGCCCAACATCATGGCGAAGAGTAGCGATCCTCATGTTTCTTCCCTTTTCATTCTTTATATTGTCGCATTGAGGACATTGCTTTGTTTAAGTGTGGGAGGGAATCCTTGTCTTTCCTTTATTTGTTTCTATTTTTAGCCATAACAAAAATTTTGTCTTTCGTTTATTTGTTCCTATCTAAGCGTTCATTTATTTATATCTAATTTGCCATAACAAATTTTTTTGTTTTTATGTTAAATGCATACCTTACGAGTATATAGGTTGTCTTACATAGGTTCTGTTAGGAAGCTGAGAAAAATCTAACAAGATTGATACCGGCCTGACACCTTAGATCTCTCACTTTTGCGAGATCAATTTGAATACCCATTATACTGATACCTTAAGTCTCCGTCCTAGATTAACCCCTAGTAGTTTATACTAGCAGTCAGCACCGTCTTAAACACAAACCATGTGAAGATCCGATGAATATAAGTGATTGATGCCTACGAATTAAGAAGATCCTTCATAATTTTGCTATCGAGAAATTGAAAATGCACCATACAAACGGTTGCAAGATGTACAAAAGGAAGGAACAGAAAAACCCGTTACCGGTTGGTTCAGAGGTACCTGGTACTGGACTCGGTAGGGCGAACTACGATTCGATCCCCCACAGCCTTAAAATGGGATATGTAAAGAGTTACCTCACTAGTGTACCAGACCCCGTGCAAAAAAGGGATCAAAGCCACTAACCGGCTACTTCACTAAGTGCGTGTAAAGGCAAAGGGCTTAATGTGATTGTGCTAGAATGAAATAGGAACGAGAAGCATTAGGTTGAGATATAATAGCATGATTTGAACTGGTTTGTACAAAAGCGATGTCTATGTTAATACTTATTTCTTGTGTCGTCACTATATCTTTAGTGCTTTACTTGAGTATCTGTCATCTTAAGGAAGCACCTAACAATCACGTACAAATTGGAAATGTGTTATGAATTCACGTTTAACTAATGTTTCAAATTTTATACTGATTATTTTCTTGAGGACAATCAAAGATTCAAGTTTAGGGGAGTTTGATAACGCGAAAATACATCGTATATTTGCCTTGATTTACACTCAAAAATCGTATCACTTTCATTTATATTCCGATTATTCCACAAGTGTACGAGTTATTTTTGTAGGTATTTCAATTCCCATGTTTAAATGAGCAAATTATAGAAAAGGAAGGAAAAGAAGAAGAAACAGAAGAGAAAACATCAGAAAAGCAGAAAATACAAATCATGTGCATGTGACGACCGTCACAAACCCTGTCACGACCGTCACGCCCTGAGCATCACGAACGTCTCAGGCCCATCATGACCGTCACAAGGCCAAAAGTAACGTAATGGAATTGTTCAACAGAAGTGATCCACACGCCCATTTTTCTCGCTCCTCAGCCCACTTTCCCGTGAATTTCTCACTCAACCAAGTCACCCTTATTTATCTCAACTACCAAGACCAAATGGAGAATATAAAAGGATGGAAGTTGGAAACCTACGTGCACACTTGATTTTCCTCCCTGAATGCAACTTTCAAGATTTTTCTCTGCATTTATTTTCCACAGCAATTTTGTTTTCTAGTATTATTTTTCTTCAGCAACATTGTTTTTTTTACCGCAATTTGTTTATCGTTCCGTTCAGCGTTTCGATTTTCCCTTTCCCTTTCCGTTTTTCATTTAGCCAAAGTAGTAGTTTCCTATACTGAGGAACTACTGCAATTTATTAAATTTAGTTTAAGCAATTATTTCGAAGAAGCAGAATCCTACCGACCTGTGGAGGACTGCTTAAGTACTTCAAGATTCAGCATATTCGATTAATCCAATTTCCAGGGTTTTATCCTATTATTATTGTTATCGCTTTATTATTATTATAATCATGTTTGCTTTATTTTTAATCTGTTTATGTTCGTTTGTGTTTGCATTATTTAACATATCCGGCTAAACTACCGGTATCGGTATGTAAACAATTTAATTAGACGGGATTTAATAATAATCGGTGTAAAACTTCTTTTCTCAAACAATCTTTCTGGATGTGGTTTTTAATTTAAATTTAATAAAATTTGACACGAGAGTGAGAAGCTATTTAATACGGTTTTGCCACGAGAGTGGGAAATTAACTAAGGTGAGAACCGACAATCGCGAGAGCATGAGGGTCGAACTGGATAGTAAAAACTAGGCATTGATTTTAAAAACAGCGAGAGCATTTTAAAAGCAATTAGAACTTATTTATTTTCAAAAAGTATTTTTAACTTCAAATGGGACAGCGAGAGCGTACATTTTAACTTAAAAGTATAGTCCGAGTCAACAATCACGAGTGTGAGATAAAGCCTTTTAAATAAGTATTTTCTACTGAAAGATATTTGGTACTTAAAATATACATCGGTGACTTATCGAATCCCTGACGATTAATGCATTGCATACTGATATCCCTTTATTAATATTTTCTTAAAAACTTAACTTCCTTTAGATTTGATTTTTGTTCAACCAAACCTCTAAAAATCATCTCCTTAGCTAAACATAGTAACATCGATAGCATTAGTTTGACCATCGGTCCCTGTGGGTTCGATATCTTTTAAAACTAAAACGACTGGACTGTGCACTTGCAGTCAAGTACCCGATATACTATATTTTATATACAGTCACGAGACGTATCAATATCATATCTGAAACCCATTTCAAACCCCCTTTCTTGTGTTTCTTGAAACTTCAACAATTACGTAACATTGACCAAGAATCAAAGTGAATCTTCAGAAGGCGTAATATTCACTCAGCGTACACAGGCTTTTGGGCTAGGCAAAATGTCTCACAATTTTGGAACATCTTTCTCCACATGTTGCTTCTTGGTTTGAGCTCATACAGACAGAATGTTTCACACAATGTCATGACATCTTACTCCGTATCTTACCTATTAAAATGTCATTGACCATAGGTAACCCTGGTCGGACCATCCAACCCCAAGGGGAGATGGGATTTAGTTCCCAAGCAATGCCAACATTCACTATGAATTCTATTTTGGCGATGAGACAATAGATGGACGAAAGTAACCATGATATGGTTAACATGATTACTCAACAAATGGGTACTATATTTAACCCATTGATTCGAAACACAAATCAGAGTTACCAGCAATTGTCAAATAAAAAGAATCAACTTGATGACTTCTTTGGCGCCCATCCAACTTATATTTGACCCACTGTGCAGCCTCAATCGGCCAGACCAATTCAAAATGAGGGAATAGTCCTTGAGGAAAACACAGTAAACCAGGAAAAACAATTTGTGTCCCACGTAGTCGAACAAGAGAGGCCTAGAGAGGCTGAACGACCACTAGTTTTGGTAGTTAATTGAGATTAGAACGTTGACCAAATGGTCCGTCAAGTTCGACAAGATTTTTTTTGGGAGAAAACAATATTTCAGTCATAGTCGAGAGAATAATGGCGCAGAATGGTGTGAACATGGGTCTATAGAGGCTAAATTTTACATCTCCTTTGTTGGAATATGTTTTACAAGCGGAACTCCCAATGGGATGGAAGGTCCCTAAGTTCACCAAATTTGTTGGTGATACTAATGAGTTCACAGTCGAGCATATTGCTCGATATTTGACTGAAGTGGAGGACATAATGAATAATGAGAACTTAAGGATGATATATTTCCCTAGTTATCTTACAAATAATGCTTTTACATGGTTTATAACCCTCCCTGCGCACTCCATTAACGATTGGACTCATTTTGAAAGGTTGTTCCCTGAACAATTCTATATGGGGAAATCCAAGAGCAACTTTAGCATGTTTGACACCTTTGGTGGCCTCTTTGTCAATGATCTCTCTAATGGATAATGACTTTTCCCATGCAAGTTCAAGTTTTTTCTTTTTCAGATTGTCGATTTCTTTGGTAAGCTCCACGATACGGGCACGACGTTCTGAGATCTTTTCATCAAGTGAATCCTTTTTGTCTAAATACTCTTGAAGTCGAGTTTCAAGCTTCTCGACCTCTTTTTTGGACACACTGCTCAGGTCCCATGCTACAGCCAGGGCCTCTTTTGTTTGCTCAAGTCGGGTGTTGTTGGTCTTCTTGAGCTCGATGTCTCGACAGACTTGGTCAAAGTATGCTTCAAATTCAAACAATAATTGTACCATTAAATCTAGAACTTATTGCTTGTTAAGCTCAATTAACAATTTACGGATGTTGGTACCAAATTGAGCATCCCCCTCAATAGCCGTAAGAAGATCGACTTCGAATATGTTGGTTTTTAGTGTTAAATTAAGAGGTTTACCAAGCCTTCACATGTGTCAGCCAACGAAGCATCAGAAGAGTGAGAAGATCTTGAGCCAAATGAGAGTTTTCATAGTTTTTGAAGTCTTCTCAGTGCTTCTGTATGGTTCTTTATTTTGATAGCCAAAATTTCATTTTTCTTAGCGATGTTTTGGATGATGAGTCATGAATAGTAGGTTGAGCTTGATTTTCTTTGACGATAGAAGGTTGACATTTCTTTTCTATTGGAACAATCTCGACATTCAGGATAGTTTGCTCATGTTCCATTTTCTCATGGTTTTTTGTTTTTGGATTTTCGGGAGACGAGTTTTCATGAACGGAAGCTATATCAACATCCAATTCTTCGTTTCGTTGAGGATACAATTGGTCAACATTATCCTCAGACTCAGGATTTGGTTTGGTAGAAATACCTACACCTTCACCAATTGGTTAATTCTATTGATAAATAGATGAGAGGATAAAGTTAATAAAGTCAGACCGATGGATTTAAGAAAAGGTTTCAGAGGGGACTGAACGGGGGATACTTGTTGGTTTGCCCACCACATTCTCATCCAACTTTGGTGTCTCCTAGAAATAGCAAAATGGTTAGTTTTGAAATTAAAATTGAGATAAATGTGCATTGTGTAGAGCAATACCTTAGGGTCTTTCTCTTGTTCTTCAATTGGAAAATCTTTTTGCTCATCCTGCACTTGGTCGTCAGGAATGGAAAAGTCTTCTTTCCCTTTCCCTTTCCCTTTATTAGAGGGACCAACAGTCAATGTTGTTGTTTCTTTTGAGTAGCGACTTTTTTTAATGATGGTTGGTTTGGAAGGAGTCTTAGGCTTAGGTCTTGAGAAAATTAGAGTTTTTTCACTATCCTCTGAGCTTTTGACTTCAACTGCAACCTTTGTTGGTTTATGAGTAGCCTGTTGAAAGAGATTGTTTAGTTTTGATGAGTGATCGAAGCCATCAAAGAAGAAATCAAATACATACTTATGTCAGGGTAATCTTTTTGGATTTATTTTTCTTCTTGGTTTTTATGGTTGTAGGAGAGTCGGGATCACACTTTCGATATTGAAATAAGAAGAAATATTATAACCGTTTCGAAGATTAGCTAAATGTAAAGAAAGAAAAAACTTGCATTTTTCTGTTGGGATTCTTCTTTTTTCTTATCTTCACTAGCATTAGAAGGGCATTCTACGTTTGTGTCACCCTTTGCTGCAGTTTCATCTACAACGGAAATATCTGAGATATTGAAGGTATTAATGAAAATAATTTAAATGATTAAATATATACATGTTTTTTTCACTGGATTCTCTTGTAAGTTAGAGAAGTTGGTCGGAAGCCTCTTGTGGAAGTTTTGTTCAGAAAAGTGGCCTTGGAAGTAGCTCATCTACCAACTGTCAAACTCCACTATCAAAAAGAAGGATGACTGGAAGTGGAAAGTAGGTAATTTGAGGACTTGCTGGCGATTGAACGCCATGTAGTCTCTATATTCTGTTGGAGTAAGTTTCCTCTCCGACCAACAGATATCATTCTCCCCATAATAGAGCGAACTTGGTAGCATTTATCGAAAGCCAAATTGTCTAGCCACTAGATTGGGCTGATATCTAATGAAGCCAAAGCCAATAGTTTCAGTTTCAATTCGAGTAGAAAGGAGCGTGGGAGTTAAAATGGCTTCCCAGGCAGAGTTCGATGTTGTAGCAGCTGAAGGGTTTACTCTAGGAAACCTGTTTCGAAACCAAGAAGGCCAAAAAACCTATCCACAAAAGGAGCCACGGTCAAAACAAAAGTTTTCAATTCAAGGGAAAGTTTGATATATTTCATAAAGGTTATTTCTAAAGGGTTTTCATGGTGGTAACCAAGGCAAGTTTGGTGCCTTCGATACTCCTATAGTCGGTTTCTTCCAGCAAAGCTTTCGACTGAGTTACATGCAACTTATGTTCAAATATAGAACTTAACGAGAGTTGTAAAAGCCATAAAGGGCCATACATAAGATATGACTTGTTGATTTTAGGAAGGTGTTTCAGTTTATAAGAAGCGTTTCCAAATGATTGATATAAATTGTGTGAGAGACGTTTGGCTAAAATCCATAGAGGGACGTATTTTTTAGCTATTTGTAGAGAGCTTGAGCATAAAACATAATAAGAGAGCCAAAGGGTCAAGAAGGCGATATGCTCTTGGTCGGAGACCTCTTCAGTTTTCTTATCATGGTGGTCGATAATGTAATTTTTGAAGCTAGATCGTTTGAAGGCAAATTCATGACGGGTTTCTATGGTAGGGGTGAAAGTTTTGCCAAGAGAGATAAGTCATGTGATAACTACTACATCAAACAATGTTGGTGTGAGCATTTCACAAGGAAATTGGAACGTATTGGTCGATCCTTCCCAAAAGAAAATAGATGCAAAAAGCATGGTTGGGTTATACCTAGGGCCAGTTTTGGAAATATGAATCATGTCGAAGATGCCTAAATCTTCCCATTATTTTTGTGTTGCTTTCGACTTTATTGAGCCAGGCAAGATACTATTTGCTTTGAGTAGGAGGCGCAGATCGAAAAACATGTGCATGTGTTTCCATAAAAGAGAAATCGAGAGAATGTTCTTCGAATCCAGATGGCATAGTTATGAGATAGAATGGGAAGAAGTTCATCACCTTCCCAGGTTGTGATTTAGTTGTTGGATAGAGTCCTAAGAACGCTAACAGTTTACTAGATAATGTAAAAGGGATGAGTACCTATTTTTTCCAAATGAAGATTTTTTCTTTAGTCATCAGTGGTTCATGTACGAAATCCCTTCCTTCATCAGCTTCTGAAGGCAGAATCGTGAATTCCATAGGGTTCTTCCCAGTATCGAATTTGTTGGTTGAAGTAGTTGTTGTCATTGTTAAAAGTTTGAAGCTTTTGTGAGAAAAAGGGTTTTTTAGTGTGAAATGCTTAAAGAGAAAACGAAGAAGATGAGAAGAGGATATGAAGCAATTATTTATAAAGTCATTCTTCTTGTCAGTAATGGACACTTGGCATACACGTGTTAACACAAAATGATTTGTGCTTCAAGAAGTGGGAAAGTTGATGGGAGTGGAGTAGTTAATAAAACGTGCGAGTGCATGATCTCCTAGAAAATAGGAATAATAATGAAATTATGAGAAAATCTTTTAGAAAATGACAAAATGCATTAAAAGAGGTAACGATAACGATGACGTCAGCATAAGAATATGAACAATGTCGAAAATATGTTCAAAAATGCCACCTTTCTACTTTTTTATTCAAAAAATCAAACCATGGCATTTTGCGGGGAAAATTGTTATCTCATATTTTCGACAACAACACTAAAAATGTGATAAAGATCATGTGATAATGAGTTTTGTTAAAAATTCGAAATGGCTAGTAATGGCCATGAAGATCTCAACTAGTTTTATTTGTTGAAAAGGAGTACTAATTTTGGTCAAAATGGTAATTAGACAGAGACCAGGGAGCTTATTGGTTTTGGGGACTTAGTGAAATTCAGAGTTTCCAAGATATAATTTACGCAGTCGAATGAAATGTAAATGGATAAGATCAAATTGTTATTTAAGGACACATGGAAGCTTGTCGAAGACAAAGGTTTCATGGAGACGAACACGTGGCATATTTTGCTTCGTCGGTCGTTGTAGACGGTTAACTTAGGATTAGTATATAAGTAGAACTCACTTTGAGTTTTGAGGGTCCGCAATTGTACGCAAATTCTACAAAACTCAAAGTATATGTGCATTTGTGAGAAAAGAGTCAAGAATGTAAGTATGTGTTCCACTTTTTACAAATTAAATTTATTTTCAAGTTATCTACTGCATTGAATTCAGTTTCTTTCTTTTAAGTTTTCTTTGCATTTCGATTTCACATTTTAATTTCAGTTATTATTCCCAAACCTTACATTTTGATTTTTATGTCAAACTTATTTAAAACATATGATTCACACAAATATATCATTGGATCTTTTCAAATTCAATCCCTTAAATAAACTTGTTTTAGTTTTTTAAAATGGGTCTTGCTATCTTGTGCCCCGAGGGCACATGTTAAAGTGTAATTAATGATAGTTAATTTTATCTACTTTATTTTTAAACATGTAATAATTAATTATAGTAATTAAAACATTAAAAATTATATTTATTAAAAATGATTATGACAAAATTACCCTTTCGTATATTTAGTTTTTTATATTTTCAATTTAAATTTAATGAGAATGTTTAGAATCATTAAAGATTAAGGAAGACAAACTTTTATTTTATTTTTTTCTATATTTGAATTAACTTAAAATTGATTTGCTTTAAATTACAATAATATAGTGCTGCAAGAGTTATACTGAAAGTTTTTTAATATAAAATTAAAATACTTTAAAAGTACAATAATGTAGCAAAATAAATTACAGTTCCAAATATATCATTCAAATACAATTTTTTAAAAAAAAATTTACTCAAATAAAAAAATAGTAAGATTACTCAATGGTCTTCATACACATATCATCAATTTATTTCTGTTATATATATATATATATATATATATATATATATATATATATATATATATATATATATATATATATATATATATATATATATATATATATATATATATATATATATATATATATATATATATATATATATATATATATATATATATATATATATATATATATATATATTGTTTTAGTTAACAAATTAAAAATATAAAATATATATATATATATATATATATATATATATATATATATATATATATATATATATATAAAATTAAAAAAAAGATATGTGCCTAAATTTTTGGTAGAAGAACTGGATTTAAATTTGCATTTTGACAAATTTTCTACTTCTTGTTTTTAGTGTGAGCAGAAAATTGAATATTTTCTTTTAGAGGACATGTTGCAATATTATGTCTTACGTCTTTGCATAATTCATAAGTATTCATGGTATGTGAAAGCTCTTTTCCACCTTTAAGGCGTCTTCTTTTAGGACAACCTTTTGATTTGGAAATCTGAGGGCATTGAACAATATCATTCGCATGAGCTTCATTGTTGTAACATATTATTTGGTCCTCAAACACAACATTGATTGGTTGGGGATTTACTTCCTCATCCTCATATGATACTTGAAGTTGTCATCGTGATGACAAGTAATTAGAAGGAATTTCATGATAATTTTTATGAAGAAAAATACTGAGAATGTGTCGACATAATATCCCCAAAACTCAAAATGCTTACAGCTATATGTAGCTATTTTACCATCCCAAAAGACTATGTGTTTTCTATTATTAGCATCTTTATAATACCGCAACATAAACACATTACCATTTTCATGATGAATTGAATATTGGATGGACCTTTCAAACTCCTCTTAAAACTTTTGAAAAGCAAAACCTGTGAGAAGACTATGAGCTTGCTCTTGCAAAGGTGATATCATTTTCATGTTCAATCTTTTGCATTTTTCTAACATTATATCATGCTTCTCTTTTTGCTTAATATCATTGATTGCTAAATCAACCTGAAATTAATTTAAATTAATCAAAATATAATTGTATAAGATTATAACAATGATGATATTTTAGAAATCAAAACATACCTGCTTTGTAAAATCACTTAAACTTGTATGGGAATTTATGAATCTTTTGATAAATGCATTAATACTCTTTGATCTACTTGTGGTTATCATTCCACCAAAGAAATAGTCACGAAGATAAGCGAGTGCCCAATAACTTTTAATTTCATACGACCCTTTCACGTGTTTATTTGATTGCAAGTTATACTTACCAACAACTTTTGGCCAGTGATGTTCAAATTCTTCACGTGTCTCTAACTTATACAAGCCATAAAAATCAGAACACAATTTTGGATATTTATCTCGGAGTATAGCATTAAACCAACAACTAAACTTGAAAGTGATGTGCCATATGCAAAAATTGTGTTTTGTTGATGGCAACTCTTTGAAATTGCTTCTTTCATCCATGGATCTTCATATGTTAATATAGTCTTTGGTGGCTTCTTCATCAAAGATATAAAAGTCTATAAAAAAGTTATGTAATTAAAATAAATGATACAATAACGAATGATATAAGAAAAATTATGAAATTAAGCTTAGAAGTTACCTTCATCAACCAACAAAATGCATAAGTTTTTTCATTTCGTAAGAGTGCACATCTAAAAAGTATAGTCTTTCTATGACTATTCATACTCACAAAAATTCCAAATGGCATTTCATAAGAATATACCTTGTATGTAATATCAAACACAACAACATCGCCATATTCTTGGTACCAATCAAAACAATAAGCATGAGAGCAAAATATGTGCTCTAACCTTCTTTCTTCATCAAGTGTATATGCATACTGAAATTTAGAGCAACTCTTCTTTGCATCCTCACAATACTTAAGAAGATCAACAATATCATTTATTTCAACTTTTTTCTTGGCTTTCAAAAACAGATTGCGAACATCATTTTCAATAAATGAAAGATAACCATGCTCCACATTTTTTCTAGCTCTATGACACACATTAACTGTCTAACTGAAAGCCCACCTTCCTTTAACAAGAAAGTTCGATCAGAATAATCATCTGAGATAATTCGGTTAGCCGGTAAGAAGTGTAACACCCTTCTAAATACCCCAAAATATTTAATTAAAATGATAATAATTCAATCAGAGTAATTATGCCTCGAAGGGTGTCACACAATCGTTTCACAACGATCATCATAATTTCCCGTCATGCTCAGTTATTTAACTCAAATTATAAAGTATCTGCATAATACGCAACGGATAGAAAACAGCTCAATTAATCCAAACATGTAACATATTACATGCAAAATGGTTCACAACCAATCAATAAAATATTCAAACATCCCATCCCGATGTTACATCTATCAGAGCATGACCCACTAGGAGACTACACTAGACTCCAAGCACTAGCTCCTATTCAACTCACTGCTCGTTACCTGAAAAATAGGTGTAAGGGTGAGTTCCTCAATCAATATAATAAGCATTATACAACATTATGTAATTTTAAGTAAATAACGCATCAAATCACCCTAACCAGACTACACGCTCAATAACGGCAGCGTCAATTCAATTATCATACTCAACCATAACATATCACATGTGTATAATCTCCAACCATACTCAACATCAACAACACTACACACAACACACATATAATACTGGAATACATCCAATCATATTATATGTCATACATTCATTATGCAATGAGACTCAACATATGCGGTACCGACTCTTCTTGAACTTACAGTTCAAGCTCACCGATCCCTCCGGATACGGCTACTAAGCTCACTAGTCCCACTCATTGAGACCTAGTGACTCACTCACTAATTCCTCACCATGGGAATTAGCTACAGCCCCAAAGGCTAGACTATGCAAGCTAATCATCTAGCATGCAAACATCAACAACAATTCACAACAATTTACTCACTAATCCCTCACAATGGGAATTAGCTACAGCCCCACAGGCTATGCCATGCATGCTAATCATCTAGCAATGCAGCATTAACAACAATTCAAGAATAGACAATATGCTCACACTATAAGTCATACAACAGTCTATTCACAATGCATACATAACTGATACATTTACAGCATAATGCACACCATCACATATCATCAACACAATTATCACGAAAGCATATCATATCATGCCACACAATCAATCATAGTATTAGCACACCCTACTAATACCTATGCCTCTCAAAACAACGGGAAATGATCCCTAATACATCGGTCCTCAGCTAAATCACATCACTCAGCCTAAACAGCCAAAACTGCACCACCACAGCACAGAAATCACAATTTAATATCCACTTCTGCACAGCACAGTTCACGCCGCGCAGGAGGGTTCGCGCCGCGAACGGTGCGTCACAGAACCCTTCTGGATTTGACAGTTCGCGCCGCGAACGGGGCTTTGCGCCGCGAATCGCGCGCGAACAGAACCCTCTGCTACAGAAAATAGATTTCAGGTCTACAATGGTTTTCCCTATTACGAAACCTATCCGACCCAACCTTCCACAGTCCAATTTACATCAATTAATCGTCCTCATTGTCAACACAATTCATATCTTATTTGATTACACCAAACCTAACACGTTTACATCAGATTCCTACGAATTCCCTCTCAATTCTTCCCCAATTTCATTCATCCCAAAAGTTCACAATTTCATCCTAATCATCCAATTCAGAGGTAATTCAAAGGTCTATCACTACCCATGACACATTATCATATAATACCCGTTAAATCAACGATAAACCCCCCTTACCTGAGTTAATCCGGCAAATTCTGCAGCTTCAAGCTCTTCCTCTTCTCTTGTTCTGCCTTTTGCCCTTTTTCTCTTTCAGCCGCTTCTCTTTTCCTTTTCACGTGAAAACCCTTGTTCCAAAATTGGGACTTTTTATTCCAACTTATATATTCCAATAAATAATTATTCCAATAATTATTATTCCAAAATAATAATAATAATAATCCAAATTTCTAATTATTCAATTAAATTAATAAATAAAATATTAATTTAAATTAAATAATTGTCTTATTTTAATTGGGGTGTTACAACTCTCCCCCACTAAAAGAGTTTTCGTCCTCGAAAACATACCTCAAGCGAACAACTCTGGGTAAGACTCCTTCATCTGACTCTCCAGTTCCCAAGTCACATTGCCACCTGCTGGTCCTCCCCAAGCTACCTTCACTAAGGCAATCTCTTTACCCCGTAACTGCTTCAACTCTCGATCCTCAATCCTCATAGGTGATGTTTCAACAGTCAGGTTATCTCTCACCTGTACATCATCTAATTGGACAACATGCGATGGATCATGAATGTATCTCCTCAACTGAGACACATGAAAAACATCATGCAAATTCGTAAGCGACGGCGGTAAAGCGACACGATAGGCTACCTCTCCTATCCTTTCCAAAATCTGGTAAGGACCAATAAATCGAGGAGTCAACTTCTTTGACTTCAAAGCTCGACCAACACCAGTTATCGGAGTAACACGAAGAAACACATGATCTCCCTCTTGGAACTCAAGTGACTTTCTTCTCTTATCATGATAACTCTTCTGACGACTCTGAGCAATTCTCATCTTATCCTGAATCATCTTAATCTTTTCAGTAGTCTGTTGAACAATTTCCGGTCCAACCACAGCACTCTCGCCGGACTCATACCAACATAAAGGTGTCCGACATCTCCTACCATACAAAGCTTCAAACGGTGCCATACCAATGCTCGAATGAAAACTATTGTTGTAGGTAAACTCAACCAAAGGTAAATAACAATCCCAAGCACCTCCTTTTTCCAAAACACAAGCTCTCAAAAGATCCTCTAATGACTGAATCGTCCTCTCAGTCTGACCATCAGTCTGCGGATGATATGCAGAACTCAATCTCAACTTAGTTCCCAAAGCCTTCTGCAAACCTTCCCAGAACTTCGATGTAAATCTAGGATCTCTGTCCGAAACAATACTCAACGGAATACCATGCAAACTTACAATCTTCTCAATATACAACTCAGCTAATCGCCCTAACGGATAATCCATTCTGATCGGAATGAAATGAGCCGATTTTGTCAACCTGTCAACAATCACCCAAATGGCTTCAAAATTCTTATTTGTTCTCGGCAAACCAGAAACAAAATCCATACTGATACTATCCCACTTCCACTCTGGAATAGCCAACGGTTGCATTAGCCCAGACGGTTTCTGATGTTCAATCTTTGACTTCTGACAAGTCAAACAAGAATAAACAAAACTCGCAATTTCTCTTTTCATTCCCGGCCACCAAAATAACTTCTTCAAATCATGATACATTTTCGTAGCTCCAGGATGAATACTCAAGCCACTACGATGTCCTTCCTCAAGAATACTCTTCTTAAGCTCAGTAACATCCGGAATACACACTCGATTACCAAATCTCAAAACACCATTCTCATCAACTCTGAATTCACCACCTTGACCTTGATTTACTAAAGTCAACTTATCAACCAAAAGCATATCGGATTTCTGACTCTCTCTGATCTCGTCCAAAATATTACTCGTTAACCTCAACATTCCCAATTTAACACTATTGTGAGTACTCTCACACACCAAACTCAAGTCTCTAAACTGCTCAATTAAATCCAATTCCTTAACCATTAACATAGACATATGCAATGATTTCCGACTCAATGCATCAGCCACTACGTTTGCTTTACCCGGATGGTAGTTCAAACCAAAGTCATAATCCTTCAGAAATTCCAACCATCTCCTCTGTCTCATATTCAGCTCTTTCTGATCAAACAAATACTTTAAACTTTTATGGTCACTGAAAACCTCAAATCTTGACCCGTACAAGTAATGCCTCCATAACTTCAAAACAAATACCACGGCTGCCAACTCTAAATCATGTGTCGGATAGTTCCTCTCATGAACCCTTAGCTGTCTCGAAGCATAAGCTATAACCTGCTTATTCTGCATCAACACACCACCTAAACCCAACAATGAAGCATCACAATAAACCTCGAATAGTTCCGACGAACTCGGTAATATCAGGATAGGAGCAGTAGTCAACCTTCTCTTTAACTCTTGGAACCCTTCTTCACATTTTGAGTCCCAAACAAACGCTTGCCCCTTTCTAGTCAACATCGTCAACGGTAACGCCAACTTAGAAAATCCCTCAATGAACTTCCTATAATAACCAGCCAAACCAAGGAAACTTCGAATCTCAGCAACAGACTTCGGAGCTTCCCACTTAGATACCGCTTCTATCTTAGAAGGATCAACAGCAACACCACCTCTCGAAATCACATGACCAAGAAAACTAACCTCTTCTAACCAAAATTCACATTTGGATAGTTTAGCAAATAACTTCTTTTCTCGGAGAACTTCTAAAACTACTCTCAAATGCTTAGCATGCTCTTCTTCAGATTTCGAATACACCAAAATGTCATCAATAAACACCACAACAAACTGATCTAGGTACGGATGGAAAATCCTATTCATATACTCCATGAAAACTCCAGGCGCATTAGTCACACCAAAAGGCATTACAGAATACTCATAATGTCCATACCTTGTTCTGAAAGCAGTCTTCTGAATATCCTCAGTTTTCACACGTATCTGATGATACCCGGATCTCAAATCTATTTTGCTGAACACACTCGCACCAACCAACTGATCCATCAAATCATCAATCCTCGGCAAAGGATACCGATTCTTGATCGTCACTTTATTCAGTTGCCTGTAGTCCACACACAACCTCATAGTGCCTTCTTTCTTCTTAACCAACAACACTGGTGCACCCCACGGTGACACACTCGGACGAATAAATTTCTTATCCAACAGATCTTCCAACTGACTCTTCAATTCAGTTAACTCAACAGCAGACATACGATAAGGAGCCATCGATATCGGTCTAGTACCAGGTACCAATTCAATTGAGAACTCAACTTCACGCTCTGGCGGTAATTCATTCACTTCTTCAGGAAACACATCAGGAAAATCACACACCACGGCTAAGTCGCCAATCACCAGTTTACCGTTAGCCTCCAAAGTCGCTAATAGCATAAACAGCTCTGCCCCATCAGCTACTTCCTCATCCACTTGCCTTGCTGATAAAAACAAACTCTTTTCTTCCTCAACTTCAGGAAATACCACAGTCTTATCAAAACAATTGATAGAAACTCGGTTAAACACCAACCAATTCATACCCAAGATAACATCAATTTGCACTAACGGAAGACACACAAGGTCTATCTCAAATTCTCTACCAAAAATACTCAAGGGACAACTTAAACAGACAGAAGTAGTAGTCACTGAACCCTTTGCAGGAGTATCAATCACCATACTACCATGCATCTCAGATATCTCTAACTTAAGTTTCACAGCACAATCCAAAGATATAAAAGAATGAGTCGCACCTGTGTCAATAATAGCTACAAGAGGAAAGCCATTAATACAACACGTACCTCGGATCAAACGATCATCTGCAGAAGTCTCAGAACCCGATAAAGCAAAAACCTTGCCTCCTGACTGATTCTCTTTCTTTGGCTTTGGACACTGTGGACTGATATGACCCAACTCTCCACAGTTGAAACAAGTCACAGTCTTCAACCGGCACTCTGCAGCCAAATGACCACCTTTTCCACACTTGAAACATTTCATCTCAGCACTGGTACACTCATGAACACGATGTCCAGCTCGACCACATCTGTAACACTTAACAGGAGCACTAGAATCTCCCCCACTAGGCCTCTTCATCCCATTCTGCCTCTGAAAACCCTTGCCAGCTGCATACGGTTTTCCACGATCAATCTGATTCTTGCCTTTCCTATCAACCCTCTGCTGATAGCTCTCAGCTCTTGCCTTGGAATCCTGTTCAAAAATCCTGCAACAGTCCACCAAATCAGAAAACACTCGGATCCGCTGATATCCAATAGCCTGCTTGATCTCGGGACGCAATCCGTTCTCAAACTTCACACACTTCGAAAATTCCCCAGCAGCCTCAGCATAGGGAGTGTAGTACTTCGACAGCTCTGTGAACTTAGCAGCATACTCCGTAACAGACCTGTTACCCTGCTTCAATTCCAAGAACTCTATCTCCTTCTTTCCTCTGACATCCTCGGGAAAATACTTCCTCAGAAATCTCTCTCTGAACACAGTCCAAGAAATCTCAGCATCTCCAGCAGCCTCCAACTCAGTGCGGGTAGCAACCCACCAATCATCAGCTTCTTCTGATAGCATATGCGTACCGAACCTGACCTTCTGGTTATCAGCACACTCAGTTACTCGGAAGATTCTCTCTATCTCTTTCAACCACTTCTGAGCACCATCTGGGTCGTATGCTCCCTTAAACATTGGAGGATTGTTCTTCTGGAACTCACTCAGTTGACGAGCAGCTCCCATTCCCACAACATTCGGATTTCCTCCAAGTACTCCAGCCAGCATACCCAGAGCCTCAGCAATCGCAGCATCATCTCTACCTCTTCCAGCCATCTCTATTCTGAAAACCCAACAAGCCAAAACAATAAGTACTGATAGGGTTACACAACACCTATCCCGTACAGGGGAAACAGAATAATTACGACTCGACACGACCGACTATGCTCTGATACCACTAATGTAACACCCTTCTAAATACCCCAAAATATTTAATTAAAATGATAATAATTCAATCAGAGTAATTATGCCTCGAAGGGTGTCACACAATCGTTTCACAACGATCATCATAATTTCCCGTCATGCTCAGTTATTTAACTCAAATTATAAAGTATCTGCATAATACGCAACGGATAGAAAACAGCTCAATTAATCCAAACATGTAACATATTACATGCAAAATGGTTCACAACCAATCAATAAAATATTCAAACATCCCATCCCGATGTTACATCTATCAGAGCATGACCCACTAGGAGACTACACTAGACTCCAAGCACTAGCTCCTATTCAACTCACTGCTCGTTACCTGAAAAATAGGTGTAAGGGTGAGTTCCTCAATCAATATAATAAGCATTATACAACATTATGTAATGTTAAGTAAATAACGCATCAAATCACCCTAACCAGACTACACGCTCAATAACGGCAGCGTCAATTCAATTATCATACTCAACCATAACATATCACATGTGTATAATCTCCAACCATACTCAACATCAACAACACTACACACAACACACATATAATATTGGAATACATCCAATCATATTATATGCCATACATTTATGCAATGAGACTCAACATATGCGGTACCGACTCTTCTTGAACTTACAGTTCAAGCTCACCGATCCCTCCGGATACGGCTACTAAGCTCACTAGTCCCACTCATTGAGACCTAGTGACTCACTCACTAATTCCTCACCATGGGAATTAGCTACAGCCCCAAAGGCTAGACTATGCAAGCTAATCATCTAGCATGCAAACATCAACAACAATTCACAACAATTTACTCACTAATCCCTCACAATGGGAATTAGCTACAGCCCCACAGGCTATGCCATGCATGCTAATCATCTAGCAATGCAGCATCAACAACAATTCAAGAATAGACAATATGCTCACACTATAAGTCATACAACAGTCTATTCACAATGCATACATAACTGATACATTTACAGCATAATGCACACCATCACATATCATCAACACAATTATCACGAAAGCATATCATATCATGCCACACAATCAATCATAGTATTAGCACACCCTACTAATACCTATGCCTCTCAAAACAACGGGAAATGATCCCTAATACATCGGTCCTCAGCTAAATCACATCACTCAGCCTAAACAGCCAAAACTGCACCACCACAGCACAGAAATCACAATTTAATATCCACTTCTGCACAGCAGAGTTCGCGCCGCGCAGGAGGGTTCGCGCCGCGAACGGTGCGTCACAGAACCCTTCTGGATTTGACAGTTCGCGCCGCGAACGGGGCTTCGCGCCGCGAATCGCGCGCGAACAGAACCCTCTGCTACAGAAAATAGATTTCAGGTCTACAATGGTTTTCCCTATTACGAAACCTATCCGACCCAACCTTCCACAGTCCAATTTACATCAATTAATCGTCCTCATTGTCAACACAATTCATATCTTATTTGATTACACCAAACCTAACACGTTTACATCAGATTCCTACGAATTCCCTCTCAATTCTTCCCCAATTTCATTCATCCCAAAAGTTCACAATTTCATCCTAATCATCCAATTCAGAGGTAATTCAAAGGTCTATCACTACCCATGACACATTATCATATAATACCCGTTAAATCAACGATAAACCCCCCTTACCTGAGTTAATCCGGCAAATTCTGCAGCTTCAAGCTCTTCCTCTTCTCTTGTTCTGCCTTTTGCCCTTTTTCTCTTTCAGCCGCTTCTCTTTTCCTTTTCACATGAAAACCCTTGTTCCAAAATTGGGACTTTTTATTCCAACTTATATATTCCAATAAATAATTATTCAAATAATTATTATTCCAAAATAATAATAATAATAATCCAAATTTCTAATTATTCAATTAAATTAATAAATAAAATATTAATTTAAATTAAATAATTGTCTTATTTTAATTGGGGTGTTACAAGAAGCGTACTTCTAATTGGGTTAGCAAAGTATGATTATGTTCAACAACAAACGTTGTAACTTGCCACTCACTTGGAAACATATCATGAGCTTTTTGCAAAGAAATTCGCAAATGAGCTTTACATTCACACCTAGTTGATTCTCTATTTCTTTGTCCTTTCGATGGTTCTATGATTTTCAAGGAAGTTCTACCTTCACGATGGCAAAAGAAATCACACCTACTCACAATTCCATTTTGTTTGATGAATCTACCTTTTCGAACTGAGAACCCGTGTTGATATGCATATCTCTTATAAAAAATAAATGCTTCTTCCTCACTCAGAAAAGTTTGAGCAACAAAAGGAACAATCTTTGACTCCTTAAAAGTGTCACCCTCACTACTTTCTTGTAAAAATCCATTTATCTCAATAATTTGATTAGAAATCACAATATTTTCTTTCTCAAAAATTCCAATTTCTTCAACTTCATCTATAATATTATGACCAACAATAATTTCAGAAGAACCGTTTTTTGAAGAAACTTCTTCTACTGAATATTCAATATTCAAACTCAAATCCAAATTTATTCTATTGTTCTTCACACTTTCCATTTTGTATAAATCTTCCAAAAATAAAAAGAACAAAAAAGGTTATTCACCTGACTATGGAAAGTTATTTAAAAAAAATTGGAATCATAAAATAACATAAAAAAATATAAAAAGATATATGACATGCCTGAGTAAGGAAAATTCTTAAATTGCCATACTTGAGAAGATTTCAGTTCTTAAATTGCCATATTTGAGAAGATTTCAATTTTTCGGTGAAAAGAAAAATAATGCAGGTAACGTGAAATATTTGAGAAGATAAAAAGTCTAAGAGAGATATCAGATGTGAGGGTAGTTTTGTTATATTTTTTTTAGTACCTATAATAATTACTGTATTTAATTATTACATGTTCCAAAATAAAGTAAGTGGGACCTTTAATCATTTATTCTTCCTTAACTTTTATCCCAAGAGCATAAGATAGCATTGCCCTATTAAAATTCATAATAAAACCCATCATCAGTCATCACCACAATAAATACTCTTACCATTATTCCAACCATAATAAATCATTATTCCAACCACCAATAGCCATTACTCTAACCATTATTAACCACTAATTCCATCATTGTCAATCATCATTCCATCCACCTCTCTATTGATCACTCTAACCATCATATCAACATTGATTACCACTAAATACCATAAATCATCATTTTAATCATCAATGACTACTACTCTAATAATCATGTTTAACTACTTTCATTAAAATTACTATTAAATAAATAAAGTATATACTCCCTCCGTTTTTTATTATAAGTCGTTTTTTACTTTTCACACGTACTAAGAAATATAATAATTATGATATAAAAAAGAGAAATTATAAAAGATTTTACAAAATTGTACTTCATTAATGGTATTGGAAAGACAAATGAAATAATTGAAAGGAGAGAAAATAATAAATGTTTAAGTTTATAATAGGAAATATAATATTAATGATTCATTGATATTATAAAACGACTTATATTATGGGAAAAGTGACTTATAATAAACAACGAAGATAGTATTATAATATTTTAATTATTTTACAAATCTAGTAATATGAGTTGTTTGAATTAAGATATATTTATAATGAATATTTATTTGAGAGATAGAAACCCTAAAATCGATCTTGAGACTTACCATTGACCAAATAAAGCACAAAATGATAACTCCATCTCTGACCACTACATGCCCTACTCTTCAGACTATGTGTCACATGAATCATATATCAACCATTTTCCAAATCTCTATCACTGAAACCTTCACCAATTTCGTTATCTGACAAGTCATCAATGCCTTAAACCCTAAATTTTCAAAGGGTAATTCTAACTTGTGCCTTAGGGGAACATGTTAAAAACTAATTGTAGAAATGTTTTCTTGAAACTTGTGTATGGTCTTTATCAAAATTTTATAATTAATATTTTTATTACTTTTTCCAATATAAACTTTCTATTTATGAATTGTTTAACATGTGCCATTAGGGCACAAGTTATCATTATCCATTTTCAAACTATGCCTCTATAAAAAAAAACAACACCAAGTGCCACATTGGTTCACATTCACTGATTATACAGAAAAACTTGTTTTTCTTGCTTTTTTGTCGTCACCCATGGAGAGGAAATCACTTGCCATGTTTTTCTTGCTTCTCATTGCATTTTCCTCGCGTAACATTCTCATTCACTTTCCCCCTCTCACTTGTTTACTTTTTGTGTTTAGTTGTTTAAATAATATGTATGAATGAAATTGCAGAAGTCGTGGTGCAGACAGAGGCAAGATTGTGCGAGTCACAGAACCATGGTTACAAAAGTGCAGGTTTGGTTGACAACAACTGTGCACTTGTTTGCATGTACGAAGGTTTCTCTGGTGGAAGATGCAGAGGCTTCCGACGTCGTTGCTTCTACACCAAGCTTTGTTGAATGAATGGCTTATCAATGCCACATGATTAAGAGTTGAGACTAATAAATTTACCTAATCACTGTCACTCGTTTTGGTGTAATGTGCTAGCTTTGGTTTTCTTTGAGATGTGTAGGAATAAATTAAATAAAGTTAATTGTTGTGATCAACTTTCTTAGTTGCCAATATTATATTTAGTCATGTTAATTTTGTAAGCAGGTTTTAGTTTTATGGATAAATTTGCAATTTTATTTTGATTCGTTTTGGATGTAAATGATGGAAATTTATTAGAAACTATGTCAAATATAAGATATACAATTATTTTTTCATTAAAATAGTGTATAGTAGGGGTGACAATTGAATCCATTAAAATAAAATTCATCCAATTCATTCACTACATAAAAACTAAGTTAATGAGTTGAATTAAATCTATTGATTTATAAATATTGATTGATCCAATTCATCCAACACATATTAATAATTCAATTGATTTTTTTATCTCTATTAAATCTATTTAAAAAAATGATTTTATTATATATATATATATATATATATATATATATATATATATATATATATATATATATATATATTATATATATATATATATATATATATATATATATATATATATATATATATATATATATATATATATATATATATATATATATATATATAATATAATCATTTTTCCAACATAAAAAAACTAGTTTGTATATTTAAAAAAATATTTTTTTAAATATACAAAACTAGTTTTTTTTCCGAAATAAATCGATTTTTTTTAAAAATACAAAAAACTGGTTTTTCCCAAAAATTTAAAAATCGTTTTTTTTGGAAAATAACAAAAATCAACTTTACTTTTGAAAAAGTCGTTTTTTAACGAAAATACAAAAAATTAATATTTTTGAAAAAAAACAATTTTTAATTTTGTTTTTTGAAAAATACAAAAAAAATTGATTTTTCTCGAAAGAAAGAAACTGAATTTTTTTTCATAAAAAAATGAGTTTTTCTAAAAAATAGTTGATGTTTTTCAAAAGTAACAAACTCGATTTTTTCAAAAATAAAAAAAAATTGATTATTTAAAGAAATAAAAAATCAATTTTTTCAAATAAAATAAAATAAAATATGTAGGAAAAGAAAAAAAATTGGATGGATGGATATCCATCCACACAAAAATATGATAATGGATGAATTGGATAAATTTTATTCTTAATGGATGGATTTGATTGAATATTTTTAAGAAACTTTTAGTGGATTGTTAATGGATTAATGGATTTTTTTTATCCACAATTAACAATCCAATCCATATTCATCCATTTTGTCACCCCTAGTGTAGAGTAGTGAATTTTATAAGTTGAATTACGTAAAGATTCATTGACTACGATTGAACAATTTTAAGAGAAGACTTAAAAGTGGTTGAGCTTTCTAACTCTTATTGATGTGCCTCTTTTGTTTCTATCAGTTGTGGCTTACTTAATGGAATGATTATCTTTTTTCTTCTAGGTGGCGGTTTAGTGGGTTGATTAAAAGGTTACTTAGCTTGGTCTTTTTTCAGGGCCACTATTGTCATACCCTCAAATTTGCCATACCTCCATATCACTTTTTTGAATCCTAATGCATGAGTATACATCTCATACATGTCATCTCATATGTATTTATACTTAATGATCCACACTAATCCATAAAATTCAAGGCATATGATTCATCTGTGAAGCCTCAATACCCTCTGACCATGTTAGAGTGTGTCTAAGCCACCTTAACCCTAATCTTTATCCCCAAGCATCCAACAAAGCTTGAAAGATCACTCAAGTCAACTCACTCACTCTCCAAACCCAATTTGGATGGTGAGTCTCCCTTGAAGATGCATCAATATTTATCTGGTCACCCAAGGACCCTAACCATAACTTTTGATCCTCGTTTGGATTGCACAAGTCATGATTCACCATGGATCTTGACCACATCATTGAGGACCCCTAAAGTCCAAAGTTTGTTCATGCCCCAAACCTTTGAAACATCTCAATATGGCTCTTGCCTCACCAAACCCTAATTTCCCTGACCATGGTTCTTGATGAAGCTTGTGGTGCAAGAAACCCTAATTTCACCATCCTTTGATCATTGATCTTGCTTCATTTTGATCATCCAATTACCCACCACTCACTCAACATCAATTCAGGTCTATTATAACCAGAATTCACCATTCAATACATGTTACAAGTACTTGGTTTAATAATGTTTTTTGAACTTTCAAGACATTTGACCCACCCATGAACTTGACCTAAAATCATCCCACAAGGCTCCAAGTTTAATTTCCCATCATGGTATCATCATATGAACTTAAAAGATCCATCATTGTACCTTGAAAATCAAGAAATCACAAAATCACATTTTTAGGTCATGTTGGTTGGTCACGTTTTTGCAAGAATGGCCTATGGCAAGTTCCAAAGACCATAACTTTCTCATTTCAGAAGCTTTTTAAGTTCCACTTCGAGCCAAATGTACTAAATAAGTTCTATCCAACTTTGTTTCAAGGTCCAACACCTAATTCATTGAGGAATAACCTCAATTTTTGCATTGGGCAAGTTGGTCCAACATGTCTACCATGCCCTAAAACATGACCAAGAACACTACTTTACCACATTGCCATTTCCAAATCTCAACTCCTTGACATGGCTCTTTTTTCATCTATTTAAGGACATGGCAAGGAACATTTGGCACATGTTTTGAACAAAATGCATGAGCGAATTTCATTTGGCCTTGGTTCAAACATTAAAGATCATCATGATGCACAAACCAGACATGCCCAAGCCAGATTTTGCAATTTCATGCACCAAGCCTTCAAACCACTTTGTTCTGATCCCAATGGCCCCCAAACACATTGCATATAGTAGTATGTTTGAAAGTCAAATTGGATGCCAACAACTCACAAATCAGAAAATTCGATCCCACGTGAAAAGTAGAATTTTTCCCTAAATGGAAAAAAGGAAAACCAACACAACTCTGATTCAAGCCCTTTGTATGTTCCTAATTAATTCTAAGGACCAAAACCAATTGATCTGGAGTGCAAGCAAGGTCAGAATGCAACCACACATGTCTCCCCAAGTCCAACCTTGAGCATGCTTCGAGCCACTTCTCTTTTCTGAACAAACCTTCACATTCTTCCCTCCAATCCATCTGAACACCTTCCTTATAAATAGGGGAAGGTTTCCCCTCCATTTGACAAGCTTGAAAAGCCACAAAAAATTTGTTGCATACTCGAGCTGAACCTCCAAAAATAGAGTTTTGTGTTTTAAGTTTCGAAGCATTTCAACTCCAAATAACCACCCATAATCCGTCACTAAACTTAACTCAAACTTTCCCAAGTCTTAACTCACCTTTCCTGAGTTGAGCTAAGTCATCGGAACACCACCCCGAGATCGATTCCGATCAGGTAGTTCCACTCACCCCCATCTCTCAAACGAGTTACCATTCCACTCGAAATTCCTTTCTGATCATTAACCCAAAACTTTTAGCTTTGATTAACCAATATTCACGATTTAATTTTTAAATTAGGTCAACGTTATTCATCTGATTCGTGCATAAATACTCCATACTCAAATCCAATCAATGACTCGTGAGTGTGGAGGTTAGTTTGTTTATGATTGGGGAATATGAATCCATGTTTAAATCTGGTTAAAAACACTTGTTTTTGGGTTTTTATTTTCGAAGTTCCAAGGTTGAAGACGACTCTGAGTCGTTGCTTCGCACACAGTTTTGAATTGAAAAGAATCATATGTCATGTCCTGATTGGTTGATTCGCGTGTGCTACCATTTTTAATTTTGTTTTTATTATTTATTCTGTTTAGCGTATTTATTATCACAACTAAATGCTTGGCCCAATGGGAGAGGGGTTTGAGCCCCCCATGACCCTAAGGTCAGGGGTTCAACCCCAGCGTGTGCATTCCATTATTTTTATTTCTTTTCACTTTCCATTTTATTTATTTTTAGCCTATTTTTTTTCATCTTTGTTTTATTTTTTACACCACTTATTTTATTATTCTGGATATATTTTCAAATAGACCCCTATTATTTTTGTCTCTGGTATTTATTTATGCCCTGTTTCAAGTCATTTGGACATTTTTCCATGGACTTTTGAGGTCTTGAACCTTAGGACTATTGAAGTCTACACTTGTCATGATGTTGGATTGTTTTGGGTTGCTTTAACTTTCCTTGTTCCAAACATGCTAATGGATGATCAAGTGTTCATCCATGATACTTTTAAGCATGGATAGGTTTCCCCTATATCAACCAACTTGGGTCATTTGACATGTAGATGAAGCCTTGCTTATACATATGCTAACTTGTTTATTTCATCTGATACATGTCATTTCTTTTAGTTTATACTAACCCTTATACTTACTAGTCTATATTGTACATTATCCCTTACTATCTTGTTCATATCATACCTTGATATTATAACTTACTTAACCTAATCACTTAATCAAACATTAACTTTCAACCTTGAGTTTGGTATAGTCTTCCTTTTGTCAATTTATTGATAGATGGACTTGGGGTTGCATAACTTTCATTGTTACAAATCTATTGTAAGTTGATCCTTTGATCATCTTCAATATTTTACATCAGTGATAAGTTATCCCCAGATGTGCCATATTTTGAATCTATTGACCTAAGGATGGATAATCCTCAAGTGTTGGTCTTGTTCATAATACTAACTTAACTTAATTATGCTAACTTTAGTTACCACTAACCATTGTTATTATAATTGTTTATTTTTTTTATTTACTTTTATGTTATTACTTTGTAATTTACATTCAAGTACTCATCATCATATATTCATTGTATAAACTCATCATGCGTGTTTATTATTGTCATTTATCTTTATTGTTATCATACATTAAAAACAATAAAAACATGATAAAATGATAATACCAAAAACAATTCATTCCACTTAATCAACTTGGACTTAGAGGATCTCATCCTAGGACATTTTCTTGGAGGCCTTTTCATTATCTTTGTGATACTTGGTTTCAACTTTGGGTTTCATATGTAACTTACATACCGTTTGTAAGAATGGCATCATGGCACCACACTAGAGGAACATGTTTATAAGACCATTATCATTTGTTTAGCTTAGGTCACTTTTGCGCACACAAGGCTTTCTCTTGGGCTACCTTACAATAAGACTCTTTACTTTCTTGTTGGTTACTTTGCATACATGTTGGATTATATTAGCCAATTTCATAATCAAATAAACAAACCCTTGATCAAACGTCAAACGGCATTTTCATTATCAAATCCAAAAATACAATAAAACTACGATTAGAATTGT
Source organism: Lathyrus oleraceus (assembly GCF_024323335.1). NCBI lineage: Eukaryota > Viridiplantae > Streptophyta > Magnoliopsida > Fabales > Fabaceae > Lathyrus > Lathyrus oleraceus. The sequence goes on along the minus strand of NC_066583.1, from coordinate 145,482,709 downwards.
GTACCATGAGCCTTAAGTGGTGGAGAATGAGTAAGAATGGAGCATTTCTACCCTTACTTTGGTTATTTTGGACGCAAGACGCTTGGCTTATTGTCCAGAGTATTCACCTTCGCCCATAGACTTTAGTGCAATCTAATCACAAACCCTTTTTTTCATAAATCCTTATTCAAGGTCAAATCAATATAACCCATCAAACCCCATTTTTCGTGCCTTAGATCACCACTCCGAAAACATTTTTCTCAAACGTAAAATCAATCAACCCACGAACATTTTATACTCCGAACTACGAAGCTCTGATTCCTCATCACCCAATGAGGGATACGTAGGCACATGGGCCAAAATCCTTGGCGAACATAATAAACAAAAACTCCTAGAGTCCAATCATTTTTACACACTCTTTTAAAAATAAAATAAAAAATAAACGTGATAAATACCCACATATGTAAACAACCCAAATGGTTCTCATGGAGTACCTTAGACATGAGGGGTACTAATACCTTCCGCTTGCGAAACCGACTTCTGAATCCAAATCTCGGTTGCGAGACCGATTCCTTATCTTTGAACTACCTGTGTGCACCCTTTTCTTTTGAGAGTTTTATCGACTATTTCCCCTCATATCTTCAATAGAGGCAGTCCAAATAAAGTTTGAAGAAGGGGCACTCTTTAGTTTGATAGTCCCGGTTCACTTTCTCTAAGGGTAATTCACGTGGTTGCAACAACTATAACAAATAAAGCCTTTTACATCGGTTGAAAAAATGGTCTTACCTCGGTTTTACTTGCCAGGTAACGAATGACGTCATGAAAAGTGCACACTTTACCATTCAATTTTTAAAAAAATTGACAAATATGTGTAAAGGTCATGGGTTTGATCCACATGAAGACTTTTTTGAAATTCTGAAATGAAGAAAACACATGTCCCTTTAGTTTTATAATTTCACCGACGTATATACCATATTTTCACCTCAATTATCTTATAAAATCGATGGGTAACACAAATTTTAGTTTATTAAATCTAATGTGGATTACTTATTTCACTAAACTCTATACTTAACATATAACTTCTCAAAATTGGTTAGGAAAATAATTATATGAACAATTGTGTTATATTTGGAGAACAACTTACATTGACTAGTGATTTTGAAGTATCCTGCAACTCATCCTTCATCTCACGCTATTTTATGGTTAAAATCTATTTAATGTTTTAAGTTCTTTATTAAACACTTCTTTTTCTAATAATTAACTCTTGAAAGCATAAAATTTGATGATTCAAAAAATGAACAAATATGGAAGAAAGTTGAATGAAAACTAGAAGTATTGGAGATATTTTAACGATAAAATAGCATGAGATGAATGATAAGTTCACTACTACAAATATCATATTTCATGTCGGAAGCGAAATGGATTTCACTTTGGTTAAAATGCTAAGGTAATGAACGGTAACATGAAAAGTGAGAATTTTACCCCTTGGTTAAAAGATAACTGAGTGTTTAGTTTAAATGGTCGTGGGTTCGAACCTCAGCAATAACTTTTTTATATTTTTCAAACTAGCACCATATACCTCTCAATTTAATAATAAATTCGATGGGAAATATATATATATATATATATATATATATATATATATATATATATATATATATATATATATATATATATATATATATATATATATATATATATATATTACATTGTTTACACAAAATATTAAAGTAAAAATATATAACTAATTTTAAATCTGATTCATCGTCATCGTTGTCAGTGAAGAACAAATGTTGGCTATCTTAGGGAAGAACAAATGTTGGATCCCCATTTTATTGAATCTCAGGGAAGATTAAATGTTGGATGAAATATATTATCTATGCCTTTTTCATTCATTTGTTTCTGATATAAAAAAAAAGTTAGATACATAAAATAAATATCCGGTTAAGAGATTATGTTATAACACAAACCTTGAACCAATTTTTTCCTACACTTGCAATCCATCATAATAAATCTTTGGCAAATTAAATACATTCTCACCAACCTCATATTAAATAAACCTAATTTTTTTTTCTACTCTTGCAATCTATCACATTGATATTTTTACTTTGTAGAGAATTTCACAACAACATTTGAGTTTCTTGTGAATTCATAACTATCAAATTTTAATATTCATATTAGTTTTTAATGAGGGTTTTAGATTTTACGAGGATCTCTAATGGCAGTGTCTTGAGCGTTGATACTCATTAAATAGATGGTAAAGATTTATTTAAGAACGGTGAAGAAATTGAATAAACGCGCTTATATTTTACCTCAATTATTACTCAAAATCTAGGTAAAAGGTGTTTCTTTTTAAATAAATAAAAAACAATAAAATATATTTCAATCCAAGCGCCACATACCTCTCAGTTTCTATTAAAAACCGAGGGGAAAAACTTTATATTTACATTGTTTACACAAAATATTAAAATAAATTGTATACACAAATCAAGAGTTTGACAATGAATTCTTGGAGAACAACTTATCTTTTCAAATTTTTTATAAGTTATCTGTTCCAAATAAGAGATTTTTTTTCCTATACTTGCAATCCATCTCAGAGAGATTTCTTTATCTTGAGAAAATATTTTCATGGCAAATGTTTTCACGTGAAAGATAACATGAAACAGAATATGAAAGAGAAATAGATGATTATTTTTAGGAATAAATTTCGCAATGTTGTCAACCGAGGAAAGTAAAAAATTTATCAATATTTTATTTGATTGACAACATATGAAGTTTATTGCAAAAATACAACAACAATATCAACATCATTATGTGAGATAGATTGCAAGGGCATAAAAAACATTTTGTTCAATATTAAAGAACATTAAAGATTTTTTCTATTTTGCAATCCATCCCAGAGAATGATGTGTAAGACTTTGGAGCGACTACCACTACTACAAAAAGTAGATACAATAATGTCACCTTTATCACTCTCCTTCGAATGGTCGTGGTGATATCTCTAAATTCATGCACCTATATAATTTTTTAGTTTTTAATTAAACATTTTTAATTTATTACCGGGGTGATATAGTTTGATGTTTCATGAGTTCGACTCTCAGTGTCTGCTATTTTATTCAAAATTTACCACCGCCTTTCACTTTTATTTAATTAAAGAAAGATATATCACTACGATTATTTTAACTAACCGTTGTGAAATATTTTCTTTAGTAAAAAAAATTAAATACTTTAAACCTGACACTTTTTTAAAAAATATCAGTAATTTCAATACTATATCACCACTGTTTTCTAAAAAACCCGTTGTGATATCTTTTTTATTATTTTTTAAATTTTATATTTTCTTAAGACATGGCGTTTTTTTTAAAAATTTCAGCATATATCACAATTGTTTTCCTAAATAACAGTGGTGATATCTTTTAATCACATTACCCAAAGTTAGCTAGCTAACTTGTCTCTTCAGTTGCATATTTTCATTTCCATCAAGAAATAATTTGTGACAAAACAACGCGGTTCGAACCCTAACTAAACGTGCAACACCATTCCAACCCCAATGATACAAAATCAGTTTCAACCATAATGAAACGTTCAACTCCATCTTCGAAAAACAATATTTTCAACATGTTCATATGCTTTCGTCCCTCAAGTCGATCGATACTATTTTCAATGTTCTTCGTTCTTGACTAGCCTACATTTTCGGTACATAAACTTTAAGATTCTGACAACATTTTTTATACTTATTCATCACGTTTCTGGTACATAAAAATTTTCGTCTCATGCATCCACGATACCTACATTTTCCATTGCTATTTATTTATTGTTGATTCTTATTGTTTATGTTGATGCTTGTTGTAGATGATGCTTGTTGTTGTTTTTGTTGTTGATTCTTGTTGTTGTTGATACCTATTTATTGTTGTTGATGCTTAATGTTATTGATGATGCTTAATGTTGTTGTTGATGTTTAATGTCGTTGTTGATGCTTGTTGTTGTTGTCGATGCTTGTTGTTATTGTTGTTGTCGTTGCTTGTTGTTGAATATGATGCTTGTTGTAGTTGTTGATTCTTTGTTAAAGATGATGCTTCTTGTTATTGTTGTTATTGCTTATTCTTAATGTTGTTAATGCTTATGTATTTGTTTTTGTTGATGCTTATTTGTTATTGTTGATGTTTATTTGTTATTGTTGATGTTTAATGTTATTGTTGATGCTTAATGATGTTGTTGTTGTTGAGTCTTATTGTTGTTGATGCTTATGTATTTGTTTTTGTTGATGCTTATTTGGTATTGTTGATGTTTATTTGTTATTGTTGATGTTTAATGTTATTGTTGATGTTTAATGTTATTGTTGATGCTTAATGTTGTTGTTGTTGTTGTTGAGTCTTATTGTTGTTGATGCTTATGTATTTGTTGTTGTTGATGCTTATTGTTGAACATGATGCTTGTTATTATTGTTGATGCTTATATATTTGTTATTGTTGATGGGGTTTGAGATGGCATCAACCTGAGAGTGTTTTTTGGTACGTCTAGAAAAAGCATCGGGCAGGTGCAAAATGGAAAATTGGAAGAGCTTTAGAGGAAAATAGATACTCAAAAGCAAGAATTTGACGAGAAGTTACAAGCGGATAGGGAAACTAGAAGGAAAGAATTGGAAGAATTAATAAAGTTGTATGGGGTATGTAAGAGTGAGAATTGTGTTATCTGAAGATTTATATGCTTATTTGTTGTGCATATTTTGTTAATTTTGTTTTGTGTTATTTTGTGTATTTTATGATATAGAGAATCAGTGGAACCGTGCCACATTGTTCAAATGAAGAAGATGATATTGATGATCAATTGCTTGGTAGAAATGGTGTACATGATGCAAGCACAAAAGGAAATTGTGCATCCGCCCCCACCGGTAGAGAGATCCAATACAGGTTATTAGCTCCTTCTGAAGAATCAGATTCCAAAATGATTGCTTACGTTGTGCGCAACGAAGAAGCGATAATTACTCTTCCACTAGAACATGATCCTGCGATTTTGAGGCGTTAAAGGAATTCTTTATGATTCCTAAAGATATAAATAATATGATTGGTGGAAACCGGTGGCTGGACACAGAGTTACTAGAAGTTTTGTGCATGTAAGTATATCTAATTATATGGTATATTCATTGTTTTCTATAGAATTAATTCCTCACGTGTTTTTTGTATCTTGTTTAAACTTTTAGGTACATTCATTGTGTATGTATAGAATCACATAAATCAAATACTTATGGATTGTTGGATTCCATTAGAGTATGATTTACAAATAACTCCGCTAAAAAATTGAAGAATACTTAATATCACGAATAACGGATGAGAAAGAATTCTACTTAGCACCATTCCTCAATAAGTGAGTAGTTTTAAAATTATGGTGTCTCTATTATATTTAGTTGTTATGTTTTAACAAATACTAATGATATATAATTGTATTGTTCATTCAGAGAACATTATCAATTGATCATTATATCTCTTCGGACGAATATGGTAACTACACTGTGTTCGTTACATATAGAACTTGATTTTATGATGAAACAAATTATTACTAGGTATAACTTTATGTTTATGAGACTTTTTAAGAAATTTTATCTTTGACTTTGTAATTATTGTCGCATCACGCGAAAAACCGGCGGGAAAAGAAAGAACAACAGAGCCGCCACCGTGCGTTATTTATCCCAAAAGAGGGAAAGGAAACGCTCAGAGTAAACCTGGAAAGAACATGGTCTCGCGACCAAAGAGGATGGGTTCGGGAGTCGGTTATGCGAAGGGAAGGTATTAGCACCCCTACGCATCCGTAGTACTCTACGGGATCCACGCACAAAAGGAAGGAAAATGGTTGCTAAACGCTGCTCACACACACACACACTGGCTGAAAGAGACACAAGAAACTGACTGAAACTGACTCGGCAGGATACCGCATCCTGGGCCTACTTAGTCTATCAGGCATAGACATCAGAGTCGAAGTAGTTCGGACTGGGGAGACGACACATGCTCGCTAGGATATCGCATCCTATGCATACGTATCTTCTCGGACGAGAGAAGAATCAGAGCATTCGTAGCTCGGCAGACACGCACACAAACAAACAAGACACACACAGGCAAACGTGGAGCCCGACTGCCAATCACTGGACTTATGTCAGCATCCGAACCTAAAACACACGCAAAGAGGCAAACGTGGAGCCCAAATGCCAATCACTGGACTTACATTGACATCCAAACCTAAACACACACACACTGGAACCCAAATGTCACTCGATGGACTTACATCGGCTTCCAAGCACACAACAACACAACAGGTTGATAGGGAGTCGGGGACTCAGCCTATAACTGTCAAACACACACAAACAAACAGACAACAAATGCTAAGGAGTCACAGACTCGAGCCTAGCAAAGGTCAGACAACACACACAAAAGAAAGAAAAGGCGCCCGGAGAGATCAGCTCAATCTCCTGCCTACATACTTCATCTGGTGTGAAGATCAGGGCGATGTAGTTCCCCTACAGAGGGACAAAGGACTAGCCTAACCAGATAACAGAGGGAGACACAACTAGGGAGACTACGACTCGAGCCTAGATGTTATCATGCAAAATCATCCCTAAGTTAAGGTTTCTAGCTAACTGGCACAGGGAGCCAACCTATCCTAAACATGACTTGCACAGGAAGCAAGCCACACACACGCTTAACTTGCACAGGAAGCAAGCCAAGCAAAACCTACTTGCACAGGAAGCAAGTCTAAACTAATCCTAACTTGCACAGGAAGCAAGTCAAACAATCCTAACTTGCACAGGAAGCAAGTCAAACAATCCTACAAGCACAGATAGCACACACTATACACAAACAAGTGGCTCAAACAAGGGTTAGGTTTTAGTCAAGGGGTCATATCAACCTCAACAAACAAACCTCTGGAACTGGGTGGATGTTGCTCTTAACCTTGACATTGAGAGCCAAGGTGAAGCGGATGAAAGGTGAGTGAAGATAAGACTTCACAGCTCTTATCCCTGGCCTGGGAGAGCTCAAGACAAGAATGTGTGGGTTCAGAAAGTGGGAACCCTTCTACACATTTAAGACTGACTCAACTGTGCAATTGCACAAGATCTTGGGTTTTTATCTGTAATGCATCAACACAGTGGTGTGAGCAAAGCAGATGACACACTGAATAGTGGGGGATAGATTGCATATCCCTACCTTCCACCAATTGCCTCTTCACTTAGGAGGACTTTGACTCTATGCAAGGACAAAAGTAAACAATCACAAACATTGCCTCTTAAGGAGGACTTCAGACAGTTGCCTGGCCAAGTAACAGGCCAGGTCTTCCAGACTACATGAAGAAAAAGAGACATACCTCAATGCAAGTTGCTTATACAAGCAAAGCAAAGCAAAAAGTTCATAAGGAACTGAGCAACTAAAAGCACCTGAAACAGTCAAGCAGATGTTAGTATGCAACTTCAAACAAAGTAAAAAGAAACAGACATCAACCAGTCAACACAAGCAAGTGAATGTGCAAGGCACAAGGCTTAAGGCATGTGAGCCAAGCCACCTACAAAACAAACAAGTTAGACAATGATATTTAATCAAGCTCAATCAAAAAGGATTGGTCTCATTGGTCATTTGATGGACAACCTGAAAACACAAGCTCAAAAGTGAGTAACAGGACCACTAGGGCAAGCCTAGGGTCAAAAGAGAATAAGAAAGTCAAAACAGCAAGGGATATCTAATCAAAGTCAAGTTTAAACATTCAAGAAACACAACCAATTGGATTCACATTCATATCAATCATCATCATTATTTCATGAACAATTTAGGTCAAAGTGTAACAAACAGAAGCTCATAGAAGTCAACAGCAAGACTTAACTCAAAAGCAATCTTAAACATTTCCAAAAATCACCAAATAAATCATGATCAAACACAACCCACAGCATGGTAAGTATGTCAAATTTCATCTCATTTGGACAAGTAGAAGGCAGTCAATGAAAATCAGAAAGTCAAAGCAATTTTGAACATGCTCAAAGAAGTCAACCAAACATGCATCAACTTAGAAAAATCATAAGTCAGAGATGGTGTATGATAAATGAATGGGACTAAAACCATGGAAAAGATGAGGATGTCTAGTTATCCCATGTAAAATTTCATGTCCATCTAGTAAAGTATGAGAATTTCACAAATGAAATGGGAACAAGTGTCACACAAGGTCAACATTTTGGTCAACAGGGGAGAAAATCTCAAACAATTAGGAAATGCCACAAATAAATCCAAGAAAATTCACATGTAAACTAAACATACAAGAGTAGGTTCATGCAAAAAAAATCAGATCAATCGGAGGTCAAGAAGCATGGTAATGAAAATCATGAAGTTGGACATCAATGGTGTGACACAAATTGTCACACCCTAATTCAAAAAATCATAACTCACAAACCACATAAGATAAATTCACAAACTCTACACCAAAATCAGCATGAGTGTGTCTAGTTTAAGCACAAAAAATTTGGGAGCCATTGGATGCCTTCTCATCATTTCACAATTGATTTGGCAAAGTGTACAAAAATTGGTCACATGTCACAAACCCTAGCAACATTTAAAAACCACTCATCCAAAAATTCTGGAAAAATAATGATAAAAAAGTAGAGATCATGATGAACACAACACAAAAAATCCCATTCAAATTGGATCAAAATTGGGCAAGTTATGAATTTTGCAAGAGAGCCATGGCAAATAAAATAAAAGTTACAAAATAAATGAATTGAAATGGATTTAAATAATGAAAATGGCATTTTTGTAATTCCTGAATCCACTAACTCAAACACGGTCGTTTTGGCCATTAAAATGAAATGATTCTATTGGTTGGTGACTAAAAGGCCATGCATGCACGTGAGACAAACAGAAAATCTGGAAAATGCAATTGGGAACTAGGGTTTCATGCTACAGTGCTCATTCATCATCTTCAAACACGATTTTTTCCAGAAATTAAAATTGGATATATGGAAATGACCAGCAAACAACAAGCAACATGAATCTATCACTGGTTTTCACTAAATCGAGCTAGGCAATGAAAAAACAAACAAAACAAATTTGAATCATCAACATTCGTTTCAACATAACTTGCTACACACTAAACCATTCTTAAAACTACAAACACTGTTGAGCTCAGCATAAAAGGATCTTTCGAAAGCATGTATTGGTTTAAAAAAAAAGGGGGGGTCGAATCCATACCAAAAATTGAAGGACAGTCGTGTACAGATGCTTTTTGATGTTGCTGACTTGAAACAGATGATGCAAGGCCTTCCAAATGTTGATTGGTTGAAGAACTTTGGCTTAAGAGTGCTTGGAATAGCCTCCATTCAAATCTGCCATGGCTAATGCTTCTTTGAAAACAGTAATGGAAAAAGAGTTTACAGGTGGAGGAAAGTGATTGGAATGAACTCAAAATGCTGTTTGAATGATGTTTAGGCAAAGCAAGGTTCAGCCCCTTTGGAAGTTTTGGACTGTTTTGGAAAATGCACAAAATGAAAGTTTTTTTTAGAATGAGATGAACCAAGGCTTTTTGCTGTGTGTGATGGCTGCCATTAGTTCAGAATGAGGAAAGGATAGTGAAAAACAAAGGCCAGGGTTTCGTTCTTTGGAAGTTCTTGAATGCTTTTGGAAAATGGCCAAAATGAGTTTTTTCATGAGTGAAGTTGGTTGGTCTGTGGCTGCAATTAGTGTACTCAAATGATGAAGGGATGGTGAAAATGCAATGGCTAGGCTCAGGTTCTTGGAAGCTCTTGACTGGTTTTGGAGAAGTGCATCAAAAATGAAACTTTAGAGAATGTGAAGTTGGTTGGTCTGCTGGGTTATGTTGGCTTGTGACATGACAGCAAAATGATCAAAACCTGCTCTTTGATGTTGCTTTGTGGTAGGGCAGTGTTTTTCTTTGGTGTTTTCACAAGTTTTTTTAGACAATGCAAGTGAGATGATGTTTTAGAAAAAATGAAGTTGGTTGGCTCTTTGGTGTTTTGGACAGAGTTTTTGGAACAAGTGCCAAGGATGAGTTTTTAGAAGATGGATGTGAAGTTCTGTTCCATGGATGCAATTGATGCTGCTGCTGGTTTCATTCTTGACAGAAAAACGATATTGAGGTTTTGCTATGTTGTTTTTGAACTGCCTTTGCCACTTGGAGAAAAGAATGCCTGCTGTTGAGTTTTTCTTTTGGTTTGGAGTTTTACAGGTTTTAGAAAAATGGCCAAAGTGATTTTCAATGAATGAGTGCACAATAGTTTTTGTTATGTGTTTTGTAGGCTGCAACTTGAGGTTCACATGACAGGAAATGATGGAAAAATGTTGTCTCAAGCCAAGCCAGGTTTGGTTCCTTTTGTGAGTTTTGGACAGACAATGAAAAATGCAAAAGCAAGATGAAGTTTTAGAAAAATGAGTGAAGTAGGTTGTGTTGTTGTGTTATGTTGGCTGCTGTTGGTTGGCAAGGCAGGGTTGTAACTTTGGTGTTTTTGGACAGAAAAAATAGAAATGCAAAGCAAGGTCAATGCAGTTTTTAGGATGAGTGAGTTAACCAAATTCCCTTGCTGTCAAAGTGTGGTTTGTGTGTCTGCTAATAGGGTTGGTTTGACAGAGAAATATGCTATGATTTTCTGTTTTTGATGTTCTGTTTTGATGTCCCTTGTTGCTTTGAACCAAAGGCCATGGAAAAATGGGAAATGGTACTTTCTTTCCAAGTTTTCAGCAAGCAGGGAATGGCTTTTCTGCTGTTGATTTTTAGGCTGCTACTTGTGTTTCAATTGACAGCAAAAATGATGCACAATGCTGCTAGGTTGTGGTACAAGGCATGGCATGGTTAGTATGGAGTGATATGGTTGCATTTGTCCTTTTGTTCCAAAATCCCAAGCAACTTGGCATGGCTTTTTCTGTTGGTTATTTTGCTGCAAATGAGGCTTCAAATGACAGCAAATGTGCTTCTAAAATTCTATTTTAGAGAAGTACAAAGCAAGGTATGGTGGATAGTATGGATAAAGTGTACCTTGGCCACATTTCAAGCAAACTAGCATGGATACATGTACTTCATGGGAATGGGCTTTGCAAACATATTTTAAATGACATTTCTGAGCTGTTTCAATTGGCCCCAAGTGTTAAAAATGCATAATTCAAAAAGTCAACCATTGGTCAAACTTGAATTTCACATATGCTAGGTTCAAAAATGCCATTTTGATTGGTGAAGTTTTGGCTCATGAAATTTATATTTTTGGAAAGAGGGGATCAAATGTGACTTGTAGGAAAAAACCCCACCAAAATTGGCCAAACGGTTTGAGAGATATGGCCTTTTGAAGTTCAAGATTTTCTGAAATCGATTCGATCATAACTTGCCAACCACACATGGGAATTGAGAGTTCTTGGACTTTTTGGAAATGGGAGAACAAGATCTTCAACTTTCATGTTGGGCAAAAATTCATTTGAAGCTTGTATCATGATGTAAGTTTGAGGATCAAGACTTTCCATTTTTGGTAAGTTTCAATTACAGGTCCAGTTTCCATTTTTGGAAATTTTTGATCTGGCTTCAAATTCTTCCATGATGGTGTTTGACATGATATATGAGGCCTATTTGGACATGAATAAACTCTCTCAGACCAAATCCAATCATCAAATCACTGATTAAATGGACAGTTGACCAACAGTTGACTTTTAGGGTTTCTGCCTGACTGAACCTCTTCTGATGAATTCCAAACCCTAATTCCTTGAGAACTTGACTTCAAATGATGTCCCAAGACATATGAACTCTTGATTAATGAGCATGGTGCCCAAATTCCACAAGAATGGCCACCATCCACTGCTTTGACTGACTGTTGACTGTCTAGGGTTTTTGACTGTCTGTGTATGAACTGATGACCTCTGAGCCTTCAACCCTTGACTTGAACACTTCAAATGAACCTCCAAGTCATGTGAACTTGTTGGACCAACCCTAGGGCCTTGGCTCCTTGAGAATTGTGCTTGCTTGCTTGACTGACTGATCTCCTGATCAGTTTGACCTAATTCCTTGATTGGCTTGCACTTGAGGCAAAAGAGGCAATGCTATGCTATGCAATGGACCATGATATGCTATGACCTAACATGAAAATGTATGTATAATGATAGGTGCAAATTTGAGGTGCTACAGCTGCCCCTATTCAATCAGCTGGGAACCCGAATGGATGAGAGCAACGGCTGTCAGACTTTCAGGGTAAACAGGGATTGAATACCAAGAACCGTAGAATTTGCACAATACAGGGATCCACCAATGGAAACGTCCACTGGGATTTGATATTTATTGCTGGGTATATATATTTTTTGGTTTTGTTTTCAAAGGGTACGGCCACATCCAGACATCGCAACGACGATGAATGGGAAAAGAAATCACAACTAGATGCCAACGGACAACTAGGAAAAACTCAACGTTTACCAAGACCAACGGAGAGGTAACCGATCATCATCGGATGAATGGAAAGAGATATACAACCATACGTCAACGGACGAAATGGGAAAAACTCAACGTTTACCAAGACCAACGGAGAGGTAAATCCACGTGGGGACAAGTACAACTAGACGTCATAGGACGAATAGGAAAAAACTCGACGTTTATCGACACCAACGGAGAGGAGGAAACTCTACTAGACGTCATAGGACGAAAGGGAGACTCAACGTTTATCGACACCAACGGAGAAGGAGAAAACTCAACCAGACGTCATAGGACGAAAGGGAGACTCAACGTTTATCGACACCAACGGAGAAGGAGAATACTTCACTAGGGAAGAAGGACACAACCAAATCATCAACGGATGATCGGGAAAAACTCGACGTTTATCGAAACCAACGGAGAGGTAACTCTGCATGGAGAGGGGTACAACTAGACATCATCGGATGACTAGGAAAAACTCGACGTTTATCGACACCAACGGAGAGGAGGAAACTCTACTAGGGAGAGTGAACACAACCAAATCATCAACGGATGATCGGGAAAAACTCGACGTTTATCGACACCAACGGAGAGGAGGAATCTTCACTAGGGGAGGGACGACGTTACGAACATCGAAAGATGATGTTTACAGACATCAAAGAAGACCAGACACTTACGCATGACTGGGAATCACCGAAAGATGGTGTTTACCGACGCCAAAGAAGACCAGACACTTACGCATGACTGGAAATCACCGAAAGATGGTGTTTACCGACGCCAAAGAAGACCAGACACTTACGCATGACTGGAAATCACCGAAAGATGGTGTTTACCGACGCCAAAGAAGACCAGACACTTACGCATGACTGGAAATCACCGAAAGATGGTGTTTACCGACACCAAAGAAACAACACACCCGGGTGCTGACAGGGTATACTGACATTCTCAAGATGACAGGGCTAGGCTGAACACTTGCAGGGAGGTCTCACTGGGGAGAAACGGGCTTTTCTGTCACCAACGGATGAGGAAATAAACCTCTGTGGGGATATCAATCCTGAATGATGTCAAGAGTAACTGTAGCAGACTTGCTGTGCTGATGTTGGATGAAATGATCCGCCTCTGCCGGGGATACAGTCTGGTGAGGTTAACACATGAATGAATATGTTTGAATTTTTCTATGGCGTAATGCTCCATTTATGAATGGAAATGCTACGCGATTTTTTGAGGATGCAATGATTACTACATGCAAAATGCAAATGAACCCTGGCTAGGGAGCCGAAATGATCAGATACTCTGACTCTGTGGGGAGACTCCTCTTGGGGAAATATTCTGCGGGGAACTCTGCTTGGGGAGTGGCGAAGCGACTCCGCTGGGAGGAAGACTCAACCAATCTTCAGATAGGGTAAACCCTGCTTTGGAGAATGTCTGTTACTCCGCTAGGGATAACCCATGCGATCCATAGGTAGAATCAACTCAGCTGGGGATGCCGATATCAGTCTACTACAGAAACTCGTCCAATCCACTGGTAGGATGAACTCTGCTGGAGAAATAAATGCTACTCCACTAGGGACGACCCAACCAATCCATATGTAGGAGAATCACCGCTGGAGGTGTATTTCATGAGACCCGCTCCACTCGGGGATAACAATCGAAAGATTGACCAAAGAGTGCACGAGATATATTATCTATAGCCGTCAAAACGTAGATAATACACTCGCATGGAAAATTATCCATAACCGGGTTGCAGGTTGTTAAATGGATAAATCGACCGAAAAGAAAGGCATCGGTACCAGGACTAGGTATGCAAAGATGACCAATCAAAAGAGGATAAAGTTGCTTACTCGGAGCAAGTATCCAAAAAGAGGGGGAAGACCCAATGGGGACAATACTGCTTGATCAAGACAAGTATCCAGAGGGGAAAAGAATATCAACACCGCAAACCGGATACTGATAACTGCAAGGAGGGGATTACATCTACCGGTTTGTAGGCAGAAAACCACGGAAAAGTAGCCAGTCATCCATAGGATGAACACACAGGGTTAACTCCACCAGGGGGATGAAAGTGGGATTTTACAACTACCAGCTAGTAGGTAGAAAACCACAAAGATAGGACTTACAACTACCGGGTTGTAGGTAGAGGCCAACAAATTCCGCTGAGGATGAAATGAATGAGTGCCGGTTAGCGAGCGACTATTCATTTATGCCCCAGGGCAGCACAAGAGATAGTCAACAAGAAGCCAATTTAGGATCGATCCAAAAAGGCAGACTGAATCAAGACTCATCCTAATGAGGAAAGAACTCAATAGGGAAAACCCATCCCATTAGGGAGGGAACGGAAGCAACCGTCATTCACGAGGATGTATCTCAGTGGGGAAATGGCAGGAAAGGATAGACACTTTCTGCTTAAGGGGTTGGCTCTACATGGAGAGATCAGACACACCCATATCTGCTAGGAAAATCTACTGGAGAGATCTGTATCACCAAATAGCAGGAGGCAACAATCAACAGATACCCGGCGACAGCTGCAACATGAGTATCCAAATGCTATGATTATGCATGTATGCATTCTACCTAAAACGTATGATGAATGCTGACAAACAGACATGCTCCAACCAACGGTCCGGGAATCAACCATCCGGAGAGAAAACCAAAGTCCTCATTCTGCATGGGAGGAAGAGCCACAAGAGGCTTCCGGAGGGATCGTCAGTCGCAACCGGAGAACAAAGTTCAACATACAGGCGGATGCGCCACAACAACTTGTGCTGAAAATCAGAGATACCGAGAAGCGACCAGATCTCTGATGAGAAGTACAATAGCGTTGATAAAGCTCCTTACGCGAACCACTCCGCTGAGGGATCTATCTGAGGGAATGCTATAGTACTGGGATATTGATCTACCAAATACTGAATCTTCAAAGAAAAACACCCACGTTGGGGGAGAGAGGAAGACTACTCTGCTGGAGAGGCGAAAGTTGAAGTCTTCAGTAAACACTCTGCTAGGGGAGCTGCCCCACAATAATGTCCGAAACAGCAAACTTGCTGGGGATGCCCCACGATAGGGCTCAAACAGCACTCTACTGGGGATGCCCCACAATAAGTGCTAACGGGGATTTGGAGGAAGAATCTGTACTGCCGGGAACATGAAGATGAACAACTTCAAACAACACTGCATCGGGCAACTTCACTGAGGAGAGACCATACGAGGTTCTGCAGGACAAAGATACAGTCATGCTCGAGATACGAACAATTGTCTTACCTGTTGGTAATCATACCACCCCCGGGAGAGCACCGTGGGTCTCCTAAGTATTCTTCCATCTTTGTGAATGTTCACTTTGTTTAAGAACAAAAATTTTTTTGAAAAATTTGTTTATTTTGAAAAACAATGATACTTTATCAATTAAAACATGCAAAACGTTTGTTGAGTTGAAACAAATAAGAGTGCAAATAATTGGATAAAAGCTCAAATTAATGTGATGGAATGGTAGTCTGCAAAGGGCGAGACTCCGTAGATCTGTACAAGTTTGAAATCGGTGATGTATATTGGAGAGGGCTACATTGAACGTAATGACCTTTCCTCTACCATTCTGAATTTTCGATGTATTCAAAGCTTCAGTCGATGATGAATCGAGAATCCCTGACGGATGACAGATATAGAGCACAGTCTTGTCAAGATGCAGTTACTTGCCAAATCCCTAATTTTTGCCTAGATTGCCCCAGTGTGAGGTGTTCAATCTAGCGGGATGCAAATTCTTTTTTTCAATGTCTCTAACTTTTGCCTGGATCGCCCTTTCGGGTTTTCAATCCACCGAGACGCTCCTTTTTGCCTAAGTCGCCCTTTGGGGTGTTCAACTTAGCGAGCTGTTTGATTTTTTTCTTTTTGTTTAGGCGAAGTATTTCTTGACTGCACCAGGATTCACAGGACGAGTGAACTTCTTCATCCATTGTAGTAAGTGTCAGAACACTGCCTGAAGAGGCTCTTTTGACAACATATTGGACATTCATAGCTTGGGGGTTCACTTGCCCCTGGAATCGGGTACAAAAGACAAGACTTTCTTGAGCACAAGGTTCCTCGGAACACACGAGGCTTGATCTTCTTGTCGAATGCTTTTTCACTCTCTGCTGATATGACTGACCGTGACACATGGCAGTTGATCTCTTCCTTTCGATCGGATTCACTTGGTCGTAGTGACTCTGAATCCATTCAGCATCAGTCAACTTGGGACTTTGAGGGTGCTTTTGTTCTTTTGTTTCTTTCTTTCTTTTTCTTTCTTTTGATTTCGATTTCTTTTGATTTCTTTTGATTTTTTTTTTTGATTTTGATTTTGCACCCTCCTCTTTCTTTTTTTCTTTTTCTCTCTTTTTTGATACGTGCCCCAGTTGGTTGTTCTGCTGATTCTCGAGATGCAGCTGAGTGATCTTCTTTTCTTGCTCAAGAAGTCGGGAAATCTCGTCAGGAATCCCTTCAACATCATCTTCTTCCGCTTCGAATACAGGGAATTCAAAATTGGGAGATGACGTCCGATCATTATGTTCAATGGGTTTGAGAAACAACCTGCATAAAGATTTTGAGTATAAAAAGCACTTTGAAAATCAATACAATCGTTATGCAGATGAAAAGATTGCTTTTATTCTTGTTTTTTAGGGTTTTTTGTGATCACCAATTTCATGCAAAAAGCGAAAAGGGAAAACAAATGGAAAAACAAATGTTTAACATGAATTATTTGAATGAAAATATCATTGCACAAAATGTTGCCAACAATGTCATCACTTCTCCTTTTGGCATGGGAGAAGGGTTTTTAAACAAAGTGATTGTTACTCTGACTTATGAACAACTGTAGGAAAGCCCACAGTGACCCGATTGTGATAGATCCCACCGAGGATGACAACTGTCAGTATCCTTTGCATTAGCAGCTTCTGTTTTCTGAACAACCCTTCTGAAGAAAAAGTCGGCGCCAACCCAGGACTTGTTATCTTCAGACTTGATTATCACAGGGACCCAAGTCTTCAAAGTTCAAAATACCTGACCTTACGAGGTCTTGAACCTTCATCTTCAACTGAAAGCAACTATCCACATCATGACCATGAGCACCCGAATGATACACACAATGCTGTTCAGGCCTATACCACCACCGAGGGTTGACGGGTATGGGCGGCGGGTCTCTGGGAGTAATCAAGTTCCGCTTTAGCAGAGTAGGACATGGGGATTGGATCAAAAATGATCTTCTTCCTCTCATTACTCGTACTGGCTTGTTGGGAAGCCTGCTGCTGAGGACGATGTTGTTGATGCTGATATTGCTGAGTTGACCTTCTTTGCTGTTGTGGAGTCTGAGTTGCTGGAATAGTCACACCAACAGCCTGACGATACTGTCCTCTGTTCACACTCCTCCGTCGGTGCACAGCATTTGTTTCAATCTCTCCCCTTTTGGGTGCCCCAGAGTATGTCTTCTTAGTACTCGAGGAACTTGAAGAGCCAGGATGGCGAACCAGAGCGCGGGTTGCTCTGACATTAATAGTCTCTGCAGCAAGAGGCTGTTCACTGATTCTGATCCCCCTCAAATCATCATCCACGGCATAATCATCGACGAGAATGGTGACAGCAACATCCTCATGAGCGGGTACATTCACTGGTGAAGCACGGCGGACTGGTGGAATCACGGCTTCCAGTCTCTGGGCTAAGGCACGCAGCTCCTCTTGCCCCTGAACAACTCCTTGCATCTTTGTCATGAACTGGGCCATGTTTGCCCTCATCTCAGCCAACTCAGTCTGAACCTGATCCATACTTCTCTGATGGTTGAGTCTGGTCGCGGTGCGGACGGTGATCAACAATCCTCTCTCAGTCAAGAACCGAAGTGAGAAGTCTCTCCAAACATGTCTGTAATGCAAGGATGCTATGTGCATGATATGCATGATATGGGTACTATTTTAATATGAATGATCCTGATAAAGGATATGCGTATGCGAGTTAACTTTTTTTTTTTTTTTTTTTATGCATTATTATTTTTTTGAAAATAAATATGCTATGATGCAAATGATGAAACCAAGACTGGCAGGCTGTGCATCTCAAGGCACAGGGTCAAAGCTTCGGCTTGAATTCTAATCACAACCATCTGAGACCCAAAGTCAATCTGATCAACTGACGTCTGAAACCAATCTGAGGAAACAAGTCACCATAAATCCGACTTGGGGAGTTCCGAAATAAACGAAACTGGAGATTACATCACTATCATCGCAGGAACATCCACTGAACAGATGACAGCCAGCTCCTCTGAACAGGTACTCTCAAATTCAACCCGGGGATCCGAAATAAACGGAACCCGCTGATAAACCACGGACAGAATTCCGGCGTCCCAGAAATAAATGTCCACAATTCATAGTCACCGTCAGTACCGAGAGTCACCAACTGTACCTGTTAAAATGATCATTCCCTCCCACTCACGGGTGTCATCTAGGCCAGGGTAAGGTCGAGAGAAACGCAGCATAAATAACCTTTCGCAGAATATCATCCTGTGCACACCCGATGTATGCACCGATAATATCCCACCAGGGTCTGAACTGCTCGTGATATCAATGTTCCGCTAAGTGGCGTACGCCACCCGCTTCCCATGAATCACTCTATTCCTAGGTTTCCTAGATTTCACTCATGGCCTGGGTATTGGGCCTTTTACCTCGAGTAACTCCCACCCCAAACAGAGAAACACAGCCAGATGAACAGAGGAATATGAATGAATGCAAACATTAATGCACACAATAACGGCAAACAATAAATGCACATATATACAATGAATGCAATAAATACCACAGCAAACAGCAACCAAAACCCTAACCTAGAGAGCGCTAGGAGAGACTCGCTTAGGGAAGATGGACCAGCACAGGTCAACTTCTTCGTATCCCCAGCAGAGTCGCCAGCTGTCGCATCACGCGAAAAACCGGCAGGAAAAGAAAGAACAACAGAGCCGCCACCGTGCGTTATTTATCCCAAAAGAGGGAAAGGAAACGCTCAGAGTAAACCTGGAAAGAACATGGTCTCGCGACCAAAGAGGATGGGTTCGGGAGTCGGTTATGCGAAGGGAAGGTATTAGCACCCCTACGCATCCGTAGTACTCTACGGGATCCACGCACAAAAGGAAGGAAAATGGTTGCTAAACGCTGCTCACACACACACACTGGCTGAAAGAGACACAAGAAACTGACTGAAACTGACTCGGCAGGATACCGCATCCTGGGCCTACTTAGTCTATCAGGCATAGACATCAGAGTCGAAGTAGTTCGGACTGGGGAGACGACACATGCTCGCTAGGATATCGCATCCTATGCATACGTATCTTCTCGGACGAGAGAAGAATCAGAGCATTCGTAGCTCGGCAGACACGCACACAAACAAACAAGACACACACAGGCAAACGTGGAGCCCGACTGCCAATCACTGGACTTATGTCAGCATCCGAACCTAAAACACACGCAAAGAGGCAAACGTGGAGCCCAAATGCCAATCACTGGACTTACATTGACATCCGAACCTAAACACACACACACACTGGAACCCAAATGTCACTCGATGGACTTACATCGGCTTCCAAGCACACAACAACACAACAGGTTGATAGGGAGTCGGGGACTCAGCCTATAACTGTCAAACACACACAAACAGACAGACAGCAAATGCTAAGGAGTCACAGACTCGAGCCTAGCAAAGGTCAGACAACACACACAAAAGAAAGAAAAGGCGCCCGGAGAGATCAGCTCAATCTCCTGCCTACATACTTCATCTGGTGTGAAGATCAGGGCGATGTAGTTCCCCTACAGAGGGACAAAGGACTAGCCTAACCAGATAACAGAGGGAGACACAACTAGGGAGACTACGACTCGAGCCTAGATGTTATCATGCAAAATCATCCCTAAGTTAAGGTTTCTAGCTAACTGGCACAGGGAGCCAACCTATCCTAAACATGACTTGCACAGGAAGCAAGTCAAACAATCCTACAAGCACAGATAGCACACACTATACACAAGCAAGTGGCTCAAACAAGGGTTAGGTTTTAGTCAAGGGGTCATATCAACCTCAACAAACAAACCTCTGGAACTGGGTGGATGTTGCTCTTAACCTTGACATTGAGAGCCAAGGTGAAGCGGATGAAAGGTGAGTGAAGATAAGACTTCACAGCTCTTATCCCTGGCCTGGGAGAGCTCAAGACAAGAATGTGTGGGTTCAGAAAGTGGGAACCCTTCTACACATTTAAGACTGACTCAACTGTGCAATTGCACAAGATCTTGGGTTTTTATCTGTAATGCATCAACACAGTGGTGTGAGCAAAGCAGATGACACACTGAATAGTGGGGGATAGATTGCATATCCCTACCTTCCACCAATTGCCTCTTCACTTAGGAGGACTTTGACTCTATGCAAGGACAAAAGTAAACAATCACAAACATTGCCTCTTAAGGAGGACTTCAGACAGTTGCCTGGCCAAGTAACAGGCCAGGTCTTCCAGACTACATGAAGAAAAAGAGACATACCTCAATGCAAGTTGCTTATACAAGCAAAGCAAAGCAAAAAGTTCACAAGGAACTGAGCAACTAAAAGCACCTGAAACAGTCAAGCAGATGTTAGTATGCAACTTCAAACAAAGTAAAAAGAAACAGACATCAACCAGTCAACACAAGCAAGTGAATGTGCAAGGCACAAGGCTTAAGGCATGTGAGCCAAGCCACCTACAAAACAAACAAGTTAGACAATGATATTTAATCAAGCTCAATCAAAAAGGATTGGTCTCATTGGTCATTTGATGGACAACCTGAAAACACAAGCTCAAAAGTGAGTAACAGGACCACTAGGGCAAGCCTAGGGTCAAAAGAGAATAAGAAAGTCAAAACAGCAAGGGATATCTAATCAAAGTCAAGTTTAAACATTCAAGAAACACAACCAATTGGATTCACATTCATATCAATCATCATCATTATTTCATGAACAATTTAGGTCAAAGTGTAACAAACAGAAGCTCATAGAAGTCAACAGCAAGACTTAACTCAAAAGCAATCTTAAACATTTCCAAAAATCACCAAATAAATCATGATCAAACATAACCCACAGCATGGTAAGTATGTCAAATTTCATCTCATTTGGACAAGTAGAAGGCAGTCAATGAAAATCAGAAAGTCAAAGCAATTTTGAACATGCTCAAAGAAGTCAACCAAACATGCATCAACTTAGAAAAATCATAAGTCAGAGATGGTGTATGATAAATGAATGGGACTAAAACCATGGAAAAGATGAGGATGTCTAGTTATCCCATGTAAAATTTCATGTCCATCTAGTAAAGTATGAGAATTTCACAAATGAAATGGGAACAAGTGTCACACAAGGTCAACATTTTGGTCAACAGGGGAGAAAATCTCAAACAATTAGGAAATGCCACAAATAAATCCAAGAAAATTCACATGTAAACTAAACATACAAGAGTAGGTTCATGCAAAAAAAATCAGATCAATCGGAGGTCAAGAAGCATGGTAATGAAAATCATGAAGTTGGACATCAATGGTGTGACACAAATTGTCACACCCTAATTCAAAAAATCATAACTCACAAACCACATAAGATAAATTCACAAACTCTACACCAAAATCAGCATGAGTGTGTCTAGTTTAAGCACAAAAAATTTGGGAGCCATTGGATGCCTTCTCATCATTTCACAATTGATTTGGCAAAGTGTACAAAAATTGGTCACATGTCACAAACCCTAGCAACATTTAAAAACCACTCATCCAAAAATTCTGGAAAAATAATGATAAAAAAGTAGAGATCATGATGAACACAACACAAAAAATCCCATTCAAATTGGATCAAAATTGGGCAAGTTATGAATTTTGCAAGAGAGCCATGGCAAATAAAATAAAAGTTACAAAATAAATGAATTGAAATGGATTTAAATAATGAAAATGGCATTTTTGTAATTCCTGAATCCACTAACTCAAACACGGTCGTTTTGGCCATTAAAATGAAATGATTCTATTGGTTGGTGACTAAAAGGCCATGCATGCACGTGAGACAAACAGAAAATCTGGAAAATGCAATTGGGAACTAGGGTTTCATGCTACAGTGCTCATTCATCATCTTCAAACACGATTTTTTCCAGAAATTAAAATTGGATATATGGAAATGACCAGCAAACAACAAGCAACATGAATCTATCACTGGTTTTCACTAAATCGAGCTAGGCAATGAAAAAACAAACAAAACAAATTTGAATCATCAACATTCGTTTCAACATAACTTGCTACACACTAAACCATTCTTAAAACTACAAACACTGTTGAGCTCAGCATAAAAGGATCTTTTGAAAGCATGTATTGGTTTAAAAAAAAAGGGGGGGTCGAATCCATACCAAAAATTGAAGGACAGTCGTGTACAGATGCTTTTTGATGTTGCTGACTTGAAACAGATGATGCAAGGCCTTCCAAATGTTGATTGGTTGAAGAACTTTGGCTTAAGAGTGCTTGGAATAGCCTCCATTCAAATCTGCCATGGCTAATGCTTCTTTGAAAACAGTAATGGAAAAAGAGTTTACAGGTGGAGGAAAGTGATTGGAATGAACTCAAAATGCTGTTTGAATGATGTTTAGGCAAAGCAAGGTTCAGCCCCTTTGGAAGTTTTGGACTGTTTTGGAAAATGCACAAAATGAAAGTTTTTTTTAGAATGAGATGAACCAAGGCTTTTTGCTGTGTGTGATGGCTGCCATTAGTTCAGAATGAGGAAAGGATAGTGAAAAACAAAGGCCAGGGTTTCGTTCTTTGGAAGTTCTTGAATGCTTTTGGAAAATGGCCAAAATGAGTTTTTTCATGAGTGAAGTTGGTTGGTCTGTGGCTGCAATTAGTGTACTCAAATGATGAAGGGATGGTGAAAATGCAATGGCTAGGCTCAGGTTCTTGGAAGCTCTTGACTGGTTTTGGAGAAGTGCATCAAAAATGAAACTTTAGAGAATGTGAAGTTGGTTGGTCTGCTGGGTTATGTTGGCTTGTGACATGACAGCAAAATGATCAAAACCTGCTCTTTGATGTTGCTTTGTGGTAGGGCAGTGTTTTTCTTTGGTGTTTTCACAAGTTTTTTTAGACAATGCAAGTGAGATGATGTTTTAGAAAAAATGAAGTTGGTTGGCTCTTTGGTGTTTTGGACAGAGTTTTTGGAACAAGTGCCAAGGATGAGTTTTTAGAAGATGGATGTGAAGTTCTGTTCCATGGATGCAATTGATGCTGCTGCTGGTTTCATTCTTGACAGAAAAACGATATTGAGGTTTTGCTATGTTGTTTTTGAACTGCCTTTGCCACTTGGAGAAAAGAATGCCTGCTGTTGAGTTTTTCTTTTGGTTTGGAGTTTTACAGGTTTTAGAAAAATGGCCAAAGTGATTTTCAATGAATGAGTGCACAATAGTTTTTGTTATGTGTTTTGTAGGCTGCAACTTGAGGTTCACATGACAGGAAATGATGGAAAAATGTTGTCTCAAGCCAAGCCAGGTTTGGTTCCTTTTGTGAGTTTTGGACAGACAATGAAAAATGCAAAAGCAAGATGAAGTTTTAGAAAAATGAGTGAAGTAGGTTGTGTTGTTGTGTTATGTTGGCTGCTGTTGGTTGGCAAGGCAGGGTTGTAACTTTGGTGTTTTTGGACAGAAAAAATAGAAATGCAAAGCAAGGTCAATGCAGTTTTTAGGATGAGTGAGTTAACCAAATTCCCTTGCTGTCAAAGTGTGGTTTGTGTGTCTGCTAATAGGGTTGGTTTGACAGAGAAATATGCTATGATTTTCTGTTTTTGATGTTCTGTTTTGATGTCCCTTGTTGCTTTGAACCAAAGGCCATGGAAAAATGGGAAATGGTACTTTCTTTCCAAGTTTTCAGCAAGCAGGGAATGGCTTTTCTGCTGTTGATTTTTAGGCTGCTACTTGTGTTTCAATTGACAGCAAAAATGATGCACAATGCTGCTAGGTTGTGGTACAAGGCATGGCATGGTTAGTATGGAGTGATATGGTTGCATTTGTCCTTTTGTTCCAAAATCCCAAGCAACTTGGCATGGCTTTTTCTGTTGGTTATTTTGCTGCAAATGAGGCTTCAAATGACAGCAAATGTGCTTCTAAAATTCTGTTTTAGAGAAGTACAAAGCAAGGTATGGTGGATAGTATGGATAAAGTGTACCTTGGCCACATTTCAAGCAAACTAGCATGGATACATGTACTTCATGGGAATGGGCTTTGCAAACATATTTTAAATGACATTTCTGAGCTGTTTCAATTGGCCCCAAGTGTTAAAAATGCATAATTCAAAAAGTCAACCATTGGTCAAACTTGAATTTCACATATGCTAGGTTCAAAAATGCCATTTTGATTGGTGAAGTTTTGGCTCATGAAATTTATATTTTTGGAAAGAGGGGATCAAATGTGACTTGTAGGAAAAAACCCCACCAAAATTGGCCAAACGGTTTGAGAGATATGGCCTTTTGAAGTTCAAGATTTTCTGAAATCGATTCGATCATAACTTGCCAACCACACATGGGAATTGAGAGTTCTTGGACTTTTTGGAAATGGGAGAACAAGATCTTCAACTTTCATGTTGGGCAAAAATTCATTTGAAGCTTGTATCATGATGTAAGTTTGAGGATCAAGACTTTCCATTTTTGGTAAGTTTCAATTACAGGTCCAGTTTCCATTTTTGGAAATTTTTGATCTGGCTTCAAATTCTTCCATGATGGTGTTTGACATGATATATGAGGCCTATTTGGACATGAATAAACTCTCTCAGACCAAATCCAATCATCAAATCACTGATTAAATGGACAGTTGACCAACAGTTGACTTTTAGGGTTTCTGCCTGACTGAACCTCTTCTGATGAATTCCAAACCCTAATTCCTTGAGAACTTGACTTCAAATGATGTCCCAAGACATATGAACTCTTGATTAATGAGCATGGTGCCCAAATTCCACAAGAATGGCCACCATCCACTGCTTTGACTGACTGTTGACTGTCTAGGGTTTTTGACTGTCTGTGTATGAACTGATGACCTCTGAGCCTTCAACCCTTGACTTGAACACTTCAAATGAACCTCCAAGTCATGTGAACTTGTTGGACCAACCCTAGGGCCTTGGCTCCTTGAGAATTGTGCTTGCTTGCTTGACTGACTGATCTCCTGATCAGTTTGACCTAATTCCTTGATTGGCTTGCACTTGAGGCAAAAGAGGCAATGCTATGCTATGCAATGGACCATGATATGCTATGACCTAACATGAAAATGTATGTATAATGATAGGTGCAAATTTGAGGTGCTACAGCTGCCCCTATTCAATCAGCTGGGAACCCGAATGGATGAGAGCAACGGCTGTCAGACTTTCAGGGTAAACAGGGATTGAATACCAAGAACCGTAGAATTTGCACAATACAGGGATCCACCAATGGAAACGTCCACTGGGATTTGATATTTATTGCTGGGTATATATATTTTTTGGTTTTGTTTTCAAAGGGTACGGCCACATCCAGACATCGCAACGACGATGAATGGGAAAAGAAATCACAACTAGATGCCAACGGACAACTAGGAAAAACTCAACGTTTACCAAGACCAACGGAGAGGTAACCGATCATCATCGGATGAATGGAAAGAGATATACAACCATACGTCAACGGACGAAATGGGAAAAACTCAACGTTTACCAAGACCAACGGAGAGGTAAATCCACGTGGGGACAAGTACAACTAGACGTCATAGGACGAATAGGAAAAAACTCGACGTTTATCGACACCAACGGAGAGGAGGAAACTCTACTAGACGTCATAGGACGAAAGGGAGACTCAACGTTTATCGACACCAACGGAGAAGGAGAAAACTCAACCAGACGTCATAGGACGAAAGGGAGACTCAACGTTTATCGACACCAACGGAGAAGGAGAATACTTCACTAGGGAAGAAGGACACAACCAAATCATCAACGGATGATCGGGAAAAACTCGACGTTTATCGAAACCAACGGAGAGGTAACTCTGCATGGAGAGGGGTACAACTAGACATCATCGGATGACTAGGAAAAACTCGACGTTTATCGACACCAACGGAGAGGAGGAAACTCTACTGGGGAGAGTGAACACAACCAAATCATCAACGGATGATCGGGAAAAACTCGACGTTTATCGACACCAACGGAGAGGAGGAATCTTCACTAGGGGAGGGACGACGTTACGAACATCGAAAGATGATGTTTACAGACATCAAAGAAGACCAGACACTTACGCATGACTGGGAATCACCGAAAGATGGTGTTTACCGACGCCAAAGAAGACCAGACACTTACGCATGACTGGAAATCACCGAAAGATGGTGTTTACCGACGCCAAAGAAGACCAGACACTTACGCATGACTGGAAATCACCGAAAGATGGTGTTTACCGACGCCAAAGAAGACCAGACACTTACGCATGACTGGAAATCACCGAAAGATGGTGTTTACCGACACCAAAGAAACAACACACCCGGGTGCTGACAGGGTATACTGACATTCTCAAGATGACAGGGCTAGGTTGAACACTTGCAGGGAGGTCTCACTGGGGAGAAACGGGCTTTTCTGTCACCAACGGATGAGGAAATAAACCTCTGTGGGGATATCAATCCTGAATGCTGTCAAGAGTAACTGTAGCAGACTTGCTGTGCTGATGTTGGATGAAATGATCCGCCTCTGCCGGGGATACAGTCTGGTGAGGTTAACACATGAATGCATATGTTTGAATTTTTCTATGGCGTAATGCTCCATTTATGAATGGAAATGCTACGCGATTTTTTGAGGATGCAATGATTACTACATGCAAAATGCAAATGAACCCTGGCTAGGGAGCCGAAATGATCAGATACTCTGACTCTGTGGGGAGACTCCTCTTGGGGAAATATTCTGCGGGGAACTCTGCTTGGGGAGTGGCGAAGCGACTCCGCTGGGAGGAAGACTCAACCAATCTTCAGATAGGGTAAACCCTGCTTTGGAGAATGTCTGTTACTCCGCTAGGGATAACCCATGCGATCCATAGGTAGAATCAACTCAGCTGGGGATGCCGATATCAGTCTACTACAGAAACTCGTCCAATCCACTGGTAGGATGAACTCTGCTGGAGAAATAAATGCTACTCCACTAGGGACGACCCAACCAATCCATATGTAGGAGAATCACCGCTGGAGGTGTATTTCATGAGACCCGCTCCACTCGGGGATAACAATCGAAAGATTGACCAAAGAGTGCACGAGATATATTATCTATAGCCGTCAAAACGTAGATAATACACTCGCATGGAAAATTATCCATAACCGGGTTGCAGGTTGTTAAATGGATAAATCGACCGAAAAGAAAGGCATCGGTACCAGGACTAGGTATGCAAAGATGACCAATCAAAAGAGGATAAAGTTGCTTACTCGGAGCAAGTATCCAAAAAGAGGGGGAAGACCCAATGGGGACAATACTGCTTGATCAAGACAAGTATCCAGAGGGGAAAAGAATATCAACACCGCAAACCGGATACTGATAACTGCAAGGAGGGGATTACATCTACCGGTTTGTAGGCAGAAAACCACGGAAAAGTAGCCAGTCATCCATAGGATGAACACACAGGGTTAACTCCACCAGGGGGATGAAAGTGGGATTTTACAACTACCAGCTAGTAGGTAGAAAACCACAAAGATAGGACTTACAACTACCGGGTTGTAGGTAGAGGCCAACAAATTCCGCTGAGGATGAAATGAATGAGTGCCGGTTAGCGAGCGACTATTCATTTATGCCCCAGGGCAGCACAAGAGATAGTCAACAAGAAGCCAATTTAGGATCGATCCAAAAAGGCAGACTGAATCAAGACTCATCCTAATGAGGAAAGAACTCAATAGGGAAAACCCATCCCATTAGGGAGGGAACGGAAGCAACCGTCATCCACGAGGATGTATCTCAGTGGGGAAATGGCAGGAAAGGATAGACACTTTCTGCTTAAGGGGTTGGCTCTACATGGAGAGATCAGACACACCCATATCTGCTAGGAAAATCTACTGGAGAGATCTGTATCACCAAATAGCAGGAGGCAACAATCAACAGATACCCGGCGACAGCTGCAACATGAGTATCCAAATGCTATGATTATGCATGTATGCATTCTACCTAAAACGTATGATGAATGCTGACAAACAGACATGCTCCAACCAACGGTCCGGGAATCAACCATCCGGAGAGAAAACCAAAGTCCTCATTCTGCATGGGAGGAAGAGCCACAAGAGGCTTCCGGAGGGATCGTCAGTCGCAACCGGAGAACAAAGTTCAACATACAGGCGGATGCGCCACAACAACTTGTGCTGAAAATCAGAGATACCGAGAAGCGACCAGATCTCTGATGAGAAGTACAAAAGCGTTGATAAAGCTCCTTACGCGATATCATCTTTCTCTCTTTTTACCACAAGCTACAAAATTCTTTTTTGATATGGCAGAGGTACTGGAAACATTCTGAATCTTACCCATCTTGATCATGTTTTCAATCCTCTCACCGGCGAGCACCAAGTCTGAAAATCATGAGGATTCCTACCATCCTATCTAGATATGGCCCTTGTAGATTCCTCATGAACATATCTACAAGTTCATGCTCCAATAGAGGATGTTGTACTCTTAAGGCCGACTCTCTCCAACATTGGGCATATTCTTTGAATGTTTCGTAAGACTTTTGGGTGAGGTTTTGAAGTTGGGTGCGATTAGGAGCCATATCTGTATTATATTGATAATGCTTAAAAAAAGCCTTGGCCATATCCTTCCATGAATGGATGTGAGTTCCCTTCAAATGCATGTGCCACTTAGTGATGCACCACTCAAACTGTCTTGAAATAAGTGTATAAGAAATCAATCATCATCTGAATAGGCATCCATCTTACGATAGTAGGCTATGATGTGCGTTCTCGGCTTACTTTCTCCCTTATATTTGAAGGTAGAGAAAAACAAGAAAGGGGATTTAAATTATTTTCACAGGAATTAAAAACATTTGTAACACCACACACACAAAGTAAATACTAACAACACAACAAAATTATCATGGTTCACTTGGAATTCAAAGCTACTTCAATCCACACGGCCAAGGTGATTTCTCCTTCAATAAGGAATCCACTAATCTCAACAGATTACAAAAATACGTCTAAGAGTTTAACAATCTCTTAGCCCTCTCAAGTCTACATAATTAAACAAGTCACTCGAGGAATTACAACCAATTTCAAGAAATTACAAGTGTTTGACTCAATGCTTCTAGATAAGGAATATAAACACACTTTGAGAACTATGAAACACAACCATACAATATTGAGCAACAACTCATGTCTGGAAACTATTTCTTACAACAATGGTAGTGGAAGATATGAGAATGTTATTGTGTATCAAGGTTTACTTCGTTTTTTTTGTGTGAATTCTTGTCTTCGGCAAGTTATAAGGAGGCCTTTATATAGCATTAGAGATGCTACCGTTGGAGGGAAACAAATGAAGGTTTCGTGCCAGCTATTGGAGTTAATGGTAGTAAACTTCTTGTCCTTTCCATAGCAGGCTTGGAGAGTAATCCATTGCTTCCTTAAAAGGAATCGTACTACAATTTGAATAATTCCAGCATAAGTTTTTGAACAGGTGATATCAGATGACGTGTATTAGAGTGAGCATGATTAGAGTCTTTAATCTAGAGTTCAGATATCTCTTGCAGTCTTCATATATTCTCTTGCAGTCTTCAGATATTCTCTTGTAGTCTTTAGATATTCTCTTTCAGATTCTTCAGATATTCCCTTTCAACGTCAGATTCTCCAGGTGATTACTCCTCGGATACATTCTATTTGGAGTCAGATCTGATCTCTCTTTGTGCTGGGTCAACTTTTCTGAACTAGTGCGGATGTCAGATATTCGTTTCTTCAAAGTCATTTTTACTTAGAATCCTGCACACTTAAGAAAAATTATTAGGGTACCACATTGTTTCATTCTTTGTTATCATCAAAACTTAGAGATATATTGTAGAATCAAAATCTTGTTCTAACAATCTCCCCCTTTTTATTATGACAAAACTTCGAATTTTGGTGAAATAATAAGTACTTTCAAAGATACTGAATAAAAAAAATGATCAGAGTCAGATAGAGAGTGACTCCCCCTGAGATTAGCAATCTCCCCCTAAGTCTGATACTTAATGAATTTTTTAAAAATATTTTTAGTATCAGATATGGGTTTTTTAGGGTAGAGGATTTCTTACCAGATCTTCTTAGGTTGCCTGTCTTGATTTATTAGTTTCTTAGATAAAGATTCATTTCTCCTTTATTCTAATAGATCCTATAAAAAGATCCTCTTAGACTACGCAATGATTTTATGTCAGAATGTAAGCAGTGCTTATCTGAGAATTAGATAAATTATTTCATCAAAACACTTCTACTTATTTCTCTCCTTTTTGTCAGACTTAAAAAGTAAGAAACTCGAAAAATTTCATTGATAGGGAAAAGTATTACATAAATAGAAGGAAACAAAAGATATGGCCTTAGAGGCAAAGACACTTAGAAAAAAGTTGCATAAAAAGTCCTAGAGTGACTAAGTGTTTGGAGGATAAGGCATCCTCTAAAGAATCTCAGCTAGCAGATTCTGTATGCTGGAGTTGACTTGGTCCTGTTTGTCGAGTCTGGCTCTGACTAATTGCTGCTCCTTTTGCAACTCTTCCAGAGTCCTGATGACTAGGGGAGCAAAGTCAGTTGTTGATGACTCACCTTGAGTCAGAGCAACCTATATGGTCTTCGCATCATCTTCAACAACTTTCTGAGCAGCTTTAGCTCTGGTTGCAGCCTATGTAGTGGCTTTCTCAGCTTCCTCTCTGGCAGCAACTTCAGCGGATGCTTTCTCCGCAACTTCTCTTTCCGTCTTCTCAGCTGCCTCCTTTCCCAAACAGACCTCCAGCTTCACTTTAGCACTTCTAATAAAGTCATTTATGACTTGTTCAGATAAGCCCTTTAGCTTGAAGACTTTAGAGGTAATCCGTATGATTCGTTAGAGAGGTTCTTGAGTCTAGAAGCGAAACTCACTGAGAACTTGGTAAGTGCCCCAGCAAGGGTAAAAAGAGTGAGGTCAGGTTCATAGGGTTGAGAAGGTTAAGAATATTTATGTATGGGTTCATATGGTTCAGGTACAGACAGAGTCTTTTCAGAGTCATCTTTGGCTTGAAGGTCTTCGTGGTTTGGGGAATGAGGGTCAGGGTTATCTGAACTAGAGTGTTCAATGTAGGAAGAAATGTCGTAATAAGGAGGGGAGATGGGGGTGGAGGAGAGGGATGGTGAAATGGGTTCATTGAACAATAATGCTTTAGAGTAGGGGATGGATGTGGTTTTGAGGTTAAAGAAAGTTAATGGAGATGAAGGTGTGATGGTTCTGAGAGGGATGGGATTAGATGTTGTGGGTTCTGATGGATTTGGCTTAGAAATGATAGGTATATAAGGTGTTGGTTCAGATGAGGAACGGAATGAGGTTGTTTGTTGTTAAGATTTGGATTTGGATTTGGATTTGGATTTGAATTTAGATTTTTCTCTAGGAGCTATAGTTTATGTGGAAGGTGAGGTGGATGATGTTATAATGATGGTTGAGAGTGTGGGGTGGAAGAGGGAGTGATAAGGCAAGTTACCTAGATCCATAAGGAAGAGGAGCTTCTGAGATGGGAGACTTACGTGAGGGTGTTGAAGAAGTCAGAGGCACTGGCTTCTGAGTTGCTGAAGACTCTCCCAGCTTAAGACTCTTCTTCTTCTTCTTCTTCTAAGATGTTTCCCTCTTTCTCTTCAGGAAGTTAGGGGGTTGATCTGGGAGCTAGTCTAAGCTGAAGCCATAGATATCATATCTTTGGGCTTCCAGATCCTGCAAGTAGCAAGAAATGACTTATAGAGGATCAATATTTGAGAAAAGATACATATCATTAGATACCTCCATTTGATACTTCAGAGCTTCCCAAGAGGTGTTCCTTGTGGGTTTGACACGAACCTTTCCAATCAGACCCATGCTCTTCAAATTCCTTCCATTGAGAGGCTTCCCCACGTCCATAGTGGCGTCTTCCATTATATTCAAAGAAATTAGGTGATCCATCAGACCACTCTTAATCAGAATGTTAGAAATCTAGTTCATGGGCTTCATGTTGTTCCTTGTGTCTCTGACAGAATCTCTGAGATACTTGAAGCGGAGAGAAGGAAGGTTCAGCTTCATACCTTTATATAGACAATACAGGATGCACTTCTGATCTGTGTTGACATAATCAGAAGAACTGGATGAATACCGATGGTGAATGCATCCTAGAATGATCTTGAGCCACACTCTCATATGCTTCTGAATCTCTTGATTCTTGGAAGTTCTTCCTTC
Organism: Lathyrus oleraceus; assembly: GCF_024323335.1. Taxonomy (NCBI): domain Eukaryota; kingdom Viridiplantae; phylum Streptophyta; class Magnoliopsida; order Fabales; family Fabaceae; genus Lathyrus; species Lathyrus oleraceus. Next base: position 145,449,926 of record NC_066583.1, on the reverse strand, counting down.
CGGGTTCTGAGTAAAGATTATGGGAATAACTTCCTGGGACATGTACTTAGCCCTAGGGTTAATGTTATAGATTCTTCTTCCCCCATCCTTTTCCATATTCAGGAGCGCAACTATTGATTTCTCAGTAATCACCATCCTGATTCCCAGAACATGAGATACAATGTAGTGATCTTCGCAATCAGTGAATCTTAAGAATTCCTTCAGAAAGTTTGAGTAGATGAGGCCATATAGACGGTTGAAATAATTTAGTCACCCTTTATTTTCCAGTTCTGGCGTGAGGTCCATGCCATTTTCCTTGAGGTTGTCGAAATCCACTAGTAGCTCACAGAGAACTTCAAGTTGTTCAAAGGGAGTTGAAAGGTTTATATGGGGAGGGTGATCAAGAACATGGGGTTCTTGATAGGAAGTTGTTGAAGGAGCATCAATAGAGGTTGCAACTTGTTATGGAGCTTTAACTTGTTGTTCAATGGCATTCATCTCTTGGGAGTACTCAAATACTTGTTGTTCTTGAGCATTCCTGTTGATGTTATTGTAAGTTTGTAGTGAAGGAGATGAAAGAGGTTGTAGAGAAGTTGCACAGAAGTTTATGGGTTTTTTTAAGTTGTGAGTAGTAAAAGGTTGTAGAGAAGTTGCATTCATTTTGTTAGTTTGTAATTTTAAGTGTCGGGTTTTTGTTATCGTATCCACAGGGATTGTAAGATATCACCGTCGTTCGATGGTTGTATTAATCTTAGCTTAAGTAACACAGGGGGTTTTGGTTTTAATCACGTTATCTTGCATAAAAAGGTAATACAATGCGGTAAAAGTTTGATTTGAATAAATGAGAAATATTGCCAAAGTTAGGGTTCGATGATCACTTTGCATGTATTTGTTCGGTCAACAATCTTATAAACTCCTTTAGATGATAAATCATTTCACAAAGTCCTCCCAATATGTTTCTCTCGAACACACATTGTGAGTTTTCCCATTTTGATCCATTGTTTCTCTCGAACACAATCTATCAAAATGACAACTTTTTGGTTCAACCTTATGGTGAACAAAATCATTCATTACTATCTCTAGCTAACAAACAAGATTGGATGAAAACCTAGGTCAAGAGTTGGTAAACATCTCTCGATCATAAACCAACACAAAGAGTTTTAAATAGAAACAAAGTTTTCATCATATATTCACCATTAAAGAGTTTACACATGAAGATCCTTACATTTACACACAAAGCTAGTAATCACCTACATCTAACCTTGACAAATGGATGACTTAGCTACTCATTTTCATGGTAGCTTGGTCGGCAAGTTTCGGAAGAAGGTTGATCAACATCCGAGTCGAATAATCGAGATTGGATGGGAATCCACCTTCTTTTTGTAGAAGATGGTTACAAGATGAAGAGAAATGAAATCTAGGGCATAAAAGATCCTAAGAACAATGCTGGAAAATATCTCTAAGAAAGTACAAAAGTGGAAAAATTAGGTAAAACTCAGGTATGGCTCTCAAAAGTGGCACTTGCTACTTATAGAGCTGTACTGGGCTGTCATGCTCGCTAGGCGAGCAGAATGGCTCGCCTAGCGAGGGTCAAATTGAGGCACAAGAGGCACCTGCGCCCAGAGACACAGTCTATCTCAGACTGTCATGTTCGCCTAGCGAACAAAACCTTCGCCTAGCGAAGGGCACGCTTCAACCCTCGCTCCAGCGAGGTTGAGAGGTTTGGCTACTGGAATGCTCGCTGGGAACTCGCTAGAGCCTCGCCTAGCGAGTAAGTGCTGGCTGCGCTTTTCACCAAAACTGAACGAACTCGCTACCACCTTCGCTAGCAGCTCGCCTAGCGAATTTATTGATATTTTACTGGAGCTTTTCGCTGGGCGCTCGCCTAGCGAGTGCTTCGCCACAGCGCTCGCCTAGCGAGCAGGCTGATGAATGCTTGATTTCTTTGGTTCCTTTTCCAACTTTCTTGTGTCTTCATTTTCAATTATTTCATGCCTTCTTCCTGCACAATAACACACAAATCAAAGGTACCAAGATCGTTTATCAATGTAATGCATTTCATCTAAAACAAAGGTGGTTTTGACAATTTAGCAAGGAAATAGAGTGAAAGATGCCCACATATGATAGCTCAAATAAGCACTTTTGGGCATCTAACAACTCTCCCCAACTAGATTCTTGCTTGTCCTCAAGCAAAGTATGCCCCTTGAAGGACAAGAGGATTTGCTTTAAAAAAATGGTTTCTCCGAAGTTGGATAAAACGGCTCAAACACAAGTGAGTCAGCATATACAAGTTTCCAACGGTTCGAATAAAATAATACACAAGAACTAAAACTTAATAGCAATGCGAAATATTTATCTATCTACAACAATATTATTCTGAATGAATCACCCTATCTCTCCTCTTCGAATAAGGAATGAAGAATTTACGCGTTTGCAACTGCGGGAATAATCTCACTCTCTAACAAATAATGAAGAAATCAATTCGATTCATACAATGTCTAACAATTATAAATGGTAATGTGGAAGCACGAAGATCACTAAGGGCTTTTCGATTGAAGCTTGGTCAGGTTAACAAACAAGGGTCATTTCTAAGGCCATTGAAAACGAAATTGCCGATGCAAAAGAGACATTCACTGTACACATATTCACACATCTCGACTTCGTTCCATCTGTTTCTTATTTGAAACCTTTACAACTCTTATTTCACAACTCAATTTTTATTTTTCACTATTTTTCTTCCAAGCAAGCATTCATTTTCATTCTTTCTATTTTTGTTCTTTTCTTTCACATCATATTTACAAAACAAATGTTTCTTTTCTATATTTTTATTTTCAATGCTTGCTTGGTTTTTCATTTCTTTTTTCAAGAGTTGTGGTACTTACCGATTCTCCCCAACTTATTTCTTACTCACCCTAAGTGAATGCTCTTAACTTTTTACGGCAAAAGAACAATAATCAAGATTTTCCGGGTTGTAAAAAAAAGATTTTTGAAATCTCGCTTTATTTCAAGCAGAGATTCAACTATTTAAGCTCAAAGGGGTTAACGAATACTCTCTCTACTCACAAGTAAGTTGTTTTTGGATGTAGTTGTGCTCGATAGAAAACAAGTGCCTTGATCATTTCTAATTACTTCCACATGTTCAAAATAATAAAAGACAAAGCATGAATCAAATGAATCAACAAAACTTATTAGAATCCAGCATTTAAGTGTACAATGGAGGTTTCCTCATAATTTGTGGTTTTAAGTCCTAGATGAAACATTCATTCAATTATGTTGCAAAAAGACAATATTCAATTTACCAAAAAGAGTAAAGTTCTTAATGCATTCTAAAATTCTAGCCGGAGGTAACCATGTACCTTAGCCTCATTCACTTGTTTATTCTTATCATTGCCATCCAAGCTCGGATGCACCTTCATTGGGTACTTCTTTGAGGAGCAACCAATCTAGAAGGTTTGCCACTCAATCAACCAAAAATTTATTAAACAAACAAAATTAAAAACACAAATAAATAACATTACTGAAAAATTAAATTTGTTCATGGGGGACAAAACACCCCAAAAGTACAAAACCAAAGTCAAAATACAGAATCCGAAAATACAATAGAAATAAACATAAAAACTGAAAAATACAAAAACTTAACCCTCTAAGGGCTCAGAATCCTCCTCGCTACCGGCTTCAGAACCGGTAGCCTCATCATCCTCAGCATCATCATCATCATCTGCAGCACCCGAAGACGCACCAGCGCCCGCCCCCTCACCATACACAGGCCTGTCCACAGGCCAGTTGGCGTTAAGCAGAAACTGCTCACGCGTCATCAAGGCATGAGCACCACTTCCCTGCAGCTGTAACCGCTGCATAGAGTCGTGCATATCTATCATGGCTCTCTGGGATGCCGCCATCCATTCAAAACTGTAATCGCACACAGCTCGCAGGTAGGGATCAAGTCCAGGAGTAGAAGTACCAGGACCATCAGAAGCCCGGGTACTCTCTGTAGCTGCACTGCCTCTGGCATTCTTGGCTCTACAATATTTGGCCGCGTACCGGTCATCGATAGGCGACGGGATCCTTACCTGACCCCGAGACGGTAGTTTCACCTTTGCCTGAATGCACAAACTCATGATCAAGCACGGGAAAGCTAGGGGACAATTCACACGAGCCCCCGACTTTAGCCCGCTTTCGATCACGGACTTAAGCTCATTAGCGATGATCCTCGCCACATCGATCTGGACGTTGGAGAGGATACTGTGAACCAAATGTGCCACTGGGATCGGCACTGTAGACGTGTGGGACTTTGGCTGGATGTTTGTTAGAACCAAAAGCAGTATCAGTTGAGCCAAGGGAGTCATGTCCTCCCTATGATACCTCATTGGAACCTCAGATGGGTTCAGCTCAACAGATTTCCCTCTTAATAGCAGGGCGGCAGAAATGACTTCAACATCTCGGTGAAGCCGTAAATCAGTGTGGTATGTGTCTCTTTCCTCAGCTCCCAGCTGGAGCGGCTCACCAAGGACTCGGTTAATGGCATCCCTATTAAATGCAACTGGACGGCCGACCACTCTAGATATCCAAGTAAAGGGCTCGTCGTCATCAGGCAGTGCGTTTGCATAAAACTCACGCACAGTTGCTATGTCATAATGCTCAAGTGGGGAAATTAACCGATCCCACTTCATAGTGTCCATCAACCCGGCAAATGCTCTGTTTGTGCCTTGGGGGTTGATGAGGAATCGCTTCTCCGGAAGAATTTTCCGTTTCTCCAGAGAAATGTACCTGGCGGCCTGCTTCGGGCCGACAAATTTGTCGTTATCAAACTGGATAGGTACAGACCGGGAAGTGTTTCCTCCCTTTCTTTTCTTTGACGCTCCAGACCTTGATTCCATCTGCAAAATATAAAAGGAAACAACACACACCAAACAGATTAGACAGCAAAACCATTTTTCAAAAGACTGTCAGGCTCGCTGCTGCTTCGCCTAGCGAAGTGGCAGCGAACACTCGCCCCTGGTTCGCCTAGCGAGTGCTAGCGAATCTTACGGGTTTTGGGGGTTTTCAGCATGTTCAGAGAATATTTCCCCAAAACCCATACTCTAATGGTTTCAATCTCAGAACCTAATGATTTATCAATTAAACAACCGTTCTAAGCTATTGGGGATTACATATTTACATGCAAAACCTAAAATCCCCAATTCCAAAACCTAAAATCCCAATTTGCAAAACCTAAACTCCCTCATGCAAACCTAAAGTTTCCCATACCACAACTCATCCTAATTGTCATTCAAATTGGAAATACAGAGTTCAAACATAAAGAAAATGTAGTAGGGCAAACCTTAGTTACAGTGATAGATTGAAATGTGAAGTGGAGTAGGGTTTGCAATCTCCAAATAGGGAATCAAGTTGTTAGTGAGAGAGATGCAAATGAGAGAGTGTGGAGAGCTCTGTAAAAATTTCCTCAGCAGAGTCGAAAAACAGAAAAATTGTGTTTGGGGCAAAATGAGTGCCCTGCTGAGATTTTAAATAAGTGATGTCATGCAGCGCTCGCTGCTGCTTCGCCTAGCGAGCAGCTAGCGAATCAGCTCGCTACTGCCTCGCCTAGCGAGCAGCTAGCGAGAATGACAGCAAATGCCTTTTCAAAGGCAACAATTCATGTTCATACAGCATGGTTTTAGCACTAGGAAACCCAACACAACACAACACAAAAAACAGTAAATACTTACAATGTTGGGGTGCCTCCCAACTAGCGCTTGTTTAACGTCGGCTAAGCTCGACGGTGTGATGCTCACAGAGGAGCATCAAGCGGAATTGCACAGCTCTCGCGATCCACATGACCACCGAGATAAACTTTCAATCGTTGGCCATTCATGGTCCAACTATCTTTCTTGTCCATGTCTTCAATGACAATAGCCTCGTACTCCTTCACCTCTTTCACCCGAAATGGCCCGGACCATTTTGATTTCAACTTCCCGGGAAACAATTTCAACCTGGAGTTGAACAATAGGACCAATTGTCCGGGCACAAATTCTTTGTTACGGAGCTTCTTGTCGTGATACTTTTTTGCCTTTTCCTTGTACAACCAACTTGAGTGATATGCGGCACTGCGCATCTCTTCCAACTCAAGTAGTTGAACCTTCCTTTTGTCACCGGCCAACTCATTTTCAAAATTTAAAACTTTTAGGGCCCACAAGGCTTTGTGCTCCAATTCAACCGGCAAGTGGCAAGTTTTACCAAACACCAATTGAAAGGGAGTTAGGCCAATTGGAGCTTTAAAGGCCGTACGGTATGCCCATAATGCTTCGTCCAATTTTTGGGACCACTCCTTTTTTGAATTAGACACGGTTTTTTCGAGGATTCTCTTAATCTCACGATTAGAGACCTCAGCTTGCCCATTAGCCTGTGGGTGATACGGAGTTGTCACCCTATGTGATACACCGTAATGTTTTAAAATGTTTTCCAACGGTGCATTACAAAAGTGTGACCCTCCGTCACTTATCAACACTCGGGGGGTTCCGAAACGTGAAAATATGTTTTTCTTCAAAAAATTTATCACCGTTTTCGCGTCCGCCCGAGGTGAGGCAATCGCCTCAACCCACTTAGAAACGTAATCTACTGCGACAAGCATATACTCGTTCCCATAAGAGGGTGGGAATGGTCCTACAAAATCGATGCCCCAACAATCGAATACTTCGACTTCTTGTATATTTTGGAGAGGCATCTCATCTCTCTTACCAATCCCACCGCTTCTTTGGCAACTATCACAACTTTGCACATGGGTGTGTGCGTCTTTGAAAATAGTGGGCCAATAAAATCCCGATTGGAGGATTTTAGTGGCCGTTCTCACCCCATTGTAATGCCCGCCGTAAGGCGAGTTGTGACAATGCCAAAGGATGCTCTGCGCTTCATCGCCAGTAACGCATCTCCTTAATAGGTTATCACTACCCAACTTAAACAAGTACGGGTCATCCCAAACATAATACCTGGCATCCGAAAGAAACTTCCTTTTTTGGTTCGAAGTTAGGTCGGGAGGCACAAAACCACTCGCCTTGTGGTTCGCAAAGTCTGCAAACCACGGCCTAACTTGAACTTTAAACAGTTTTTCATCAGGAAATTCTTCCCGGATTTCCTTCTCAGACGCTGTAACCTCCACATTCACTAAGCGGGATAAATGATCCGCCACCAAATTTTCCGACCCCTTCTTGTCTTTGTTTTCCACATCAAATTCTTGTAACAAGAGGATCCAACGGATGAGCCTTTGCTTCGAATCCGGTTTGGTGAGCAGATATTTAATTGCCGCGTGGTCGGTATACACTATGACTTTAGACCCTATAAGATAAGATCTAAACTTTTCTAGCGCATACACTATTGCAAGTAGTTCTTTTTCCGTAGTGGCATAGTTTATTTGAGCCTCGTTAAGAACCTTACTTGCATAATGTATCGCATGAAAATTTTTATCTTTTCTTTGGCCAAGTACCGCTCCAACTGCGTAGTCGCTCGCATCACACATTAGTTCAAAATTTTCATTCCAATTGGGAGCGACTATTATTGGAGCGGTAACCAATTTTTCTTTTAAAGTTTCGAAAGCTTGCAAACAATCATCGGTCAAGAGAAATACCTGGTCCTTAGCGAGCAAATTGTTCAAAGGCTTAGCCACCTTTGAGAAGTCCTTGATAAAGCGCCGATAGAACCCGGCGTGCCCCAAAAAGCTACGGATGCCCTTCACATTCACTGGAGGAGGTAATTTTTCGATCACTTCAACCTTAGCTCTATCCACTTCAAGCCCCCTTCTAGAGACTTTGTGACCTAGCACGATCCCCTCGGTCACCATGAAGTGACACTTCTCCCAATTAAGCACCAAATTGGTCTTCACACATCTTTCCAACACCGTTTTCAAGTTTGCCAAGCATAGACTAAAGGTCCCACCAAATACCGAGAAGTCATCCATGAAGACTTCCATTGTTTTCTCTATCAGATCGGCAAAAGTGGCTTGCACACATCGTTGGAAGGTCGCCGGTGCATTGCACAGCCCAAAGGGCATTTTTCGGTATGCGAACACTCCAAACGGACACGTGAAAGCCGTCTTCTCATGATCGGCCGGGTCAACCGCAATTTGGTTGTACCCGGAGTAGCCGTGCAAAAAACAATAGTATTGTTGGCCTGAGAGTCTTTCGAGCATTTGATCCATGAATGGGAGTGGAAAATGGTCCTTTCGAGTCGCTGTATTCAACCGCCTATAATCAATACACATTCTCCACCCCGTTGCAACTTTAGTAGGGATCAATTCGTCCTTGTCATTTCGGATTACGGTAATTCCACCCTTCTTCGGAACCACGTGCACAGGACTAACCCACAGACTATCCGAGATCGGGTAAATCATCCCCGCATCCAACAACTTTACAACTTCCTTACGAACAACCTCCTTCATGGTAGGATTTAAGCGGCGTTGTGGTTGAGCTACCGGCTTGAAATCCTCTTCCATCAAAATCTTGTGCATACAATAGGAGGGACTAATTCCTTTTAGATCGGAAAGAGTCCAACCCATGGCTTCTTGATTTGTTTTTAGCACGGTGATCAGACGGGCTTCTTCTTCATTTGTCAAAAGGTTGCTTATGATGACCGGCTTTGCCTCGGTCTCATCTAGGAATACATATTTCAAAGTAGAGGGTAGTATCTTCAATTCAATAGGCGCTTTTTCGTCCATAACCTCCTTCTTCAAGTCTTCTTCCTCTACTTCCCACGGTTGTAGGTCGTCTAAACTATCAAGTTCCTTTAAGCATTCCTCAAGAGCTAGCTCTTCTTCAACAGTGAAAACCTCCAATGAGTCGTCAAGAGCTAACTCCATAGGAGATATCTCATGAATATGCTTTGAAACTTCCAAAATAGCGTCTTCGATCACATCGATGCGAAAGCTATCATTTCTATCTTTTGAGTGCTTCATTGCTTCGAATAGATCGAATGTTACTTCCTCATTTTGGACTCTCACCTTCATTAAACCGTCATCAACATCTATCATCATTCGCGCGGTCTTCATGAATGGTCGGCCGAAGATGAGCGGAGCATCATCATCTTCCTCCATATCAATAACAATAAAATCGACCGGGAAAAAGAATTTGTCGACTTTAACCAAAACATCTTGGGCTACGCCATGAGGATGGGTTGTCGATTTATCCGCCAATTGCAACGTCATTCGGATGGACTTAATTTCTATGTTGCCAAGCCTCTTAATAATAGACAAAGGTATAAGATTAATGCTCGACCCCAAGTCAATTAGTCCTTTCCCGACATAGATATCGCCAATTTTAACCGGCAAAGTAACTCTTCCCGGATCAACCTCTTTTTTTGGAAGCGTCCTTTGAATAATTGCACTACAGCTCGCATCAAGGACGATGGTCTCCGGTTCCGTATACCTCCGCTTTTTTGTTAGTATGTCCTTCATGAATTTGGCATACTTGGGCATTTGCTCCAAAGCTTCGGCAAACGGAATGTTGATTTGTAGTTGTTTAAAAATATCCATGAACCGGGCGTAATGCCGTTCATTCTCCCTTTTGGACGGGGCATGAGGATAAGGGAGGTTTTGGATTAGAGTAGTGCTCACTACCTCCTTTCCCTTTGCAACTCTAGAACTCCTCCATCTAGGCTTTTTCACTTCCTCACCCTTTACTTCATCACTCGTATTTTTCTCAATCTCCACACTTTTTTTCTTTTCAACTTCACCATTCTTTTCGTTATTTTCAACTTCTTCCTTTTCACTCCACTCCCCCACTTCACCATCAATATTTTCCTCCACTATTTCCTCCTCCTTTTCTTTCTCATCTCTTTTTTTATTCTCACTACTCAACTCCCTCCCCCTTCTCGTCATGATCGCCTTACAATGTGCATTAGGACTTGTTTGCGTGTTTGCCGAAAAGGAAGGACCGGTTTGTTGTTCCGCGAGTTGCTTAGCAAGTTGCCCAACTTGAGTCTCGAGATTTTTTATGGCCGCGTCATTGCTCTTTTGGTTAGCCATTGACATTTGCATGAATTGCGTCAATGTCTCTTCCAATTTAGAAGTTACGACCGGCGGTTGTTGAGGTTGAGGTTGATAAGGATTTTGGGGAGGGTTTTGACGGCTAGAAGAACCACCTCCATAACCTTGGTTATGGTAATAGTTACTCCTAGGTTGGAACCCTTGGTTCCCTTGGTAATGTTGTTGTTGATTTTGAGGGTGCGGTTGATAAGGTTGTTGTTGTTGTGGTCTCGGTTGGTAGTCCCTTTGGTTTGCCATGTAGTTTACATCTTCGAATCCCGGAGGTGGACAGAACCTGGTGTCATGCTCACCTTTACAAAGCTCACAGCAAGCTATTTGTTTAGCTTTAGACGGTTCTCTCAACTCTTTAATTTGTTGCGTTAAGAGTTCCACTTGTTGTGAGATGAGCTTGTTTTGGGCAAGGATGGCATCGTTCGTCCCTAGCTCAAGCACTCCCGGCTTCTTCAAAGAGTTGCCTCGACTTTGACTCTGAAGATCATTTAGAGCCATTCGATTTATAATGTTTGTAGCTTCTTCGGCACTTTTTGACAATAAAGAGCCACCCGAGGTAGCATCCAACAACGTCTTGCAATTTGGTTGAAGTCCATTTTTGAAGATATGGATTTGAGTCAATTCATCAAATCCATGCCCTTTACATTTCCGAAGCATGGACTTGAATCTTTCCCACGCTTCATTTAAAGATTCACTGGTTCCTTGTGAAAACACCGAGATGGCCGTCTTGGATTCCATGAACCGGTTATGGGAGAAGAATCTTTCGATGAACTTTTCTTCTAACACGTTCCAGTCTGTCATGACGGCTGGTGTTTGGTCTAAGTACCAATCTTTTGCTTTGCCGAGTAAAGCGTGGGGAAATAATCTTCTGAATAACGGGAGCTCCTGAGCCTGATCCACTCCGGCCGCCAATGCTATCTCATAAAATTTTGTGAGAAAAGCAAATGGGTCTTCATGGTCCATTCCGGTGAATAGACTTCCATATAATAAATTTAGAGTTCCCGTTTTCATCTCAGCTTGCCTTCCCGTGTGGTTGGCAAACTGAGCGGTGTTTCTTGGACTGTTTATGCATGGAGTAGAAATAGGTGGTGGTGGTGGCTCCATGTTAGGTATGAATGGTGGTGGATTTGTGGTAGAAGAACTTTCTCCTTGCTCTTGACGTTGTCTAGCCTGTTGCCTCCTACGTCTCGTTTTGCTATTGTTCCTCCTTGCGGTTCTTTCGATCTCGGGATCAAAAAGAAGTTCGTCCACAGGGATTTGCCCTCGCATAAAACGTAAGCTGCACACTAAACCAAACAAATTACAAGCACAAGTCAAAAATTCAAAAGCTAAAAATTAAGCAACCATTGCGATGCTCGCAATATCAATTTACAATCCCCGGCAACGGCGCCATTTTGTTAGTTTGTAATTTTAAGTGTCGGGTTTTTGTTATCGTATCCACAGGGATTGTAAGATATCACCGCCGTTCGATGGTTGTATTAATCTTAGCTTAAGTAACACAGGGGGTTTTGGTTTTAATCACGTTATCTTGCATAAAAAGGTAATACAATGCGGTAAAAGTTTGATTTGAATAAATGAGAAATATTGCCAAAGTTAGGGTTCGATGATCACTTTGCATGTATTTGTTCGGTCAACAATCTTATAAACTCCTTTAGATGATAAATCATTTCACAAAGTCCTCCCAATATGTTTCTCTCGAACACACATTGTGAGTTTTCCCATTTTGATCCATTGTTTCTCTCGAACACAATCTATCAAAATGACAACTTTTTGGTTCAACCTTATGGTGAACAAAATCATTCACTACTATCTCTAGCTAACAAACAAGATTGGATGAAAACCTAGGTCAAGAGTTGGTAAACATCTCTCGATCATAAACCAACACAAAGGGTTTTAAATAGAAACAAAGTTTTCATCATATATTCACCATTAAAGAGTTTACACATGAAGAGCCTTACATTTACACACAAAGCTAGTAATCACCTACATCTAACCTTGACAAATGGATGACTTAGCTACTCATTTTCATGGTAGCTTGGTCGGCAAGTTTCGGAAGAAGGTTGATCAACATCCGAGTCGAATAATCGAGATTGGATGGGAATCCACCTTCTTTTTGTAGAAGATGGTTACAAGATGAAGAGAAATGAAATCTAGGGCATAAAAGATCCTAAGAACAATGCTGGAAAATATCTCTAAGAAAGTACAAAAGTGGAAAAATTAGGTAAAACTCAGGTATGGCTCTCAAAAGTGGCACTTGCTACTTATAGAGCTGTACTGGTCTGTCATGCTCGCTAGGCGAGCAGAATGGCTCGCCTAGCGAGGGTCAAATTGAGGCACAAGAGGCACCTGCGCCAGGAGACACAGTCTATCTCAGACTGTCATGTTCGCCTAGCGAACAAAACCTTCGCCTAGCGAAGGGCACGCTTCAACCCTCGCTCCAGCGAGGTTGAGAGGTTTGGCTACTGGAATGCTCGCTGGGAACTCGCTAGAGCCTCGCCTAGCGAGTAAGTGCTGGCTGCGCTTTTCACCAAAACTGAACGAACTCGCTACCACCTTCGCTAGCAGCTCGCCTAGCGAATTTATTGATATTTTACTGGAGCTTTTCGCTGGGTGCTCGCCAAGCGAGTGCTTCGCCACAGCCCTCGCCTAGCGAGCAGGCTGATGAATGCTTGATTTCTTTGGTTCCTTTGCCAACTTTCTTGTGTCTTCATTTTCAATTATTTCATGCCTTCTTCCTGCACAATAACACACAAATCAAAGGTACCAAGATCGTTTATCAATGTAATGCATTTCATCTAAAACAAAGGTGGTTTTGACAATTTAGCAAGGAAATAGAGTGAAAGATGTCCACATATGATAGCTCAAATAAGCACTCTTGGGCATCTAATAGTTGCACAGAAGTTTATGGGTTTTTTTTAAGTTGTGAGTAGTAAAAGTTTGAATGTGGGAGTCGGGAAGTATATAAACACAAGTTCAAATATGCAAAAACGACAATGTTAGCTGAGAGGGAACACAAAGATTAATTATTTCTAAAAATCGAGTTTTAACAAGCATGGGAAGAATTAAATGCAGCTAATGATGGGGGTCTAATCTCAATATTTACACACTGCTCGAGGGGATCCCAACAGTTTGGCCCTTGAGTTCCGAGCTAGACAGGTGTCTAGAAAAGCCAGAGCCACACGTATGAGGGACCACGTGTTGATGTATCTAGAGTCAAGAATACAAAAAGGTTTTTGACTGGAGAGGTTTCTGATAAGGATATCTTCTAACTTATAGAAGTATCAGAATCAGAATCAGATAAATATCATATGCTTGAGTCAGAGTCTAATTTAACATCAGAGAGGATAAGCACATGTTCAGATTCATTCTGGGTAATCTGCCATATTTAAATTTTTTAGAATGAAAAGAAATCTATCTTCATCTAAGGGTTTTGTAAAGAGATCAACCCATTAATGGTCTATATCTATAAATTTTAAAATAATTATCCCTTTCTGAACATAGTCTCTAATAAAATGGTGTTTAATTTCTATGTGCTTCTCTTTGGAACGTAAAATTGGATTCTTACTTAAACATATAGCAATAGTATTATCACAAAAAGATAGGGATGTTACTCTCATAGATCTACAAGTCCTCAAGGTGATTCTTCATCCAGAGCATCTGAGTGCTGCAAAGTGAAGCTAAGATGTACTTTGCTTCTGCAGTTGATAGTGCAATGGTTAGTTGTCTTTTGTTTGCCCATAAGATGAGATTTCCTCCCAGAAACTGACAGTTCCCAGACGTGCTTTTGCATTCTAACCTATCTCGAGCGTAATCTGAATCATAATACCTATAAATCATGTGCTCTGATGTTTTCTTATACGTTAAGCCAAGGTTAGGTGTTCCTTTCATATACCTAAGGGTTCTCTTAACAGCAGTTAAGTGAGATTCCCTTGGATCTGACTAAAATCTAACACATAAACATACGTTGAATAATATATCAGGACGAGAAGCAGTCAGATAAAGGAGAGAACCTATCATACCACGAGAGAGTTTTTGACAAACCTTTTGACTTACCTCTTCCTTCTCCATAATGCAAGTAGGGTGCATGGGAGTCTTGGCTTGCTTGCTTTCTAACATGTCAAATTATTTAGAAGATGTTTAATGTATTTGCTTTGATATATGTAAGACCCCAATTTTAACCCTAAGATCCCTCATGCTATCTCATCATTTGCATTGGCTTTAGGATCACACCTTGGCATCCTCCTTACCTATCATTCATTGGGTTTACGTTGGGAGAGATCACCAAGCACATTTGATTGCATCATACTTTATTTTTCTTTGTTTACTAACCAAAATACCACAAATATGTCTATATATAACTTTGTTTTTGTTGTAGGTAGTGTGTGTATCCACCAATGCCTCATCAAGCTCACAGCTAGGGTTTGAGACCCTCAATACAAAGAGATCAATCAAGGGATGGATCGCAATGGTTTTAGACATCATATATGGATCCTCGTGTTCTTCATTTATCATTTGGATCAAGAAATCATCAAGAATTTGAAGCTTGTTTGCCTTGGAAACCCTAGTTCATCTGGGTATCTTGTGTGGCTTCCTCAATAAGTTTCTTCAATATTTGATCAAATATTTCAAGGGATATTTCATATTACATCATCTTATATATATATGATCCTCCATGAGTCCCAAAGATAAAGAAAACTTCAAGTTTGCTAGTAGGTTCAAGGTGGTTGACCAGAGAAAGTCAACTAGTCAAAACTAGGGTTCCCTAGACCCTATCTCCTACAATTTTTGTCATATGAAAATGATTCCAAGAGAAACATTACTCTTTATGACATTCCAAACAACTTTGATGTTGGCATCAAGAGCTAGTTTTTCTTGAAAAGTCATTTTTTATGGTGAAAGATTATAGGTCATTTTGTTTGTGCCCTAGTTAGGAGGTCAACTTCCAAGGACCATAACTTGCTCAATATTTATGAGATTGAGGCCATCCAAGTTTTATGATCAACTTCAAGATGTCTTCTCAAACTTTGATTCTTTGAGAAATGTTAAATTCAACTTGCAAGGGCATATACCAAGAGGAAACAATATAGGTCATTTTGGGCCATCATCATTGAACAAGCAATTTTCCTCAACTTCTAAAATGTGTAACATCCAGAAATTCTTATCCGAGATATGAGTAATATTTAAATTTTACGGGTATTTTTTTTTAATATTTGTAAAATAACTAGAGAAAGTGAACTTAATTAAAATTAAGAAGTCGTTTGAATATTCCTAGCGGGAAGATCCATGTCCGTATTTCTAAAACGAATTTAAAAGTCTCAATATTTGTTCAAATAAAAATAATGTACCATCGCATTTTATTTATTACATAAAATACTAATATTTCGAAAATCCCTGTTTGCCCCGTGCACGCTTGAAGAAATATATTCAATAATTCCTTTTTCCTTCAGTACCTAAAATCATAATTGTAAAGGTCAATTTCCTTATCCATATTGATTCATACTCACCATAAGAAAATATCACAAAAATAATAACAAACTTCACTAATTCAAAATATAATTATTAGTCCTTTCATCTAAAAGAATTTTTTATTTATATATATCATATGAAATGCAATATGACCTTGGTGACTACATGACACACACAAATGATCCGGATAAATAAAGCTCATTCCAATGGGAAACTGACACACAGGCTCCTGCCACAAAGGTTGAAAAGCGTCAAATTTGCCACAAAGGTCGAAGGCTTCAATCTTGCCACAAAGGCCGAAAGCGTCAACTTGCCACAAAGGCTTAACACAATGACACCTCTATACATCCTATATGATGCATGTCTCAATAATATAAGAAACCATTCTCCAAAAATACAGGTGACCAGAGACTACCAAAAACTAGTCCTTATCATTATCTATTTTTATTTTCCTTTGATTTTTATAAACTAGTCATCAATAGAGAGATATAATCTTCACATGTTTTAGGACAATATAATTATATTCATAATATCTATACATTTTGTGACAATATAGTTATATTTATAATATCTATAAATTTTGTGATATAATAGGTATCGACTTAATAATATACTACATATCATTTTTTTTTTCAAAATATGTGGTGGATAAAATAAAGAATAAATTAACATGCAGCAAAATCAAACCAATCACCAAGATCGAAATGAAACTTCACACTTAAATAATATACTTCATTCTTATAGATAAATAATTAATAAAACTATCATCACAGGATATATAATACGATTTTTTTATTGATTCGTTTTAGTAGAGACTGTAAAAATTTTATAACCAAATTAATAATAATAATAAAGCCATATTTTCTCACACATTTGTTTTTGGTACAAATTGTTTTACTACATCTACTATACCTCTATGCTCAATCATTTCTCCCTGTCTATTTTATTTTGAGAAGGTTAATATTATCATGAATTAATGTATGATGTCTTGGAATGAGTTCCATTTTTATTAAAAACAAATGAAGAAATCTAACTAGATCATGAGAAAATGAATAGCTCTTACATTACCATACAGGAAAATTTTATATGCATACTAAATTTTAATTGTTTATCAATATATGAAAATATACATATAGCCATTAACATATGCTATCTCATAAACAAGTTACATAGCTAATCAAATGCAAGATAAAAATATATTGAAAATATAATCAATTAAATTGAAAACAAGATCAATAACATACAACTAATACATGAATCAAATGAATATATATATATATATATATATATATATATATATATATATATATATATATATATATATATATATATATAGTTAGATAATAATGCCTCTTTTTGTTTATTTTGATTTTTTTTATTAGATAAATGTTTCACTATCATTTTACAACATTTTCCTATGTAGCATGAATGTATGGGGAAAAAGACATTACCTTGTGCGCTTTTTAACATTGAACGATCAAGTGCTTAGTGCTCCCTTTTATTAAGAATTTCCGTAGAAATGTCTGAGATAAGTGGTAGTAAAAAGAGAGTGATGATTTTGTTTGTGTATTTTTTTCTTTTCACATCTGAGATATGAGATGAGTTTGTGAGTATATATAGGAGTGGAAGTTTAGAAATAAGAGGAATATGAGTGGCTTCTAATAAAAGAAGCACTAATGAAAATTAATCAATTAATTATAAGTTTTATGATAGTGGAATGTGTATTGTATCATTTTATTAAATTAATTCAATATTGCTTTATTCTAACTATTCAATTCCTAATGATCATAACACACTCATCTAAGAATTGATCATTCTCACTCATATGATGTTTCACATTACTTTTCTATATACATGTTATGTATCCTTTCGTTTTCCCCACTCATAATTGCCCACTCATACTTCATATAATAATAGCATATGCACTACTAAATTCCTTCAAACTTAAATTAGGAAATAATAAAACACATTTTCATTTATTTTAGACTTATTGAATATATTAATTCAAAATTAATTTATGAAATGATACTAACAACAACACACATATTCTTAAGTTTTAGATTATCTTTTTTCCCTTAAACTTGTGAATATTTGATTATTTATTTATCATATTCACACCAAATTGACTAATTTAAATAAATGAATAAAACATGGATTTTACTTATTTGATAAAAATAGAGATATATAATTCTCACTAAATTAACTATTTCTAAGTGATTAAAATATGTGATTCTCACTAACTAATTAAACTAAATTATGTATTTCTACTTAAATAAAATAAAGGGTGTTTCAATTTACTAAATTAATCATTTGTAAAATAATTCTAATAATTCTAATTTCAAGTACAAATAAATCATTTTGAGAAAAAGATACATATTTTTAATCTAATTAAATCAATTTATCATAATATAATAACTCATCAATTAATGTATTATGTTAGAAAAATATTGTATCACCACCACTCTGAATGAAATAATAAAATACATATAGTGGATAACTTTGAATTTAAATAAAAGTCAATTATTGTAGAATTCATATTTTCTATCTCATGAAAAAATAAACACAATGTATACTAATTTAATAAATTTGATGGTTTAAAAATGTATTTAAATTTCTTACGCATAAAATAACTCATCTAATAAATAACAATTCATAAAAGTTATTGAGATAAATATTTATGATTTAAATATCTTAATATTTTGGGGTGTTACAAAGGACCATAACTTGCTCAATATTTATGAGATTGAGGCTATCCAAGTTTCATGATCAATTTCAAGATGTCTTCTCAAACTTTGATTCTTTGAGAAATGTCAAATTCAACTTGCAAGCGCATATGCGAAGAGGAAACATTATAGGTCATTTTGGGTCATCATCATTAAACAAGAAATTTTCCTCAACTTCTAAAATGCATGGCTCCCTCATGCCAAATCTAAATGAGGTCAAATTTATGACCAAATTGCAGAGGTATGAAACAACTATAACTTTGATGAAGGAACTTTTTCCATTGGAAGCTCATAGCAAAAGTTCTTCAAGGTGGAAGAAATGGATATTTGACTTGGTACTTAGAAAGTTTTCAATTATGTTTGATTTCACAAACTTCAACATCAAAATTCATCATGATCCAAGCTTCAAATAGAAAAGTGTTCAACATGAAAGTTGTTCCCCTTAATGTCACCTTTTCAAGATCACCTCATTTGGACCAAGATTTAAGGACTTGTGCATGGGTGTAATGCATGGCCCCATTTGGATAGATTTGTGATCAATTTTCATTTCAACATTGCATGGTCCCTTGTTAAAGTTGCATCATCATTTGAAAAGAATTTGGACATGTTTACATCATTTCATGGGCCTATCACATGCCCATGTAAGCATGCAAATCACATTACTATTTTTAGCCAAAGTTTAGAAGTTTGTGGAAAGCAATAAACATGGCTATAAATACAGCTCCCTTGAGCTCAGAATGAGGATCCTCTTGCCCAAGCTTCGACCTGCTTCTTTCCCAAACCCCATTGAAAGGATAATCTTGAAGATTTCTTTAGAAATCGAGTTTCAATTCTCATTTTGTTTTGGAATTGAAACTCCAAGAGTCCAAACCTTTTAATCATCAATATCATCTCCTGCAAGTAGATAGAAGCAAACCAAGCCAAATTTAAAGGAGCATCGAGCTCAATTGAAGCAAGCTGAAGGTGAATTTTCAGATTTTTCTCTTCTTCGATTCTCCCTCAATTCTCCATCATTTTGCTTGATCTTTGGTTGTCTGAAGACCTACAAATATAGACAACAAGATTGAGTTATTTTGAAGTCAAATCGAAGCAACTCAGTTCATACTCATCAATTTTCAATTCCACGTATCTTTCAATATAGTGAGAATTGGAGAATTTTGAGGGCAGATTTGGACTCCTGGCGTTTTTCTCTTCAAATTAGTGTATGCACTTTTTATTTTAGTGAAGGTTGATGGCGGACCAGTCCGGTGAGTTTCACTAGAGAAGATGACCGGAGCCCTAGCTTCGGTGGTGTGTTGGCACCCTCTCATCCTTTTGATCATGTTTAAACGTTTTAATCTTGGCCTTTGGTTTGCATGACCATGTTTGTAGCGTGTTTGACTAGTGTGTTTGGTGGACAGTACACGCGTGGCCATCAGATCTGCAACATCAATTAATGAGGGAGATCTGATGGCCCTTGAGTTTTGGTATTTTCTGATTTTCTATTAATTTCTATTATTTTATTTAATTAATAATAAATATATTTTTAATCCAAAAAATATGGGACTTTCACCAAAAAAAAATTAAATAATTTTCTCTTCCATATTATGAATTAAAATTATTTTTTGGATTAATTATGCTATTTTTCATGAATTAAATGTTTTTGTGCATATTTTTAATTGTTTAAAAATACTTCTGACTTTCTAGAAATTGTGAAATTTTTTGGCTAAGGTCCTTTGACCTTGTTTGACCTAGGATAAATCCATTGGGCATTTATTTGGTGTTTTGAAGGGATTTTAGGTTTTGTCCAAATTAAAATGTATTTTAATTCATTTTTAATGTGATTTTTTAATTGATTAAATGTTTAAAAATTTAGTTGAGCCATATTTATGGTCTTGTGATGTTTGACTTTCTATTTGGGCCTTGGTCATGATGTATTTTACTTTTGTTGGATCAAAATCATTGGATTTAAGGGATTGATGAAATGTACATTTCATCTCCCAAGATGAATGGATGTTTTTGATCAGATGAAATTCCTCTCATGATCAATTTGTGTTTCTATCTCCCCCTCCCTCTTCATCTTCATCCATATTCTTCCCCATTCCCTCATTTAACCAATGAAATCTCTAATGTATAAAGGCTAATTGATTCATCAATTACCTTGTGTCAGATGAATCAATACAAGTATGACTGAGATAGGTCCCTCCCATTTTCTTTTAGTGTGTGGTATGTTTTAGGAGTTTGGTTCTTTGTACCAAACCTCTAACATGCCTTAACACCTATATTTTTATTGTCCGACCTCAGATAGTTGTGACTTCTACATAAGTCCAATTACGATTGCTTAACACAGAGCTAAATTTGACCCTCAAGGCATAAAATTCTAGTAAATGAGATTGTAAGTCTCTCATTCTTCATAGAATTATATGGAGACTTGACCTTTTTTCCTTTCATGGGAGCTAGTGGCATACTTGTTGAATTATCCAAGTTGGAGCCCTTCTCATGGAAGATGTCTCGGTTTAAGGATTCATACTTGTGAATGAATGGTTGAGTATTCTCCAAAGAATGACTTAATCAATTAAAACTCACCACTAACATTTGACTAACCATTGACTAACTCTTATTCATTATGCTTTTACTTTCAAGTCATTTACTTTATGCAATTTAAATTTCAGTCATTTATCATCCTTTGCCATTTACATTTCATATAACTTGTTTATGTTTCAAGTCATTTTCACTTTGCTCATTTGAGCCATATCTTGTGATTGTATATATTGGTTGCTTGATTTTGGCTTTGTTTATGGTATTATGACCTTAAAACATTTAATAACAAGAAAAACCCTAAAAAACATTTGGAGGACTATTGAACTTGATCTGAACTTTTGAACTTAGGATTAGGCAACATTCCTTATGCTAAAGGACTTGGCCAATGCCAACATTTTGAGATTGAGCTATCTTGAATTGTGCCTTCATCTGATGCAAGACCTTGGATCTCTTTGATTCATCTTCTACTTTGTCTCTGTGCTTAATTGTTATTTTGTTATTGCCCATGTATGATGTTTTGTTCTGAGTTGACCAAGGAATATTTCATTTGGTACATTGGAAGACACTGAAGACTGCTAGCTATTAGAGTGCTTGCTTGGATTTTGCTATCTTTATTTGATTCCTTGATCTTCATGATGTCTGGATATTTCTCATTGCTTATTGATTACTGCTTGATTAAAGTCCAAAGGAAAATGGGTTTCTATATGACATTCTTGTCTGTTGGATTGCATCCCATTGGTCAGATCTTTTCAACTCTTAACTTTTAATTTGTGCTTAGGATAGCCTTTTCATCTCTTCCCACTTCTTAAATTTCAAAATCTCTCCATCTTTTCAAAAACCTTTCTTTGCTTGTGATTTCAAATTTAAACATTGTTTAATGAGTAGAAACTATGGCCTTATGCCATTGAATTTTTAAACTTCTTTTCTTAAATCAAATTTGTAAATGAACTTAACCATATTGACTTAAATTTCAAAAGACAAAAAGAACTAACAACCTCATTCAAATGTTTGGCCTTTTGTGCCTTTTCACTTAAGATTTTGATTAAAAGCAATTCACCAACTTATTTGAAATTTTTACCACGAACTACGGGGTTTTGATCCCTCATTTTATGTTGGTTCGTAGGCATAAGACTGAAGGTATTGTCAAACACAAAAATATAATCAATGAATTCTTTTCTCATCCCCAAACTCTATATTTTCTCAAACATCTTTTATACCAAAATCAAATGCACACATAAAAAGGGCTCCCTAGGAGTACCTATGACACTTTGGGTGATAACATCTTCCCTCCGTGTAACCAACCCCCTTACCTGTAATCTCTGGCATTTTACTAGTTTTGATTTTAAAACTTCTTATCTTTGGTTTTTGTTCATACTTTTCCCTTTTCCTTTGGAAACAATAAAAGTGCGGTGGTGACTCTGGTTTTATTGATGTTAAGCTTATGCATAGCTTGATGGTCATGAATTTACCGCTATAATAGACATATGTGGCTTCTAATGTTTGATTGATTTGAATTCCCATAAAGAACTTCAATTCTTGCATTAGGCTCATCTCAAATTCCGCCTGCTTTAACTCAGGAAATTCTTGGCAAACAAAGGGGTTAGCAGAACCAAATATTATATTATCAACATAAATCTGACAAATCATAAGATCATTTCTGATGTTTTTGCAAAAGAGAGTGGAGTCCACTTTGCCTCTGATAAAATCATATTCCAGAAGAAATGAGCTAAGTATTTCATACCAAGCTCTGGGAGCTTGTTTCATATCGTAAAGAGATTTCTTAAGTTTTGAAAACATGTTCTGGAGGTTGATGGACATACACTTCTTCAGGTATGTAACCATTTAGAAACGCACTTTTGAAATCCATTTGATATAATTTGATGGAATAATTTACAGTAAAAGATACAAGGAGACGAATAGACTCTAACCTCGTGACTGAAGTAAAGGTTTCATTATAGTAAATTCCTTCTTGTTGAGTATAACCTTGTGCTACCAGTCGTGCTTTGTTTCTGACAACTTCACCCTTCTCATTTAGCTTATTTCTGTTAACCCATTTGGTTCCAATCACATGGGTTCCCTTTGGTCTTGGTACAAGATCCCAAACGTCATTTTTGGAAAACTGATCAAGTTCTTCTTTCATTGCCAGAATCCATTCTTTATCTTGAAGAGCTTCTTCACAAGAAGTTGGCTCTATCAGAGATATTAGTCCCAAAAGTGTTTCTTCAGAAACTTTGAATGTTGATCTTGTTCCAACAAGTTCATCCTTGTTTCCCAGAATTAGTTCTTCAGAGACACTATGTCTATTTCTTTGTCTTTTCTGGTTGATTACGATTTCAGGTGCTTCTGGAGTTCCTCTTTCTGCTTCTTCAGAACCAATTGTCTTTTCTTTAGGACCTGCAAGTTTGATCTCCATATCTGCAAATTTCTCAACTAGCCTTGACTTTTCAGAGTCAAGCTTATCATCAAATCTGACATAAATTGATTCTTCTACAATTTATATTTATGTATTGTATATTTGATATCCTTTAGAACATTCTGAGTATCCCAACATAATACACTTTTGTGCCTTAGAGTCAAACTTGTTTAGATTGTATTTAGTGTTCAGAATAAAACAAGAGCATCCAAAAGGATAGAAATAAGCAATGTTGGGTTTTCTTCCCTTGCATAGTTCATAAGGAGTCTTCTCCAGAATAGGTCTGATAGAGATTCTATTATGAATGTAACATGATGTATTCATAGCTTCTGCCCATAAGTGCTTAGCCATATTAGTTTCATTGATCATGGTTTTGGCTATTTCTTGAAGAGTCCTATTCTTCCTTTCTACAACTCCATTTTGTTGTGGAGTTCTAGGATAGGAGAAATCATGTGATATTCCATTAGAGTCAAAAAGTTCTTCAAAAATTTTGTTTTCAAATTCGCCACCATGATCACTTCTGACTTTGATTATCTTAGAGTCAAATTCACTTTTCACTTGAACAAAATCTAGTGAACACAAAATGTGACTCATTCTTGTGCCTTAAGAAATTCACTCATGTCCAACGACTGTAGTCATCAACAATGGCAATTCCATACTTCTTACCATTGACTAGCATTGTCTTAATAGGTCTAAAAAGATCAATGTGTAGAAGTTCCAAAGGTTTAGAGGTGGAAAGAACATTTTTGGTTTTGAAGGTGGTTTTAGAAAATTCCCCTTTCTGACATGCTTCATAAAGAGCATCTGAAGAAAACTTCAAGGAAGACCTCTGACTAACTCAAGTTTGTTTAGCTGAGAAATCATTCTCAAGCTAATGTGACCCAAGCGTATATGCCATACCCATTGCTCTTCATTAACAGACATTAAGCATTTTGCGTTTTGTTTTTTCAAACCTGAAAGTTTTATTTTATAAATGTTGTTTTTCCTCTTTCCAGTGAAAATGACAATGGCATTTTTCTGATTAACAGCTTTGCACATTTTTTTACTAAAGATAATATCATAACCGTTTTCACTTAATTGACTTATGGATAACAAATTATGCATTAATCCCTCAACATAAAGCACATCAGAAATAGAGGGAAGAGATCAGTTACCAACTGTTCCAGATCCTCTTATTCTTCCTTTCTGATTTCGTCTAAATCCTACGAAACCAACATCTTTAAAATCCGGGTTTTAGAACATATGCTTTATTTCCATCATGTGTCGCGAGCATCCAGAGTCCAGGTACCATGACTGGTGTTTTAACTCTGTTGCATAGGATATCTGCAACATACACTATTTTATATTTTGGTACCCAGAATCTTTTAGGTCCTTTAGGATTAGTTCTTCCAGAGTTTTTGAAAGCTTTGGGTTTTCTAGCGTTACTAAACTTTTGTGTCTGTGCATGTGTATAATGATAAGAAAAAGAAGATTTTGATTTGTTTTCTATAGAAGGTTTCAGATCATCTTCATCAGAGTCATAACCAAATCCTCTTTTTCTATCATGACTTACACCATAGATTATAGAAGCCATTTTGCTTCTGTCTAGATCGTTGTTCAGAAATTTCTAAAAATCTTTTTCATATTTGTATATGATAGTGTCAGAAGTAGGTGGAGCTTTATAAAGAGTTTCTTCAAGTTTTGAAAATTTCTTGGTTGAAAATTCTCTTTCTCTTTCATGAATAAAATTATTTTCTTTGAGTTCAGAAACTTTTTTCTCAACCTTATCATACTCTTCAACAGTCTCTTCACGAACCTTTTTCAGGTTCTAGAATTTCTGCCGAAGCTTCTGATACAGGCTCAGAGATTATGACAAACAGGATTTCAGATCAGAACGATAAAAGTCAGAGAATACCTCTTCAGATTTAGGATCTCTTTCAGATGAAATTTCAGAGGTAGTGGCCATGAATGCTACGTTTGTTTTCTCCTCTTCAGAATCAGATTCTGACGCTTCAGATTCAGAGTCGTCCCATGTTTCCATGAGTCTTTTCTTATTTGTCTTTGAGTGAGTTCTTCTTGAAGCTTTCCTTTCTGGAGCTATCCTTCTTTAGCTTTGGACAGTTATTTATGTAGTGTCCATGCTCTTTACATTAATAACACCTTACTTCCTTGTTAGGTCTACCTCTAGAGGTTGAATCTGGACGGTCTCCCTTCTGTCTGGGCTTTCTGATGTTGTTTTTCCTTTTTATCTAGATTTGTTTGATTCTTCTAGAAAGAAGAGATAATTCTTCTTCATCATCGGAATCTTCATTCTCAGAGTCATCATCTTCTTCCTCTTCAGCTTGAAAGGCTTTGTTCCTTTCTGGCTTTTTTCTTTCTGATCTAGACTTTAGAGCAACAAATTTCATTTTCTTTTGAGGTTCATCTTCTTCAAGCTCTATTTTATGACTTCTGAGGGAGCTGATAAGTTCTTCAAGACTTATGCTATTCAGATCATTGGATAACTTTAGAGCAGTAACCATAGGTCTCCACTTCTTGGGAAGACTTCCGATTATCTTCTTTATGTGATCTGCTATAGTATATCCTTTGTCCAAAACCCTGAGTCCTGCAACCAAGGTTTGGAACCTTGAGAATATTACTTCAACAACTTCATCATATTCCATTTTGAAGGCTTCATACTTTTGGATTAAGGCCATAGCCTTAGTCTCTTTAACTTGATTATTGCCTTTCTGCGTCATTTTCAAGGAGTCAAAAATATCTTTGGTTGTTTCCCTGTTGGTTATCTTCTCGTACTCGTTGTAGGAGATAGTGTTTAATAGAATGGTTCTTTCTTTATGGTGATTCTTGAAATCACGCTTCTGATCATCACTTATTTTGCTTCTTGGAATAGGAATACCAAATGCATAGTTGGGTATCTCATAATCATTAGTAACCATATCCTAGATATCAACATTGTAGCCTAGGAAGAAACTTTCAATTTTGTCCTTCCATTAGTCAAATTTTTCTCCATCAAAAATGGGAGGTTTTGCGTTGTAGCAATCTCTTTCATTTATGTTAGCTATGAAGTTTTTCTCACCCTAGGTCTCTCTACACAGTAATTGTTTGATTCAAAAATCAATAATAGAGTCGAAGCTCTGATATCAATTGAAGGTAGAGAAAAATAAGAAAGGGGGTTTGAATTGTTTTCACAGGAATTAAAAACTTCTTCAACACCATACACACAAAGTAAATACTAACAACACAAAAAATTTATCCTTCTTTGCTTGAAATTCAAAGCTACTTAAGTCCACCCGACCAAAGTGATTTCACCTTCAATAAGGACTTAATTTACTAATCTCAACAGATTACAAAAACACGTCTAAGAGTTTAACAATCTCTTATCCCTCTCAAGTCTATAGACCTAAACAAGTCACTTGAGGAATTACAACCAATTTCAATAAATTATAAGTGTTTGACTCAATGCTTCTAGATAAGCAGTATAAACACACTTTGAGAACTTTGAAACACAACCACACAATATTGAGCAACAACTCATGTATGGAAACTATTTCTTACAACAATGATAGTGGAAGATATGAGAATGTTGTTGTGTATCAAGGTTTACTTCGTTTTTGTTGTGTGAATTCTTGTCTCCGTCAAGTTGTAAGGAGGCCTTTATATAACATTAAAGATGCTACCATTGGAGGGAAACCAATGAAGGTTTCGTGCCAGCTACTGGAGTTAATGGTAGTAAACTTCTTGTCCTTTCCATAAAAGTCTTGGAGTGTAATCCATTGTTTCCTTAAAAGGAATTGTAATACAACTTGAATACTTCCAGCATAAGTTTTTGAACAGGTGATATCAGATGGCGTGTATCAGAGTGAGCATGATTAGAGTCTTTAATCTAGAGTTCATATATCTCTTGCAGTCTTCAGATATTCTCTTGCAGTCTTCAGATATTCTCTTGTAGTCTTCAGATATTCTCTTTCAGAGTCTTCAGATATTCCCTTGCAGACTTTAAAGTTTGAACTTCAACGTCAGATACTCCAGGTGATTACTCCTCAGATACATTCTGTTTGGAGTCAGATCTGATCTCTCTTTGTGCTGGGTCAACTTTTCTGAACTAGTGCGGATGTCAGATATTCATTTCTTCAAAGTCATTTTAACTTAGAATCCTGCACACTTAAGAAAAATTATTAGGGTACCACATTGTTTCATTCTTTGTTATCATCAAAACTTAGAGAGATATTGCAGAATCAAAATCTTATTCTAACAATATTTTCCAAAGTTGGGGACTTTGAATTTGGCTGTTTTGACCATGCCAGAGGCTAACCACATTTCAGGATCATCCAGACCTATAGCGTTGGAACCCTTTATGGCTTTCAGCTTCTCCTCGATCGCACGAACTTTCTTCTCCACCTCATCAGTTGGTGGGCCAATATCATCATATACCGAGACGGCTCTTAGGCTGAAGAATGCATCGTTTTGGTCATCAATCTCAATGATAGGATGGTTGATGACTGATGTAGGAACACCTTTGGGTGTTATTATAAGGATTTGAACTGGAGGGTTGCCTTGTGGTGGCATATGATTCTTCATAGTAGCAGGATTGGCAGCAACAGCGACAACATTGTTAGCTATTTGTTACATCTCCTCTTGGGTTCTTGCCATAACCTCTTTTCCATGGGCTACGGCTTAAATAATCTCCATCAATTTCCCCATTTATGCGCGAACTTGGGACACCTCTTCTCATAGGGTAACCTGGTTTTACTCGAGTAAATCCATGATAGCTCTCTGGTTGTTGCGTGTGTAGTAGGATTGTTGGGAAGTCCGCTTGATATAGCGGGTTCTGTTTCTAAGAAGGCCAATGATAAGTTTTTGGGTTTTTCTTTGAAAATGCAGAATGGTGCATGAATGCGTTTTTTTTTCTTTGTTTTTATTCTTTATTAATGCAAAGATCTTTAGTTATCGTGTTACGTATTGCAAGGAACATTTAAATACTTTAACATTGTAATCAGAAAACAAAGCACACAAAAGGTGGATCTGAAAGCCTCATTCATTCATTTTTAGGAACCAACAAGTAAAACGGATTGAAAGATACAAGTTTCTTGAATTGGAAATAAACATGCAATATTATAAATCGACCCTAAAAGTAACCCCTTGAGTCCTACTGAGAGACTCAATGTAATTGATGAGTTCGTCCATAGCCTTCTTGCAGAATTTTACAAAGTTAAAAACTTCTTCAGGGGTATTTTCGGGGAACATGACTAAATTTTCCAACTTTAATTTCTCGGGAAAGTCTTGGAGGGAAAAAAATTTCAACACAACCATGTTTTCATATTTGCTCTTCCATCCATTGTAGAGAGCTTGTAGATTCTTGATGATTGCATGCATTTGGGTATTCGCATCTTCTTCCCCAAGGCATCTGTCTTCCCAATACGTGCGATTCTTTTGCAGATCTAGGTAAGCTTGTTCATAGATCCCCTTCTTCAAATTCTTGATTTGTTCACAAGCTCTTCCAAATTGGAATTGCTTATGTAAGAAGCTTCTGTAGATCTTCTCTTTCTCCAACTGCTCATGGATTAAAAGATCTTTGATAGTCTTCTTCAGGTCTAGGATTTGGGCCTCATAGTCTTCTCTGGCTTCTTTCTTCATTGCATTTAATAGTTCAACATTTTTCTCAAGATCCTTGATAGTGCGGGAAGCTTAATCCAACTTGTTGTTTCTGAAGTAAAGCTCAGAATTAGCTTCTAACAGAGCACCACCAACCCATTATTTCTTTCCTTTAACATCCCTTAGCCTCTTCTTGTAAATGAGTGTTTTCTAATTCAAGCTCTTTGATTTTGTCGGTAAGTTTGGCAACATTGTCTTGTAAGACGGGCTCTGGTTCTGGCATTAGAGGGAAGTATGGGGACTTAAAGAAGAATTGTATCTTGACAAATTGAGCTCGCTATTTTACTTATATGATGCATGGTTCCTTGGATACGATACTTTTTTTCCCATTCTTGGTCAATTATAACAATCTTTGTCTAAGATCTCCTCATTCTTCTTAGAGTTGGGTTGAATGGGTCCACATCATTGGTGATGAATGGAGTAAGGTCTTTGTCTACGGGAGGGCTAACCAATGCATGCCCAAGTTGTATTTTGAGTAACACATGGTTATAATTGATGTAACCACGTATACCTATCAAGGGTATGTTAGGGAACCCTCCACATCTTGATATGATATTTTTAGTCTCCCACTCTCTCTTGTACCATTGAACATAATTGGCAGAGAGAGAGAGAGGTAAATCTCTGAGGCCAAGTAATATCTGTAGAAACAAAGGGTCCTCTTTGAGGCATGTGGGTCCTCATCCATCCATGTAAGAGTGGAGCGCAACAAAGGAAGTTTCCTCCTTTCTTATCGTGCCTAGTGTGAAAGGTGTGATAGAAGTCTGCTAACAGAAATAACAGTGGGTTTCCATCCAAGAAAATTTCAATGAACCAGAAGTGCTAAGACTACATTGCAGAACCTTCTAACCCAACTTTCTAACCAAACTTATTCTGCCTCTGAAGCTGAACATGTAATACATGTCCAACCTAAAATTACTTTTCAATCAGAAACTCTGAAGGAAAAGGGAGATCCAAAATGCAGCATAATTTAAAATTTCTCCTTTCGTGATCCTTACGAATGGGCATGATCAATGATAGAATTTTTACCTCTTGTCGCGATTGTAACCTTCGATGCAGATCTACGGAGCAATCACGAACGTTGAACGATTTGACAACGCCTCTACTCAGTCCACACGAACAAATTCCTTCAATCTCAGTGCTAGCTGCTACGAATGAAGACTTTGAGTGTGTGTGTGTGTGTGTGTGTGAGAGAGAGAGAGAGAGAGAGAGAGAGAGAAATGAAATTGCAACTGCACAAATGCTTCTACACAAGGGTTCTATTTATAGAACCACTTGTGTGGGCTGCAAGCTAAAAAGCCCACTCAAGTGTATGTGGCCCATATCTTATAATATGCCAAAATCACTTAAGCGCGTGGTACCTTACCATATTTCATATTCTACTTAAGTACATCGCACCTTACGATGTTCTACAATTCACTTAAGGGCACCGTACATTACGGTATTCCTTAGTTACTTTATCTCTCATCAATCCGTCCTTTTGTGTGTGACCCTGTAGGTTTTCGCGGCATTGGCAATTATATTAAATCACATATTTAACATAATAAACAGTGAGCGGTATCTAGCAACACATCACTGCTACCCAAGACACGAAAATGTCATATGATCTGACAAATCCTTTTGTGATAATACTTGTATGTACAATTACCCTTTTGCCCTTATGTCTATATTGAACACAAGGCATAAACCGTGTCATCCTTGTCCAGTTCAATATTGGGCCCATAGACATTTATCCTGTTACGTAGGATAGGTAAATTCCATCTAGTTCACTCATGTCCCTTAGCACGCTTTGTGGAGTACCCATTGTAGCGGGGTATTCGTTACCATTAGAGATATTGACTAAATCCAAGGTAAATCATACAAGTCGAGTCGCCACCGCACTTCTATTTATCCAAAGGAATGGTTAGAAAGCGAACAAAAACCTATAGTTTTAACAAAAACTAGTAAAAGAAACAGAGATCGGGGTAAGGGGGTTGGTTATGTAATGGGAAGGTGTTAGGCACCCAAAACATCCTAGGTACTCCTAGGGAGCCCTTTTCATACTTGTTGTAAGGTTGTTGTTTTGTGAAAATTTGTTTGTGCAAACATGATTGAAGAGATGAGAGGAGAATATACAAAATTATTTACATTTTTGTGTTTGGATGGATAAACCCATTGCCTACGTACCATCTTATAAAAAGATTAGGATCAAAACCTCGTAGTTCGGGGTAAAAATCTCAAAACAAGTTGGTGAATTGATTGGTCCAAAAGCCTTAAGGTCTTTTGTTATCAAAGGGAGAAAACTCAACCAAAACACAAATCCACCATGTGAGGATAGCTTCAACATGCTAGTGAGGGGTTAACCCTATAATAAGCATGGAAGACTCATTGTCCATCACTAAGGATATAGGTGAGTATTACATCTACCACAAGGATAACTCAAACCTAATAGCTAAAGGTTATGAAAGATTTGATTAAGAAAGTGGCCATTGGAACCACAAAAGACACTTGAATGGGTTATATTTACCAATTAAAAGTATGTACAAAATGGTCAAAGTTGACTTAAAGATTCAATTCAAAATAAGTGTTGTAAAAAGAAAGTTTGAAAATCAAAAGCATAAGGCTTAGGTTTCTAATGTTGAAAACAAATGTTAAATGTTTGCACAAAAGTTTTGGCTTGGGTTAGAGTGGAGAGAAGAAGAAGAAGGGCTAAGTCCTAAGCAAAACAAAAGGTGAGGGATAAAGAAATAAAACCACAATGGAGTTTCTCTCTTGAGATCATATTGATGATTCAAGTAGCTCCCATCCTTTGGAATAGGCAATCACAAAAAGCATAAGCAATCATCAAACAAGCCTCTTAAAAGATCCTCAATGTATCTTGTATCTTTCATTTTGGATGAACATGGCAATGGTCCTTCAATTTGAGCTCATAGAATCCCCTAGCACAAAAGCACACACATCAAAAGTTTCATGAAGTAAATCAAAAATGGACAAGAGTGAGTTTAGAGGTTTGGTCCTTCTAATCCATCTTCATCATTAAGATCCTCTTACTCCAATTTTTGCATAAGGAAAGTCCTAAAATCTAAGTCCATTTCTCCATTCTTTGCATAGGGAAAGTCCTAGAAACTAAGTCCATTTCTTTGCATTTTGTTCACAACAATCAAAACAAATTACAAGCACAATAATATATACATAATTATGTGCTCAAGTGAGCAAAAGGCAAATGGCATTAACATAAACATGTGCTCAAGTGAGCAAAGAGAAAAGCAAATGGATAATATGTGCAAGAATAGTAAATTGCATAAAAGTAAAGAGCAAAAAGTAAATGTTAATTGTCAATAGTTAGTGTTAGTAGTTAGTGTGCCATAAGGCAAATTTAGCGCTATGTTAAGCAATCGTAATTGGACTTATGTAGAAGTCACAACTATCTGAGACCGGTCAATAATAATGTAGGCAACAACACAAGTTAGAAGTCTTGATTAGTGAACCAAGTTCCAACAACTTGCCATGCCAAAAAAGAGAAAGAGAATTGATCTTGTATTGGTTTAAGCCTTTTGCATGATTTAGAAAACAACCTATCCTTAATGCAAAGCCATTCACTTGATCAATTGATCAAGATGAATTATATTTGAATCAAGGAAGATTAAGTCTCCCTAATCAATGCTAACTTATCAACCTTCAACTCATTGATCAAGAAGAAAGAAGAAGAAGAAGAAGATGGAGAATGTATAAGAAAATGGAAAGATCAAAATGCATAAAATGAAATAAGATGTACCACTCCATATGTATTGACCAAATGACATTGAAAGTCAAAGTCAAACAATGAAAAATCAGAAGTGAGATGAAGATTGGAGATCAAACAATAAGCATAATATTTTTTGGCATTTTCAATATTAAAATAAACTTGAATTAAAAATAATGGAAAGGTCAAACTTCAAAATCACTTCAAATCAACCTTGAAAGGTCCAAGTAATTTATCCCAAGTTCACCAAGGTCAAACTAAGTTTGACAAAAAATTTCAGCATTTTTAAAAGTCAGAAACTATTTTTAATCAATAAAAAAAATAACCTAATTGAACTAAAATCTCAAATAAATCTCAAATCAATTTAAAATCGATGAGAATATTTTTCATAGATCCATCATCATTCAAATAGGTTAGGAAAATATTTTTGTATTTTTTGAATATCAAAAACTATTTAAAATGAATTAAAAACAACCATAAAAGAGAAAATTCACCAAAAATATCAAATGATGAAATAAAAAATATTAAAAATCAGAAATAGAAACTAGAATTTATTTGGAGACTAATGCAATTGGTCCCATAATTTTTGGATTAAAAATGAAGAAGATATGAATTTTTGAAATAAATGGAAATAAAAGAAATTAAATCAGAAAAATAAAAATTAGAAAAAACGAGGAGCGTTAGATCTGAGCTCATTAATTGAGCTGGCAGATCACACGCTCCAGATGCGCGCTCCCACCATAGGCCAAAGTCAAATGCGCTGCACAATGTATTAAAACAAGTCATAACAAACAAGGGCCAGGATTAGATCTGGAAATTCAATCCAACGATCCACAACACATCTGGCAATGGCACGGCCACCGGAGCCACCGTCTTCTCCGGTGAGCCTCATAATTCCGGCCAGAGTTGCAGAGAAAAAATATTAACCAAATGAAGCGATCTAGGCATCAATCGAAAGAGGAAGTGATGTACATCACTCCTATGGTGTTCATCATGAACTTCATGTTTTTGCAAAATTGAAAGCACAAATCAGTTGCCTCTATTGAGAGGACTTCAGCCAAACCAAGGAACTCAAGAAATAAGCAAGGATCAAAGAGTTTCGAAGAGAAAAAGTTCTGATATCCACCTTTGAAATGCAGGTATGGAGAGCACGATCCTTCACAACCAAAGCTTGCAATGAGATCTAGTGATGAAGAGGAAGCAAGGCTGAGGAATTATAGGTCTGAAAATCAACCAAGGTAGTTGAAATTCAGATCTGAATTTTTTAGAAGAAAATTGAAATTCCTTTAGTGATGGCTATGGAGAGATTTGTGCAGCATAACAGGTTGAATCAGGGATGAATTTTGAGTGGAATAGGGTCTCTATTTATAGAGGGAATGGCAAGGAAATGATGAATTAATCCGTGTGCATGAACATGGATAATCCTTGCATGGGCTTGCATGACCATGCACAAGGTCTGAAAACAATGCCAAATGCAAGTTGATTTCAGTCTGGAATGAAATGGACGTGTGATTTGCTTTGAATTTGCTTGTGTACCAAGATTTCATGTGCATTCCAAAATTGAACCTAAACATTCACCTCTTCGAAAATGCCAATTAGAACATCCAAACATAAGCATGTGGTAATGGTTGGAAAGGTCTTGATGTAAGGAACAATTGTTATGTTGGGAAAAAATTCATTTGAAGTGTGGAAATTAGTGAATTTTGAGTTTAAAGTGTGATGTGCAAAACATGTCAATACAAGGTTTCCAAATTTGGCCAATGTTCAAGCCCTTCTGTTTTGATGATGCAAGCTTCAAATGGAAAAACCTCCAACATCAAAGTTATATATCTTTTCAAGAAAATCAAAATGGACTTACATTTTGCATCATTTGGATTTTTGATGAAAGAGTTATGGGCATTTGAAGTTGGACTTTTTTGCCTTTTAATGCATTTGGCCCAAAAGGACCTATAATGTCTTGCATTATCACATGTATTTCCTTTGAGATTTTGAAATTTTGTTCAACATAACATTTGAAGTAGACATCTTAAGATTTCCAATGCATTTGATCCCACCTCAAAATCATAAAAAATAATTGAGTTATATCCTTAGGAAGTTGACCCAAAATTAGGGTTTCAGTCAAAATGACCTATAATGTATTGGAATGGGAGATGGCCTTCCAAGCTTAAAATCAATTTTTTATGAAATGAAAGTTGTTCATATTGTCCTTAAGAACATTTTTTCTTTTGGAACCATCTCCATTTGACCAACACATAAAACGTTAGGTCTCAGTGCATTTCAAAGTAGTCAGATGAATTGACTGATCAACTTCTCAAGTCCACAACTCATATCTTGATGAATTGATGATTGAGGACACTCAAATAAGTTCAAATATGCATGGAATGATGAATTAAAGAACTTCCCTTGATTGTATTTGATCATGGGCTGAGGTTGCTTCAAGAGCAAGGCATTGTGGTGCACAGATGAATTAGGGTTTCTTTGGGGGGACAAACCTCAAACCCTTTCACTTGCTTTGATCAAAATGATGAATTGAGATGCTAGGGAGGCATATTTGATGGATGAGAGCTTTGGGAAACATTACCATGCTTGCTATCATCTTCTCCTGACCATATCATTGCACAAAGGATCTCCTTGAAGCTCTTGACCTGGTGATTGCTTAAGCTACAAACAAAAGATGTCAGTGACATATTTTTGTGCTTTTGGTTAGCAAACAAAATGAGAAAAGCAAGGATATGCAATTCAAGCATGCTTGATGATCTCAAACCACTCACAAGAGGTCCTACCCAAAGGCAAAGGGAACCAAGATGCTAATGATCTTTGAGGCAACGTAAGTGCAATGTTATGATGCCATGAGGGATCTTAGGGACAAAATTAGGGTCTTACAGATGCCCCTATTTAAGGTCATTCTAGCCGGAGAAGTGAAGGTTAAAATCTTCGTCTCGACGGGGTAGAATGGACTTAAATAATAACAAAGAGACGAATTTTGGTCCCTAAGAGACCTCATGATGCAGGTGTATGCATGAAAATAGTAAAACTCTATGGGGATATGTGTCCATAAAAGAAGAAAAAAGAAATTCGGAGAAACTAAAAATCCAAAGGAGTAATACACTTGCTATGGAGACAGAGACTCTGGGGGAGTAAAGGGTAAAAATGCGTGAGCAGGTCACGACTTGAGACTTGTTGAGAGACACAGAGAGAATCCATGAAATGAATCAATGGAAGGACTCGAGCTGACTCGAAGATGCATGTATTGGGGAATATGCCAATACAGCCAAAAATTATCCACAACGGATACTTCGGATAAAAATCCGGACCCAGGTGGGGATGTCTACTAAGGACTCAATTGAGGAAGATCCCAACAGAAAATCTCCTGGGGAAGCAACGGGATGAGGTATTACCGGTTACTGGGTAATAAGCTCAAGGAGACGTGTGATCTGAACATCGGTATAAGGGTGAGAGAACAACATGCCTCGGAAGAATGAATATTTAAGACCGGTATAAGGGTGAGAGATATCAATCAACCAAATCATCTGAGGAAGACCTAAAAAGGTATATCTCAACTCAGGAAAATCTGACTCCACAGGGGACAAAAAGTCATAATAGGGAGCAGAAGGAAGGAAACCAGGGATGCCGGTTACTGGGCATATAATAGGTGACCAACCAAAGCGTGAATTGGGGAATATTCCCAAAACACTCATCATCCGAGAAGAGGGCAAAAAGCAAACTCGATTATGGGATAGACATTCGATTCCAAAACAGGGATATGAATCTTACTCGATTGGGGAAGAACCAAAAGGCTTCGACCAAAGAGTGCATGAGATATATTATCTATTACCGTCAGAACGTAGATAATATACTCGCATGGAAGATTATCCACAACCGGTTACTGGGTTAATAAAGGATAAATCGACCGACAAAGAGAGGCCTCTGGATACCAAAACTAGGTATATAATGATGATCAATCAAGGGGAGCAACAAACATTATCGGCGACCGGTATATGAGAGATGATTTGCTGGGGATAAAATTTCCTAATCAGAGCAATTATCCCAGAGAAAAAAGGAATATCAACACCGAATATTGGATAATGATAACTGTCAAGGAGGGGATTACATCTACCGGATACTGGGTAGAAAACCACGGAAGAGTAACCGTCATCGGTTAGGATGAACAAGAAGGTTACCTCTGCAAAGGGGAGAAAATAGGGTTTACAACTACCGGTATGAGAGTAGAAAACCACAGACTCCGCCGAGGATAAGATGAATGATTACTGATTACTGAGCAATTATTCATTTATACCACAGGGAACCAAGAGGAACAGTCACAAGAGGCCAATTTAGGATTAAACCAAAGAGGCAAACTGAATCAGGACTCGTCCTAGTGAGGATATAACTCAATAGGGAAACCCATCCCAATATATGTGTTGGGAGGAGACGGAAAAGCAACCGTCGTCCACGAGGATATAACTCAGTGGGGAATGCGGAAGGAAAGATAAACAGTTTCTACTTAATTGGCTGACTCTACATTGAGGGATCAGACGCCAACATTTTCTTGGGGAATGTATTACCAACTAGCAGAGGAATAACAAACAAAGATATATGGCAAAAAACGTAATATGAATATCCGAATGTTTGAAAATTATATGCACACATGCATGATTTATGTATGATGAATGTTGACAGACAGACATTTCTAACACAAACAGTTTCAAAGAATAAGCACACAAACATCCGGTACTACATCTCAAGAGAGAAAGCCAGGTTCACCGGAGAGTATCCAATCTGACGGGGATCAGAGATACTAGGAAGCAAACGACTCTGCAGGGGGTGAATCATCGGTCAATCCGGCTGGGGACAGGAGTTTATTGCAGAGATAAAATATGCCGCATAAGCAACTCTACTAGGGAATCTATCCGAGGAGGTAAAGGGATTCTGGGGATCAACCACCAAGTACCGTACCCATCAAGGAGATCACATCTGCTGAGGAGGAAAGATTGCTACTCCGCTTAAAGGGAAGAGTGGTGAATATCTCAATAAGCATTCCACTCAGTAGGATAAACCTCAAAAGGCTCCGGAGGAAGAAAATATAGTCATGCCAGGAATATAAACAAATGTCTTACCCTGTTGGAGATCATACCATCCTTGGGAGAGCACTGAGGATCTCCTAAGTATCCTTTCGTCATTGTGAATGTTCATTTTGTTTAAAAACAAGTTATGAAAA
This sequence comes from Lathyrus oleraceus, assembly GCF_024323335.1. Lineage (NCBI taxonomy): Eukaryota > Viridiplantae > Streptophyta > Magnoliopsida > Fabales > Fabaceae > Lathyrus > Lathyrus oleraceus. The sequence continues at coordinate 145,412,255 of NC_066583.1, read as the reverse complement.
ATTCGATTATTCAAAACAATGATATCTTCTCAATTAAAGTATGCGAAACATTTGTTGAATAGAAACAAATAAGAGTGCAAATAATTGGATAAAAGGCTCAAATTTATTTGATGGAATGGCAGTCTGCAAATGGCAAGACTCCATAGATCTTTACAAGTTTGAAATTGGTGATATATATTGGAAAAAGGGCTACATTGAACATAATGACCATTTCTCCACCAATTTTGAATTCGATGTATTCGAAGCTTCGGTTGATGACGAATGGGCGAGAATCTCCGACGGATGACAGTTGTAGAACAAAGCCTTGTCAGGATGCAGTTACTTGCCAAATCCCTAATTTTTGCCTAGATTTCTCCGGGATGAGGTATTCAATCTAGCGGGATACATATATTCCTTTTTTTTCATGTCTCTCACTTTTGCCTGGATCGCCCTTTCGGGTTTTCAATCCACCGAGATGCTCATTTTTGCCTAAGCTGCCCTTTCGGGTTTTCAACTTAGCGAGCCATTCTATTTTTATTTCTAGGCGAAGTATTTCTTGACTGCATCTGAATTCACAGAACGAGTGAAATCCTCTCCATCCATAGTTGTAAGTATCAAAGCACCGCCTGAAAAGGCTCTCTTAACAACATATGGGACTTCGTAGTTTGGAGTCCACTTGCCCCTGGAATCGGGCGCGAAAGACAAGACTTTCTTGAGCACAAGGTCGCCTTCTCGGAACACACGAGGCTTGACCTTCTTATCAAAAGATTTCTTCATTCTTTGTTGATATAACTGACCAAGGCACATGGCAGTCAATCTCTTCTCTTCTATCAAGTTCAGCTGGTCATAAGGACTCTGAACCCATTCAGCATCAGTCAACTTGGCATCCATCAAGACTCTCATTGATGGGATCTCCACCTCTACTGGGAGTACAGCCTCCATGTCGTAAACAAGAGAGAAAGGGGTTGCCCCTGTTGAAGTCCAGACAGACGTACGATATCCATGCAAAGCAAATGGCAACATCTCATGCCAATCTTTGTACATGACAACCATCTTTTGGATAATCTTCTTGATATTCTTATTAGCAGCTTCAACAGCCCCATTCATCTTGGGTCTATAAGGTGGAGAATTATGATGGACAATCTTGAACTCACTACACAGCTCTTTAATCATTTTATTGTTCAAGTTAGATCAATTATCAGTAATGATCTTATCTGGCACACCATAACGGCATATGAGTTGATTCTTGATAAACTTCACGACCACCTGCCTGGTCACATTTGCATATGATGATGCTTCAACCCACTTGGTGAAGTAATCAATTGCTACGAGAATAAATCTGTGTCCGTTGGACGCTTTCGGTTCTATCATGCCAATCATGTCAATTCCCCACATGGATAAAGGTCATGGTGATGAGATCACATTCAAAAGTGTTGGGGGAATATGGATCTTATCCGCATAAATCTGACACTTGTGGCATTTCTTCACATACTTGCAGCAGTCAGACTCTATTGTCAGCCAATAGTAGCCTGCTCTCAACATCTTTCTAGCCATGGCATGTCCATTGGAATGAGTACCAAATGAACCCTCATGGACCTCAGTCATCAACAGGTCTGCTTCGTGTCTATCCACGCATCTGAGCAAAACCATATCAAAATTTCTCTTATAAAGCACATCACCATTGAGGTAGAAACTTCCCGATAATCTCCTCAGAGTCTTCCTATCTTTCACAGATGCCCCTGGCGGGTAAACCTGGTTCTGAAGGAAACACTTGATATCATAATACCACGGCTTATCATCTTTCACCTCTTCTACTGCAAATACATGAGCTGGTCTGTCCAAGCGCATTACAGTGATATTGGGGACTTCATTCCAAAGTTTTACCATAATCATTGAAGCAAGTGTAGCAAGAGCGTCTGCCATCCGATTCTCATCTCGAGGAATATGATGGAAGTCAACCTTAGTAAAGAACGTTGAAATCCTCCTCGCATAATCCCTATATGGAATGAGACCAGGCTGATTCATTTCCCATTCATCTTTAATCTGATTGACAACGAGGGCCGAATCACCATAAACATCAAGATGCTTGATCCTTAGATCAATGCATTCCTCCAAACCTATAATGCAGGCCTCACACTCAGCCATATTATTCGTGCATTTGAAAGTTAGCCTTGCTGTAAAAGGAATATGTGTGCCATGAGGAGTAATAATCACTGCCCCAATACCATTTCCATACTGATTTACAGCGCCATCAAACACCATACTCCATCTGGAACCAGGCTCTGGCCCTTCATCGAGTGTAGGCTCATCACAATCTTTCATTTTCAAATACAGAATCTCCTCATCTGGGAAATCATACTGAACTGACTGATAATCCTCGATCGGCTGATGTGCCAAGTGGTCAGCCAAGATACTACTTTTAATAGCCTTCTGAGCTCGATACTCAATATCATACTCAAATAACAACATTTGCCAACGGGCAATTCTCCCTGTTAAAGCAGGCTTCTCGAAGATATACTTGATTGGATCCATTCTGGATATCAACCAAGTCGTATGATTTATCATATACTAGCGTAAGCGCTTAGCAGCCCAAGCCAAAGCATAACATGTCTTCTCAAGCATTGAGTATCGAGACTCACAATCAGTGAACTTCTTGCTCAAGTAGTATATCGCATATTCTTTCTTCCCTGATTCGTCTTGCTGACCAAGGACACAACCCATTGAGTCTTCAAGAACAGTTAGATACATAATCAAAGGTCTTCCTTCCACAGGCGGAGACAGAATCGGAGGCTCAGACAGATACTCTTTAATACTGTCAAAAGCTTTCTGGCAATCCTCGGTCCAATCATGGGACTGATCTTTCCGGAGGAGCTTGAATATCGGCGCACACGTGGCAGTCATGTGGGATATGAATCTGGAAATATAATTCAAGCGGCCAAGAAAACCTCGGACTTGCTTCTCAATTTTGGGCGCAGGCATCTCTTGTATTGCTTTGACCTTTGCAGGATCAACCTCAATATGTAACACCCCGATGAAATAAGACTAATTATTTAATTTAAATTAATATAATATTTATTAATTTAATTAATTAATTGGAAATATTATTGGATTATTATTGTTATTATTTTGGAATAATAATTATTGGAAAATATATATAAGTTGGAACAAGTAAAAAGAGTTCATTTTTGGAAAATAAGGTTTTCACGTGAAACTCAGAGAAGCGGCGGAAAGAGGCAGAGCAAGAGAAAGAGCAAGAGAGCGAAGGTTGGAGAAGAGAAAAGCTTGGAGCTCAAAGATTCGCCGGATTAACTCAGGTAAGGGGGGTTTATCGTCGTTTAATGGGTATTATGGGTTAGCATGTAATGGGTAGTGATAAACCGTTGAATTGACCCTAATTGGGATTGTTGATGCTGAAGAATTATGTTGGATAAATTGTATTTAGACTGTAATTGAATCTGTGTTTGGGTTAGTGGTGAATTTCCGAACGTATAGCTTTTTACGGGATTGGAATCGGAGGTCCGAAAGTCCTCCAACGGCGGAAATTGCGGAGAATTCTGCATTCTGCTTTGTGTTAGCGCAGGAACTGCTGTTTTGTCTGCGTTAACCGGTTAACCCAGGGCGTTAACCGGTTAACACTGTTGCGAATTGTGAAATTAGTGCTGTTTTGCCTGCGTTAACCGGTTAACCCAGAGCGTTAACCGGTTAACACTGTTAAGTTTTGGACAGTAAGCGTGTTTTGCCTGCGTTAACCGGTTAACCCAGGGCGTTAACCGGTTAACACTGTTGCAGTGTGGAAAAATTGTTAATTTAAATGTTGTGTGCCTAATTGATGGTTGCCTATATCAGTGTGTGATAGGGTAGGGATTATTTCCCGCTGTTTTGAATAGTATAGGTATTAGTAGAGTGTGCTAATACTGTGTTTAATTATTTGACATGATAGTGATGTGTTGAGACATGTGTTGATGATGTATGATGGCATGCATAATGATGTGAATGTATATATTATGCCTGTATTGGTGAATGGACTGTTGTATGACTTAGAGTGTGAGCATATGTCCATTGTGAATTGTTGTTGATGTTGCATTGCTAGATGATTAGCGTGCATAGCATAGCCCTTGGGGTTGTAGCTAATTCCCATGGTGAGGAATTAGTGAGTGAATCATTGTGGATTTGTTGTTGATGTTGCATGCTAGGTGATTAGTGTGCATAGCATAGCCTTTGGGGCTGTAGCTAATTCCCATGGTGAGGAATTAGTGAGTGAGTCATTAGATCTCAAATGAGTGGGACTAGTGAGCTTAGTAGCCGTATCTGGATTTGATCGGTGAGCTTGAACTATATGTTCAAGAATAGTCGGTACCGCATGTGTGGAGTCTCATTGCATAATGTATGTATGGCGTATAATATGAATGGATGTATTCCAATATTATACGTGTGTTTGTGTTGTTATGGAGTATGATTTGAGATTATACTTGTGCTTTATGTGGGTGTTGAGTATGATGTTGAGCTGATGTGCTGTTACTGATTGTATGTTGTGATTAGGGTGATTAATGTGTCTAATTACTTAACATGACATGAGATTTTATAATGCTTATTATATCGATTGAGGAACTCACCCTTACAACTATTTTTCAGGTAACGAGAAATGAGTTGAGCAGAAGCGAATGCTTGGAGTCTAGTGTAGTCTCCTTAGTGGGTCATGCTCTGATAGATGTAACATCGGGAGGGAACCTTTTAATTATGTTGTTAATGATTGTTGAACCAGTTTACATGTAGTATGTTACATGTTTTGATTGATTTGATTTATATCCGCTGCGATTTATGCAAATGTTTAATTGATTAAATAAAGAGCATGACAGTTATTTTGGAACATGGTGTAAATGATTGTGTGACACCCTTAACTGCATAATTACTCTGATATATGTTTATTATTTTAATTAAATATTTGGGGTATTTTAGAAGGGTGTTACATTAGTGGTATCAGAGCATAGTCGGTCGAGTCGAGTCGTAATTATTCTGTTTCCCTGTACGGGATAGGTGTTGTGTAACCCTATCAGTACTTATTGTTTAGCTTGTTGGGTTTTCAAAATAGAGATGGCTGGAAGAGGTAGAGATGATGCTGCGATTGCTGAGGCTCTGGGTATGCTAGCTGGAGTACTTGGAGGAAATCCGAATGTTGTGGGAATGGGGGCTGCTCGTCAACTGAGTGAGTTCCAGAAGAACAATCCTCCAATGTTCAAGGGAGCATACGATCCAGATGGTGCTCAGAAGTGGTTGAAGGAGATAGAGAGGATCTTCCGAGTGACTGAGTGTGTTGATAACCAGAAGGTCAGGTTCGGTACGCACATGCTGTCAGAGGAAGCAGATGATTGGTGGGTTGCTACCCGCACTGAGTTGGAAACTGCTGGGAATGCTGAGATCACTTGGGCTGTATTCAGAGAGAGATTTCTGAGGAAGTACTTTCCAGAGGATGTCCGAGGAAAGAAAGAGATAGAGTTCTTGGAATTGAAGCAGGGTAACAAGTCTGTTACTGAGTATGCTGCTAAGTTCACAGAGCTGTCAAAGTATTACACTCCCTATAATGAGGCTGCTGGAGAATTTTCGAAATGTGTGAAGTTTGAGAACGGGTTACGTCCCGAGATCAAGCAGGCTATTGGATATCAGCGGATCAGAGTGTTTTCTGACTTGGTTGACTGTTGCAGGATTTTTGAACAGGATTCCAAAGCCAGAGCAGAGAGCTATCAGCAGAGGGTTGATAGGAAAGGCAAGAATCAGAATGATCGTGGAAAACCGTATGCAGCTGGCAAAGGTTTTCAGAAGCAGAGTGGGATGAAGAGGCCTAGTGGGGGAGACTCCAGTGCTCCTGCTAAGTGTTATAGATGTGGTCGGGCTGGACATCGTGTTCATGAGTGTACCAGTGCTGAGATGAAGTGTTTCAAGTGTGGCAAAGGTGGTCATTTGGCTGCAGAGTGCCGGTTGAAGACTGTAACTTGTTTCAACTGTGGAGAGGTGGGTCATATCAGTCCATAGTGTCTTAAGCCGAAGAAGGAGAATCAGTCAGGAGGCAAGGTCTTTGCCTTATCGGGTTCTGAGACTTTTGCAGATGATCGTTTGATCCGAGGTACATGTTATATTAATGGCTTTCCTCTTGTAGCTATTATTGACACAGGTGCGACTCATTCCTTTATATCTTTGGATTGTGCTGTGAAACTCAAGTTAGAGATATCTGAGATGCATGGTAGTATGGTGATTGATACTCCTGCGAAGGGTTCAGTGACTACTACTTCAGTTTGTTTAAATTGTCCTTTGAGTATTTTTGGTAGAGACTTTGGGATAGACCTTGTGTGTCTTCCACTAGTGCAGATTGATGTTATCTTGGGTATGAACTGGTTGGTGTTTAACCGAGTTTCTATCAATTGTTTTGATAAGACTGTGATCTTTCCTGAGATTGAAGAAGGAAAGGATTTGTTTCTATCAGCGAGGCAAGTGAATGAGGCAGTAGTAGATGGGGCAGAGTTGTTTATGCTGTTAGCGACTTTGGAGGCTAAAGATAAACTGGTGATTGACGATCTAGCCGTGGTGTGTGATTTTCCTAATGTGTTTCCGGAAGAGGTGAATGAATTGCCGCCAGAGCGTGAAGTTGAGTTCTCGATTGATTTGGTACTTGGTACTAGACCGATATCGATGGCTCCGTACCGTATATCTGCTGTTGAGTTAACTGAATTGAAGAGTCAGTTGGAAGAGCTGTTGGATAAGAAATTTATTCGTCCGAGTGTGTCACCGTGGGGTGCACCAGTGTTATTGGTTAAGAAGAAAGAAGGTACTATGAGGTTGTGTGTAGATTACAGGCAACTGAATAAAGTGACGATCAAGAATCGGTATCCTTTGCCGAGGATTGATGATTTGATGGATCAGTTGGTTGGTGCGAGTGTGTTCAGCAAGATAGATTTGAGATCTGGGTATCATCAGATACGTGTGAAAACTGAGGATATTCAGAAGACTGCTTTCAGAACAAGGTATGGACATTATGAGTATTCTGTAATGCCTTTTGGTGTGACTAATGCGCCTGGGGTATTTATGGAGTATATGAATAGGATTTTCCATCCGTACCTAGATAAGTTTGTTGTGGTGTTTATTGACGACATTTTGGTGTATTCGAAATCTGAAGAAGAGCATGCTGAGCATTTGAGAGTGGTTTTAGAAGTTCTACGAGAAAAGAAGTTATTTGCTAAACTGTCAAAGTGTGAATTTTGGTTAGAAGAGGTTAGTTTTCTTGGTCATGTGATTTCAAGAGGTGGTGTTGCTGTTGATCCTTCCAAGATAGAAGCGGTATCTAAGTGGGAAGCTCCGAAGTCAGTTTCTGAGATAAGGAGTTTTCTTGGTTTGGCTGGTTATTATAGGAAGTTCATTGAGGGATTTTCCAAGTTGGCGTTACCGCTGACGATGTTGACTAGAAAGGGGCAAGCGTTTGTTTGGGACTCAAAATGTGAAGAAGGTTTCCAAGAGTTAAAGAGAAGGTTAACTAGTGCTCCTATTCTAATATTACCGAGTCCGTCGGAATCATTTGAGGTTTACTGTGATGCTTCTTTGTTGGGTTTGGGTGGTGTGTTGATGCAGAATAAGCAGGTTATAGCTTATGCTTCGAGACAGCTGAGGGTTCATGAGAGGAACTATCCGACGCACGATTTAGAGTTGGCAGCTGTGGTATTTGTTCTGAAGTTATGGAGACATTATTTGTACGGGTCAAGATTTGAGGTTTTCAGTGACCATAAGAGTTTAAAGTATTTGTTTGATCAGAAAGAGCTGAATATGAGACAGAGGAGATGGTTAGAGTTTCTGAAGGATTATGACTTTGGTTTGAATTACCATCCGGGTAAAGCAAATGTAGTGGCAGATGCATTGAGTCGGAAATCCTTACATATGTCTATGTTAATGGTTAAGGAATTGGATTTAATTGAGCAGTTTAGAGACTTGAGTTTGGTGTGTGAGAGTACTCACAATAGCGTTAAATTAGGAATGTTGAAGTTAACAAGTGGTATTTTGGACGAGATCAGAGAGGGTCAGAAATCTGATGTGCTTTTGGTTGATAAGTTGACTTTAGTGAATCAAGGTCAAGGTGGTGAATTCAGAGTTGATGAGAATGGTGTTTTGAAATTTGGTAGTCGGGTGTGTATTCCGGATGTTACCGAACTTAAGAAGAGTATTCTTGAAGAAGGACATCGTAGTGGCCTGAGTATTCATCCTGGAGCTACGAAGATGTATCATGATTTGAAAAAGTTATTTTGGTGGCCGAGAATGAAAAGAGAAATTGCGAGCTTTGTCTACTCTTGTTTGACTTGTCAGAAGTCAAAGATTGAGCATCAGAAGCCGTCTGGGCTAATGCAACCGTTGGCTATTCCAGAGTGGAAGTGGGATAGTATCAGTATGGATTTTGTTTCTGGTTTACCGAGGACAAGTAAGAATTTTGAAGCTATTTGGGTGATTGTGGATAGATTGACGAAATCGGCTCATTTCATTCCGATCAGAATGGATTATCCGTTAGAGAGATTAGCCGAGTTGTATATTGAGAAGATTGTAAGTTTGCATGGTATTCCGTCGAGTATTGTTTCGGACAGAGATCCTAGATTTACATCGAAATTCTGGGAAGGTTTGCAGAGGGCTTTGGGAACTAAGCTGAGATTGAGTTCTGCATATCATCCGCAGACTGATGGTCAGACTGAGAGGACGATTCAGTCGCTAGAGGATCTTTTGAGAGCTTGTGTTTTGGAAAAGGGAGGTGCTTGGGATTGTTATTTACCTTTGATTGAGTTTACCTACAACAATAGTTTTCATTCGAGCATTGGTATGGCACCGTTTGAAGCTTTGTATGGTAGGAGATGTCGGACACCTTTATGTTGGTATGAGTCCGGTGAGAGTGTTGTGGTTGGACCGGAGATTGTTCAACAAACTACGGAAAAGATTAAGATGATTCAGGAGAAGATGAGAATTGCTCAGAGTCGTCAGAAGAGTTATCACGACAAGAGGAGGAAGTCACTTGAGTTCCAAGAGGGAGATCATGTGTTTCTTCGTGTCACTCCGATAACTGGTGTTGGTCGAGCTTTGAAGTCGAAGAAGTTGACACCTCGATTTATTGGTCCTTATCAGATTTTGGAGAGGATAGGGGAAGTAGCCTATCGTATCGCTTTACCGCCGTCGCTTGCGAATTTGCATGAGGTTTTTCATGTGTCTCAGTTGAGGAGGTACATTCATGATCCGTCGCATGTAGTCCAAGTAGATGATGTACAGGTGAGAGATAACCTGACTGTTGAAACATCACCTATGAGGATCGAGGATCGAGAGTTGAAGCAGTTGCGGGGTAAAGATATTGCCTTGGTGAAGGTAGCTTGGGGAGGACCAGCAGGTGGCAATGTGACTTGGGAACTTGAGAGTCAGATGAAGGAGTCTTACCCAGAGTTGTTCACTTGAAGTATGTTTTCGAGGACGAAAACTCTTTTAGTGGGGGAGAGTTGTAACACCCCGATGAAATAAGACTAATTATTTAATTTAAATTAATATAATATTTATTAATTTAATTAATTAATTGGAAATATTATTGGATTATTATTGTTATTATTTTGGAATAATAATTATTGGAAAATATATATAAGTTGGAACAAGTAAAAAGAGTTCATTTTTGGAAAATAAGGTTTTCACGTGAAACTCAGAGAAGCGGCGGAAAGAGGCAGAGCAAGAGAAAGAGAAAGAGAGCGAAGGTTGGAGAAGAGAAAAGCTTGGAGCTCAAAGATTCGCCGGATTAACTCAGGTAAGGGGGGTTTATCGTCGTTTAATGGGTATTATGGGTTAGCATGTAATGGGTAGTGATAAACCGTTGAATTGACCCTAATTGGGATTGTTGATGCTGAAGAATTATGTTGGATAAATTGTATTTAGACTGTAATTGAATCTGTGTTTGGGTTAGTGGTGAATTTCCGAACGTATAGCTTTTTACGGGATTGGAATCGGAGGTCCGAAAGTCCTCCAACGGCGGAAATTGCGGAGAATTCTGCATTCTGCTTTGTGTTAGCGCAGGAACTGCTGTTTTGTCTGCGTTAACCGGTTAACCCAGGGCGTTAACCGGTTAACACTGTTGCGAATTGTGAAATTAGTGCTGTTTTGCCTGCGTTAACCGGTTAACCCAGAGCGTTAACCGGTTAACACTGTTAAGTTTTGGACAGTAAGCGTGTTTTGCCTGCGTTAACCGGTTAACCCAGGGCGTTAACCGGTTAACACTGTTGCAGTGTGGAAAAATTGTTAATTTAAATGTTGTGTGCCTAATTGATGGTTGCCTATATCAGTGTGTGATAGGGTAGGGATTATTTCCCGCTGTTTTGAATAGTATAGGTATTAGTAGAGTGTGCTAATACTGTGTTTAATTATTTGACATGATAGTGATGTGTTGAGACATGTGTTGATGATGTATGATGGCATGCATAATGATGTGAATGTATATATTATGCCTGTATTGGTGAATGGACTGTTGTATGACTTAGAGTGTGAGCATATGTCCATTGTGAATTGTTGTTGATGTTGCATTGCTAGATGATTAGCGTGCATAGCATAGCCCTTGGGGTTGTAGCTAATTCCCATGGTGAGGAATTAGTGAGTGAATCATTGTGGATTTGTTGTTGATGTTGCATGCTAGGTGATTAGTGTGCATAGCATAGCCTTTGGGGCTGTAGCTAATTCCCATGGTGAGGAATTAGTGAGTGAGTCATTAGATCTCAAATGAGTGGGACTAGTGAGCTTAGTAGCCGTATCTGGATTTGATCGGTGAGCTTGAACTATATGTTCAAGAATAGTCGGTACCGCATGTGTGGAGTCTCATTGCATAATGTATGTATGGCGTATAATATGAATGGATGTATTCCAATATTATACGTGTGTTTGTGTTGTTATGGAGTATGATTTGAGATTATACTTGTGCTTTATGTGGGTGTTGAGTATGATGTTGAGCTGATGTGCTGTTACTGATTGTATGTTGTGATTAGGGTGATTAATGTGTCTAATTACTTAACATGACATGAGATTTTATAATGCTTATTATATCGATTGAGGAACTCACCCTTACAACTATTTTTCAGGTAACGAGAAATGAGTTGAGCAGAAGCGAATGCTTGGAGTCTAGTGTAGTCTCCTTAGTGGGTCATGCTCTGATAGATGTAACATCGGGAGGGAACCTTTTAATTATGTTGTTAATGATTGTTGAACCAGTTTACATGTAGTATGTTACATGTTTTGATTGATTTGATTTATATCCGCTGCGATTTATGCAAATGTTTAATTGATTAAATAAAGAGCATGACAGTTATTTTGGAACATGGTGTAAATGATTGTGTGACACCCTTAACTGCATAATTACTCTGATATATGTTTATTATTTTAATTAAATATTTGGGGTATTTTAGAAGGGTGTTACACAATACCTCTTTCACTGACAATAAAACCCAATAACTTGCCAGAACGGACTCCAAATGTACACTTGTTGGGATTCAGACGAAGCTTGTACTTCCTCAAACACTGAAAAAGCTTCAACAAGTGCTCTACATGTTCAACTTCCGTTCTTGACTTAGCAATCATATCATCAACATACACCTCAATCTCCTTGTGCATCATATCATGAAACAAGGTGGTCATAGCTCGTTGATACGTGGCTCCGGCGTTCTTCAAACCGAAGGGCATCACTCGATAACAGAATGTTCCCCAAGGTGTGATGAATGTTGTCTTCTCCATATCCTCGGGTGCCATCTTAATCTGATTATATCCGGAAAATCCGTCCATAAATGAGAAGACATTGAATTTAGCTGTATTGTCTACCAACATATCAATATGTGGTAGAGGAAAATCATCTTTTGGACTAGCTTTATTCAAGTCTCTATAGTTCACACACATTCGGACTTTTCCATCTTTCTTAGGCACGGGCACAATATTGGCCACCCATTGAGGATATGTAGAAGTCACCAGAAACCCTGCATCAATTTGCTTCTGAACCTCCTCTTTGATTTTCACTGCCATATCAGGATGAGTTCTTGTAGATGTTTGATTGGCTGCATTGTATGGTAAAACACTAGCTAGATTCTAATGTCTTGACTGATGTCATGACATGCTGTGGAGATGACTGTTTGACTGCATTGTATGTCTTGACTGATGTCATGACATACTTGAGTTGTATGTTACAGGTTTAGCTAATACAGGATCTACTGAATGTCAAACTATATGTTATGGCATTCATCCCTGTCAGCAGTTACTGAGGAATAGAACAGCTGGTGTTCTTTAATAACTCAGTATTTGTTTCCAGTCTGTCTATCAAGGGGATAACAGACCTGACACAAAGCCTATTGTCTGAATGTCAAACTAGAAGTTATGACATTCATCATTGACAGCATATACTGAATAATAGGCAGGTTAGTTGTCTGCTACAGTTCAGTATATTTCTCAGTTTGCTTATCAAAAGGATAACAGACCTGACGTAAGGCTTATTGTGTAAATGTCAAATTGGATGCTTTGACATTTATGAATGTATGCTGTTACTGAAGTATGGACTGATTGGTCCTGTACAGTACAACAAATTTGTACAGTCTGTTTTCAGGAAGATAACAGACTTAGCATATGGTCTATGCTTTGGATGTCAAACTAAATGTTGTGACATTCACTCCAGACAGCATATGCTAAATTGTAGGTTGTTTAGTTTTTCTGTTTCAGCATTTTTCGCAGGCTATTCTTCAGGAAGTCAACAGCTGAGCTAAAACCCAGGAAACCAATAACTAAGCTACAATAAATGAACCTAACAAATAGCCTATTTGTTAGTAACCTAGTTGTGGAATTTAGGTTAACTCGCTTGACCTTAAATTCAGGAAATACAAGTACAAGGCCCGAGTGCTGCAATATAAAAGGATGGCAATCCTTCTTTCAGAACTCGGGGATTTTTAGGCGTGAAGATTTTGTGTGTCCATCATACTTCACTGCTGTATTTTTGTGTGTCTTGTATTAGGTGTATCTTGTGAGCCAAGCTATTATCACTGAGATGATTGCATTGGTATAGGGTGTTCATTGAGTTGTAAGTGTTGTGTCACTCTAAGCTTTTAAGCGTGACTGCTGTTTATCTTGATTAAAGTTGTTAAGCACAGGGGCAAACAACATACAATGGCGCCACCACCCTTTGCATTCCTCATATGCAAAGAGAAATAGGTATCACCCAACAGAGTCGGAACGGGATTAAGAGTAGAGAAGATCCTAATAGCATTCACATCCACAAACTTGTCGATGTTGGGGAACAATACCAATCCATAGATGAGAAGTACAAATATGGCTTCGAAGGCATCCTCACTCATGGCCTTCCCATATACAGTAGCTTGAGCAATGAGGAACTCAGAAGGGAGACCTTGAATTCCACCTTTGGTAGTCATATGAGCACCAACCAGAGATTCATCTATGTGCAACATGTCTGCTATCTCTTGAGAAGTAGGAATACCCTCTAAGCCACTGAACGACAACTGGTCTAGAATAGGTATACCCACAAGGTAGGTATACTCCTCAAGTGTAGGTAAAAGCTGGAAGTCCGGAAACGTGAAACAACGGTACAAGGGATCGTAAAACTGCACCAATACACTCATCAACCCTTCATCCACCTGAGTAGACAGAAGAGGAAGAAGCTTCCCAAAACGGGCCTTGAAACCCAAAGGATCTAATACATAGGATGTCAGATTCCTTAACTCTTTCAAATCTGGTTGTCTGAAACTGTACTTCTTTGTATTCCTTCTTTGTCTTTCCATGTCTGAAAATTTTGCAAATAAAACCCCCTTAAGTTCCTTGGAAGATTTCTTTAGTATTGATGATATGGATGCAAATGGGTGCATGAATGCATGAATGCAACAATCACACTCAAGGATCAAGCAAAGCACACCAAACAAAGGTCATGGGATAAACCATATCCTCCTTAATATCAATCATCCATTTTGGTGGATTATGGTTTACACTTTATCAACAACCAAGTTCCATTGATATTAAGAATACATGAACGGATCAACCATGAATCAAGGGTTTGTTGCAAGTCACGAGCATGGGGTCTCGGTTAAGAACCACCCAAAGGGAGTGTACTAGGGTTTAAACCTGCCAAACATGTTCTACAAGAGGTTCCCATAGTCATCATCCCATCTTTCGGATATTCTCGGATAAACGACTACTCGTATTCCAAAAATATTCTCAAGAGAGACTCTTATGAGTGTAGTATCGCGTAACAATCGTATCAAATCTTACATTTGAACGACTTTCGCACTACATCCTAAGAATAGGCCAAGATAGGCTTGGTAAACTACGGTCCTTGGCTTCTAAGGTCTATATTGGAAAGAGTAATGTCTAATCACAACTTACTTGTGTGACATTATTGATCCCAACATGACCTCCACCAAGTGAATGGACTTGCAAGTCAACTTGCTAAGGAATAACTCCACACAAGTCAACAAGACTACGTCATTCTCCTATCCTAAGTGCACTCGAGTCCGGGTATAGAACTCATCTCACAAAGATCACCAAGCATACAAGGAATTAATATCAAGCAAATCAATCATTACATACAATACAGTAATCCCAAATTGCACAAAAATATGTCACAAGACAATACAACACAACAAGCATGAAAAGTTGGCAAAACCCACTAGGCAAAGGGTCCCCAGCAGAGTCGCCACTTTTCTGTAGCGGGGTATTCGTTACCATTAGAGATATTGACTAAATCCAAGGTAAATCATACAAGTCGAGTCTCCACCGCACTTCTATTTATCCAAAGGAATGGTTAGAAAGCGAACAAAAACCTAATAGTTTTAACAAAAACTAGTAAAAGAAACAGAGATCAGGGTAAGGGGGTTGGTTATGTAATGGGAAGGTGTTAGGCACCCAAAACATCCTAGGTACTCCTAGGGAGCCCTTTTCATACTTGTTGTAAGGTTGTTGTTTTGTGAAATTTTGTTTGTGCAAACATGATTGAAGAGATGAGAGGAGAATATACAAACTTATTTACATTTTTGTGTTTGGATGGATAAACCCATTGCCTACGTACCATATTATAAAAAGATTAGGATCAAAACCTCGTAGTTCGGAGTAAAAATCTCAAAACAAGTTGGTGAATTGATTGGTCCAAAAGCCTTAAGGTCTTTTGTTATCAAAGGGAGAAAACTCAACCAAACCACAAATCCACCATGTGAGGATAGCTTCAACATGCTAGTGAGGGGTTAATCCTATAATAAGCATGGAAGACTCATTGTCCATCACTAAGGATATAGGTGAGTATTACATCTACCACAAGGATAACTCAAACATAATAGCTAAAGGTTATGAAAGATTTGATTAAGAAAGTGGTCATTGGAACCACAAAAGACACTTGAATGGGTTATATTTACCAATTAAAAGTATGTACAAAATGGTCCAAGTTGACTTAAAGATTCAATTCAAAATAAGTGTTGTGAAAAGAAAGTTTGAAAATCAAAAGCATAAGGCTTAGGTTTCTAATGTTGAAAACAAATGTTAAATGTTTGCACAAAAGTTTTGGCTTGGGTTAGAGTGGAGAGAAGAAGAAGAAGGGATAAGTCCTAAGCAAAATAAAAGGTGAGGGATAAAGAAATAAAACCACAATGGAGTTCCTCTCTTGAGATCATATTGATGATCCATGTAGCTCTCATCCTTTGGAATAGGCAATCACAAAAAGCATAAGCAATCATCAAACAAGCCTCTTAAAAGATGCTCAATGTATCTTGTATCTTTCATTTTGGATGAACATGGCAATGGTCCTTCAATTTGAGCTCATAGAATCCCTTAGCACAAAAGCACACACATCAAAAGTTTCATGAAGTAGATCAAAAATGGACAAGAGTGAGTTTAGAGATTTGGTCCTTCTAATCCATCTTCGTCATTAAGATCCTCTTACTCCAATTTTTGCATAAGGAAAGTCCTAAAATCTAAGTCCATTTCTCCATTCTTTGCATAGGGAAAGTCCTAGAAACTAAGTCCATTTTTTTGCATTTTGTTCACAACAATCAAAACAAATTACAAGCACAATAATATATACACAATTATGTGCTCAAGTGAGCAAAAGGCAAATGACATTAACATAAACATGTGCTCAAGTGAGCAAAGAGAAAAGCAAATGGATAATATGTGCAAGAATAGTAAATTGCATAAAAGTAAAGAGCAAAAAGTAAATGTTAATTGTCAATAGTTAGTGTTAGTAGTTAGTGTGCCATAAGGCAAATTTAGCGATATGTTAAGCAATCGTAATTGGACTTATGTATAAGTCACAACTATCTGAGGTCAGCCAATAATAATGTAGGCAACAACACAAGTTAGAAGTCTTGATTAGTGAACCAAGTTCCAACAACTTGCCATGCCAAAAAAGAGAAAGAGAATTGATCTTGTATTGGTTTAAGCCTTTTGCATGATTTAGAAAACAACCTATCCTTAATGCAAAGCCATTCACTTGATCAATTGATCAAGATGAATTAGATTTGAATCAAGGAAGATTAAGTCTCCCTAATCAATGCTAACTTATCAACCTTCAACTCATTGATCAAGAAGAAGAAGAAGAAGAAGATGGAGAATGTATAAGAAAGTGGAAAGATCAAAATGCATAAAATGAAATAAGATGTACCACTCCATATGTATTGACCAAATGACATTGAAAGTCAAAGTCAAACAATGAAAAATCAGAAGTGAGATGAAGATTGGAGATCAAACAATAAGCATAATATTTTTTGGCATTTTCAATATTAAAATAAACTTGAATTAAAAATAATGGAAAGTTCAAACTTCAAAATCACTTCAAATCAACCTTGAAAGGTCCAAGTAATTCATCCCAAGTTCACCAAGGTCAAACTAAGTTTGACAAAAAATTTCAGCATTTTTAAAAGTCAGAAACTATTTTTAATCAATAAAAAAAACCTAATTGAACTAAAATCTCAAATAAATCCCAAATCAATTTAAAATTGATAAGAATATTTTTCATAGATCCATCATCATTCAAATAGGTTAGGAAAATATTTTTGTATTTTTTGAATATCAAAAACTATTTAAAATGAATTAAAAACAACCAGAAAAGAGAAAATTCACCAAAAATATCAAATGATGAAATAAAAAATATTAAAAATCAGAAATAGAAACTAGAATTTATTTGGAGACTAATGCAATTGGTCCCATAATTTTTGGATTAAAAATGAAGAAGATATGAATTTTTGAAATAAATGGAAATAAAAGAAATTAAATCAGAAAAATAAAAATTAGAAAAAACGAGGAGCGTTAGATCTGAGCTCATTAATTGAGCTGGCAGATCACACGCTCCAGATGCGCGCTCCCACCATAGGCCAAAGTCAAATGCGCTGCACAATGTATTAAAACAAGTCACAACAAACAAGGGCCAGGATTAGATCTGGAAATTCAATCCAACGATCCACAACACATCTGGCAATGGCACGGCCACCGGAGCCACCGTCTTCTCCGGTGAGCCTCATAATTCCGGCCAGAGTTGTAGAGAAAAAATATTAACCAAATGAAGCGATCTAGGCATCAATCGAAAGAGGAAGTGATGTACATCACTCCTATACCATTCACTTCCACTCTAGATTCCTATAAATGGAGAAATCAGAGATGGAAGTATGATGGTGTTCATCATGAACTTCATGTTTTTGCAAAATTGAAAGCACAAATCAGTTGCCTCTATTGAGAGGACTTCAGCCAAACCAAGGAACTCAAGAAATAAGCAAGGATCAAAGAGTTTCGAAGAGAAAAAGTTCTGATATCCACCTTTGAAATGCAGGTATGGAGAGCACGATCCTTCACAACCAAAGCTTGCAATGAGATCTAGTGATGAAGAGGAAGCAAGGCTGAGGAATTATAGGTCTGAAAATCAACCAAGGTAGTTGAAATTCAGATATGAATTTTTTAGAAGAAAATTGAAATTCCTTTAGTGATGGCTATGGGGAGATTTGTGCAGCATAATAGGTTGAATCAGGGATGAATTTTGAATGGAATAGGGTCTCTATTTATAGAGGGAATGGCAAGGAAATGATGAATTAATCCGTGTGCATGAACATGGATAATCCTTGCATGGGCTTGCATGACCATGCACAAGGCCCAAAAACAATGCCAAATGCAAGCTTAGCTCAGTCTGGAATGAAATGGACGTGTGATTTGCTTTGAATTTGCTCGTGTACCAAGATTTCATGTGCATTCCAAAATTGAACCTAAACATTCACCTCTTCGAAAATGCCAATTAGAACATCCAAACATAAGCATGTGGTAATGATTGGAAAGGTCTTGATGTAAGGAACAATTGTTATGTTGGGCAAAAATCCATTTGAAGTGTGGAAATTAGTGAATTTTGAGTTTAAAGTGTGATGCGCAAAACATGTCAATACAAGGGTTCCAAATTTGGCCAATGTTCAAGCCCTTCTGTTTTGATGATGCAAGCTTCAAATGAAAAAACCTCCAACATCAAAGTTGTATATCTTTTCAATACAATCAAAACGGAATTAAGTTTTGCATAATTTGGATTTTTATGAAAGAGTTATGAGCATTTGAAGTTGGACTTTTTTGCCTTTTAATGCATTTGGCCCAAAAGGACCTGTAATGTCTTGCATTATCACATGTATTTACTTTGAGATTTTGAAATTTTGTTCAACATAACATTTGAAGTAGACATCTTAAGATTTCCAATGCATTTGATCCCACCTCAAAATCATAAAAAATGAATGAGTTATATCCTTAGCAAGTTGACCCAAAATTAGGGTTTCAGTCAAAATGACCTATAATGTATTGGAATGGGAGATGGCCTTCCAAGCTTAAAATCAATTTTTTATGAAATTAAATTTGTTCATATTGTCCTTAAGAACATTTTTTCTTTTGGAACCATCTCCATTTGACCAACACATAAAACGTTAGGTCTCAGTGCATTTCAAAGTAGTCAGATGAATTGACTGATCAACTTCTCAAGTCCACAACTCATGTCTTGATGAATTGATGATTGAGGACACTCAAATAAGTTCAAATATGAATGGAATGATGAATTAAAGAAATTCCCTTGATTGTATTTGATCATGGGCTGAGGTTGCTTCAAGAGCAAGGCATTATGGTGCACAGATGAATTAGGGTTTCTTTGGGGGGACAAACCTCAAACCCTTTCACTTGCTTTGATCAAAATGATGAATTGAGATGCTAGGGAGGAATATTTGATGGATGAGATCTTTGGGAAACATTACCATGCTTGCTATCATCTTCTCCTGACCATATCATTGCACAAAGGATCTCCTTGAAGCTCTTGACCTGGTGATTGCTTAAGCTACAAACAAAAGATGTCAGTGACATATTTTTGTGCTTTTGGTTAGTAAACAAAATGAGAAAAGCAAGGATATGCAATTCAAGCATGCTTGATGATCTCAAACCACTCACAAGAGGTCCTACCCAAAGGCAAAGGGAACCAAGATGCTAATGATCCTTGAGGCAACGTAAGTGCAATGTTATGATGCCATGAGGGATCTTAGGGACAAAATTAGGGTCTTACACCCATCAACTGTCTTTATGGTCATCCAGTTACGAACAATGTTTGATCAGCAATAAGGCACTCGACTCTACATCTAGGGTCCATAGTGGTTTCAGGTCGAAGGGTGGTATACACCATTATCACCATGAGAATAACTTATGACACTTTGCATAACATTCTATATAGTATTCTAATAGCGAGTCAATCCAGTATAAATATTACTCTTAATATTCTTACCTATGTTTAAGACTTGGTAACTCCTTATCCATGATCCATGAGATGTGATCATCAGTCTATATACATAATAGTCTTAATGCTTTAATGTTATCCCACTTCAAAATAAATCTCGACTATGGATACTTTAAGAATAGTGTCCTTATGTTTAATGTGATCTCATGATTAAGTCACACTTGATACATTAAATGGACTATCTATTCTAGGGACTTTATTAGACAAACATAATAAAGAAATAGTCTTTTATTATTAATAAATAATTCGATACAAGTACCAAAAGTATTGGCCTCTAGGGATTACATCAACAATCTCCCACTAGCACTAGAGCCAATCAGCCATACCCCTAATGCCCATAGATCTAGTATGGCCATCATGGTTCTGCTGCGCAAGAGGCTTTGTCAGTGGGTTAGCAATATTGTCAAGTGTAGGTACTTTGCATATTTTCATATCTCCTCTATCTATTATCTCTCGAATGAGGTGATAACGCCTAAGTATGTGTTTGGATCGTTGGTGAGATCTAGGCTCCTTAGCTTGTGCGATAGCACCATTGTTATCACAATAGAGACCAATGGGATCCACAATGCTAGGAACTATGCCAAGTTCACTAATGAACTTTTTGATCCAAACAGCTTCCTTTGCTGCACTTGAGGCAGCAATATACTCGGCCTCGGTTGTAGAATCAGCAACTGTGTCTTGCTTTGAACTTTTCCAGCTCACAACGCCACCGTTTAAGCAAAACACATAACCAGATTGCGATCTAAAGTCATCCTTATCTGTCTGGAAACTGGCATCGGTGTATCCAATTACAGCCAGCTCTTCCTGACCTCCATATATCAAGAATGAGTCCTTAGTCCTTCTCAAATACTTAAGGATATTCTTGACAGCTACCCAATGAGCATCACCAGGATCAGATTGGTACCTACTCGTTGCACTTAAAGCATACGAGACATCTGGTTGAGTACATAACATGGCATACATGATAGATCCTATTGCATAGGCATATGGAATCGTATTCATGCGATCCCTTTCTTCCTTAGTTGAAGGGGATTGTGTTTTTGATAGACATAGGCCATGTTGCATACATATGAATACTTTCTTGGAATCATGCATATTAAAGCGTCTCAGTACTTTGTCTATGTATGTACTCTGACTTAGGCCAAGCAGTTTTTGTGATCTATCTCTATAGATTCTGATTCCTAATATATAGGCTGCTTCACCTAGGTCCTTAATAGAAAAGCATTCCCCCAACCAAGACTTTACTTGTTGCAGGGTAGGGACATCGTTTCCAATGAGTAATATGTCATCTACATATAATACCAGGTAAACGATCATGCTCCCACTAACCTTCTTATAGACACAAGGCTCATCTTCTTTCTTGATGAATCCATATTGTTTTACCGTTTTATCAAAACGAAGATTCCAGCTTCTGGAAGCTTGCTTCAATCCATAGATTGATCTTTGTAACTTACATATCTTTTGGGCTTCTTCTGGTATGTCAAGTCCTTCAGGCTGTGTCATGTACACATCCTCAAGAAGATTCCCATTAAGGAAAGCAGTTTTGACATCCATCTGCCATATTTCATAATCATGATATGCAGCGATAGCAAGTAAAATCCGAACAGATTTAAGCATTGCAACTGGTGAAAAGGTTTCATCATAGTCAACCCCATGAATTTGTTTATATCCTTTTGCAACCAGTCTTGCCTTATAGGTATGTACCTTACAATCCATGTCAGTCTTCTTTTTGAAGAACCACTTGCATCCTATAGGGTTAACTCCTACAGGAGGCTCTACCAAGGTCCAAACTTGGTTTGTGTACATGGAATCCATTTCAGATTTCATGGCTTCTAGCCACTTCTCAGACTCGGGACCAGTTATGGCCTCTTGGTAGGTCACAGGCTCATCTTGATCCATGAGTAATACATCACCTTGATCAGTTATGAGATATCCATATCTCTCAGGTTGGTGACGTATCCTGCTTGACCTACGTTGGTCTTGTTCTACTTGAGCAGGTTGCTCTTCCACAACTACTTGTGTTTCCTGCTCTAATTCCTCCATAGGTGTATCGATGCTTTGTGATTCTGGAATTTCTTCAAGCTCTACTTTCCTCCCACTGATTCCTTTGGAAATAAAATCCTTTTCTATGAAAACTCTAGTTCGAGCGACAAACACTTTGCCCTCAGAAGGATTGTAGAAGTAATACCCTTTTGTTTCTTTAGGATACCCCATAAATAAGCATTTGTCAAATTTGGGCTCAAGCTTAGTTGAAATTTGTCGTTTCACATAAACTTCACAACCCCAAATCTTCATGTAAGACATATGTGGTTTCTTACCACTCCCTATCTCATATGGTGTCTTCTCAACCTTTTTGGATGGAACACGGTTAAGTGTTTAAGCTGCTGTCAATAGTGCATGTCCCCAAAAGGAGTTTGGAAGATCGACGTGACTCATCATGGATCGGACCATGTCTAACAGGGTTCGATTTCTTCTCTCAGATACACCATTCCATTGGGGTGTTCCAGGAGGAGTAAGTTGGGATAGGATCCCACACTCTTTCAGATGGTCATCAAACTCTAGGCTTAAATACTCACCACCTCGATCTGATCGAAGAGTTTTAATATTCTTACCTAGTTGGTTTTGTGATTCATTCTTGAATTCCTTGAACTTTTCAAAGGACTCTGATTTGTGTTTCATTAAATACACATAACCATATCTACTGAAATCATCAGTAAATGTGATGAAGTATTGAAAACCTCCTCTGGCCGGTATGTTCAATGGTCCACATACATCAGTATGTATAAGGGCCAAAATATCATTAGCTCTTTCACCTTTTCCTGTGAATGGAGACTTTGTCATCTTTCCAATTAAACAAGATCTGCATGTCTCATATGATTCATAATCAAAAGAGTCCAAGAGTCCATCTTTATGGAGTTTGGAAATGTGTTTCTCATTTATGTGGCCTAATCGACAATGCCAAAGGTAAGTTAGATTTAACTCATTAGGTTTCATCCTTTTAGTATTAATGTTATAAATAGGCATTTCAAGGTCAAGGACATATAGTCCATTGTTCATTTGTACAGTAGCATAGAATATATCATTCAAATAAATTGAGCAACAATTGTTCTTTATTATAAATGAAAAACCAAACTTGTCCAAACAAGAAACAGAAATAATATTCCTGCTAATTGCAGGTACATAATAACAGTTCTCTAACTGAATTATTAAACCACTAGGTAAAGTCAATACATAAGTTCCTACGGCTAAAGCAGCAACCTTTGCTCCATTGCCAACTCGTAGGTCAACTTCACCTTTTGCCAAATCTCTACTCCTTTCTAGCCCTTGCACATTGGTACAAATGTGAGAACCGCATCCAGTATCTAATACCCATGATGCAGAAGTAGATAAATTAATTTCAATAACAGAAATACCTGAAGTTGAAGTCTCTACTCCATTCTTCTTATCTTCCAGGTATTTTGGGTAGTTTCTCTTCTAGTGTCTGGTCTTACCGCAATGGAAGAAGGTGTCTTCCTTTGCAATGCCTCCACTAGGCTTCAAAGCAGCAACAGTGGGTTTGGGTTTGGCAACTTCCTTGCCTTTCCCTTTATCACCCTGCTTGGTGGATCTTTTGTTTTGTCTCTTTCCATTTCCGATCATCAGAATGGACTTCCCTTTTGACTTCAGATTCTGCCCAACAGTTCTTAACATGGCTAGCAGTTCAGGAAGAGATTTGTCCATATCATTCATATTGAAATTTAGGAAAAATTGACTGAATCTATCTGGCAACGATTGCAAGATTAAACCAGTCGCAAGTTCCTTTCCGAGGGGAAAACCTCTCAAGGTTCTCCATATACCCAATCATCTTGAGAACATGGGGACCTACAGGGGCTCCCTCAGCTAACTTTCCTTGGAAAAGGGCTTTTGAAACTTCAAACCTTTCATGCCTTGCTTGCTCTTGATAGAGCATCTTCAGGTGTTCGATCATATCGAACACTGCCATGTTCTCATGTTGCTTTTGCAACTCTGAGTTCATGGTAGCTAGCATGAGACAAGCAGTTTCATTGGCATCATCGACATGCTTCTTATAAGCATCTCTTTCTGCCTTAGGTGCAGAACTAGGAGGTTCCTCTTCAGGAACAGGTTTCTCCAAGACATACAGCTTTCTATCATGTTTGAGGATAATCCTCAGATTTCGGTGCCAATCCAGAAAATTTGTCCCAGACAATTTTTCCTTGTCAAGGATTGATCACAACATGTTGTTAGAGGTGTTTGTTGTCATGGTAATCTACATGAAAATAATGAAAATATAAGTATCAATAACATATTTAATTAGGCCTTTAATTAAATACGCTCCCACTATTTTACTCAAAACAAATGACCCTCACCATTTGATTTGGAAAATCCCATTGGAAGATTTTCTAGTGGGTCGAGATCCACATTTCACTTTGTTTTAAGTCTGCGTAGGCGGATTACACAAAACTAGGTTATTCAGGTAGAAACTCCTTCCAATTGTATCTAATACAACTCTCGAATATTTTAGTTGGGTGAATAACTCCTTACTCCAATCCATCACATGGATCATTTCCAACTCTTGCTTCTAAACATATATAATCTTATTATAATTTGTTTAGTTAAGTTTGACCCATTGTTTTAGCAATTGGATATTACAATTATCCCATCGCACCTTACTAATATAGAACATGCACCTCGCGTAGGCGAAACCTACATTATCTGATACTAGTCTTGATGAGTTCTAAAACTTGGAAAGCATAAACTTAATATTTAATTTGAGGGTATTTGCAATTATTCTGATCTCACCGGCTTATTTATCATATAAATCGTCTCTCACATGCATCAACATACATTCACATGCATCAACATACATAATGAAACAGTTATGGCCCCTAGAGCAATTGTTCTCCCAAGCCAATGAGAGAACCTAAGCTAACCTAATAACGATTTAAGTTTCTCCAAGCAAGATCTTCAAGGTTGTCCTCCTTTGATATTGAATTCTTCTCTTTCTTCATAACATTACATTAAACAAAAGAAACTCGTTTTACATACGAGGGAGTGAGATGAGAAAAGAAGTTACATTAAGAGATTAAAAGAGAGGCACGACACGCAGGTCGTATTTTAAAAACCCAAAACAAAATAAAAGAAAACTAAGGCCATAACCGATCACCACAAGACAATAATAATAAACACATTATTATTATTAATTTTAATTCTTTTAATTAATTAAAACCAAATTAAATTTCGGTGACCAATCACACTACGCAGAGTTAGCCGGGGGTCCGCTGCCCGATCAGCGGGAATAGGGGTCAAGGGGGCAGCGCCCCGCGCCGAAAATTTTAATGAACAATTCATTTGAAATCGACGTCATTTTTCGCATCAACACTTGATACTTTAAGGCACAACTCTTGCGCAGTCACAACCCTAATCGCATAACTCTTTGACAACACAACCCTTGTGCCGTCATTAACCCTAATGCACCAATTTCAGACCGTCAAACACATCTTGATTGTTGATTTAGTATGATTGATCAACACGTCATTGCTTCACCATACTAATGTCGGATCAAGAAGCAAACGACCATTGATCGCTCAAAGGAAAACAACCATTAAGTGTTTGAATGAACAAAACAGAAACAGTATATCATATATACCATATTTTGCATCAGGATTACTTATATCATATATATAACTAGATCGATCTCAATTGCATAACCTATGGACGATCGATGTATCGCTACTTCACCATATTAATGTCGGATTCCGAAGCATATTCAACATCAATCATCCAAATCGTACACACATGATGCCAAATTTAATTACTCGTTTATTCTTTTATTCATTCTGTCTTTTAATCGTATTAGTACAGAAAATATAGAAAATAAACAGCTATCAGATGCATGGTTTCGTAAGTGGCTCTGATACCACTGAAGGAGAAGGGCGATCCAAAATGCAGCGGAATTTAAAATTTTTCCTTTCGTGATCCTTACGAATGTGCATGATCAGTGATAGAATTGTTACCTCTTGTGGCGATTGTAACCTTTGATTCAGATCTACGGAGCGATCACGAACGTTGAACGATGACAACGCCTCTACTCAGTCCACACGAACGGATTCCTTCAATCTCAATGCTAGCTGCTACGAATGAAGGCTTTGAGTGAGTGAGAGAGAGAGAGAGAGAGAGAGAGAAACGAAATTGCAACTGCACAAATGCTTCTACACAAGGGTTCTATTTATAGAACCACTTGTGGTGCAAGCTAAAAAGCCCACTTAAGTGTATGTGGCCCATATCTTATAATATGCCAAAATCACTTAAGCGCGTGGTACCTTACCATATTTCGTATTTTACTTAAGTACACCGTACCTTACGATGTTCTACAATTCACTTAAGGGCACCATACATTACGGTATTCCTTAGTTACTTTATCTCTCATCAATCCGTCCTTTTGTGTGTGACCCTGTAAGTTTTCGCGGCATTGACAATTATATTAAATCACATATTTAACATAATAAACAGTGAGCGGTATCTAGCAACACATCACTACTATCCAAGACACGAAAATGTCATGTGATCTGACAAATCCTTTTGTGATAATACTTATATGTACAATTACCCTTTTGCCCTTATGTCTATATTGAACACAAGGCATGGACCGTGTCATCCTTGTCCAGTTCAATATTGGGCCCATAGACATTTATCCTGTTACGCAGGATGGGCAAATTCCATCTAGGTCACTCATGTCCCTTAGCACGCTTTGTGGAGTACCCATCAACTGTCTTTATGGTCATCCAGTTATGGACAATGTTTGATCATCAATAAGGCACTCGACTCTACATCTAGGGTCCACAGTGGTTTCAGGTCGAAGGGAGGTATACACCATTATCACCATGAGAATAACTTATGACACTTTGCATAACATTCTATATAGTATTCTCATAGCGAGTCAATCCAGTATAAATATTAATCTTAATATTCATACCTATGTTTAAGACCTGGTAACTCCTTATCCATGATCCATGAGATGTGATCATCAGTCTATATACATAATAGTCTTAATGCTTTAATGTTATCCTACTTCACAATAAATCTCGACTATGGATACTTTAAGAATAATGTCCTTATGTTTAATGTGATCTCATGATTAAGTCACACTTGATACATTAAACAGACTATCTATTCTAGGGACTTTATTAGACAAACATAATAAAGAAAAAGCCTTTTATTATTAATAAATAGATTGATACAAGTACCAAAAGTATTTGCCTCTAGGGCTTACACCAACAAACTCAACCATCATCTCATTTTTCACCCCCAGCATCTCCTCATAGAGAACCTAGCCATGTTCAGAATCAACCATTAGAACAAGTTGTATTTGAACTACATAGTGAAACTGAACAAGTTGTTCAGGATCTATCACTAGTTCAATTTACTTATGAATCTAGAATTGAGTCTGAACAGATTTCACTTCACCTACTTCATCCTGAAATCTCTCTAAAATCACATGATCCTTCAAACTAATCTTCTGAACCTGAACCCTTTCATTCAAACACTGCATCCCTTTCACAAACTGTCCAAACCAACACGGGTGTAATAAAAAATATTCTCTTAGATAAAGTACATAGTCTGATCGATGAGAGACCTTTTGCATCTAACCCAATAGCATATTCTGTTAGATAGGATTCTCTCCATACATTTCTTGTATCAGTTATTCAAAATCTGAAGGAGGTCACTTTAGTGTCGGTTGCATCCTCATATTCTAGGTAAGATCTTATGGAGGAGAATCTGGCTTCTGTTACTACTACTCAGCAAGCCATAACTGTCAAGCATATTGAAATGGATAACATAATGAAGTATATGGATGCTAGGTAAGACATCATGGGTGCATATCTAAGAGATATTTTGGATCTTCTGAAGAAACCTTAGTCTTAGGATCTATAACCATTTTTGTTGTTGTTATCTTTGCCATATATGTTAAACTCATTTATTTTTATATGATTTTATATTTACCTTCTTTATCTAGTTTGCATGTTATATTTATTATGCTTATCTGATTTTATCTAAGTTATATTTTCTATGAAATATTATTTCTTTTCTGATCACTAGTAGAAATAAATATGTGCTTTCTTTGTGTTATTATTTGGATGAATTATTTCTGATTATCTCTTGGACGATTAATGCATTCAAATGAATAAAAAAATCATAAAAATCATTGCAAAGAAAAAGGGATGCTTTTCATTAATCAACTAGAAGGAGTAAAATATTTCTAAGGATTGCATAAGTTTGTCCAGATCGAAACAATAACCCCTAGCTACTACAGAATCCTCCCAATCAGGAACTCGCTCCTCACTTCCTTCATCTGAATTGTAGAAGAACATCCTTATTTGCACTCTTTTATTTTTCTTCAGCTTCTTCTTCTTATTCTTCTTCTTGGGCTTCTTTACCCTTAGGCCATCCCTTACAATAGCTGACCCAGATGGTTGGACCCCCTTAGTGGACTGCTGAAGGTGTTGTTCTTGAGTAATGGGTATGTACTCAACATTAAGCTCTGCTAGGATAATCTCTTAGCTTTATCTAATGGAGCACTCATGTTTCTATGAAAATAAGATTAGTTGGTAGAAGAGATGAGAAGTATGTCTATGGAGGTACGCTTTTATAGAGGAGGTTGAGTGACTTGTACGTTGATATTGGAAGATGGAACTTCTGATAATTTAATGGTTGCAATGATTCCTTATGGAGGTTGATATTATTGAATGATGTGTGGTGGACTTGAGAAATGCAGAAATATTTCAACCATTATAGCCGTTTCTCTTTATTGGGAAGAGAAAAGGTTGTTTCTTTTGCCACGTGTTATCTGAATTCAATTTTTCCCAAACATTTTTTTCCTAAATATTTTTCTCTTTTTCTTGATGACAAAAGGGGGAGAAATTTATGGGAATATTTAAGAAGGTTAAGAGTATTTTTATAATGCTTTTAATTAATCTTGAATCCTAATTATTCGATTATAATTATTTTTATAATGCTTTCATCTGAATATTATTTTATCAAAATAAGTTTAAATTAACTTGGATAGAACATAGGGGGAGCTTACAAAACTAATCCTATGGACTATTAGACTCAGGGGGAGATTACAAACCTCAGACACTGATGTTGTCAAGTTAGTTAAAATTGACCAACCATTATTCTTAAATACATTTGTTTCTCATCATAAAAATGAGGGAGATTGTTGGAACAAAATTATTCATATCTCTTAGGTTTTGATGATAATAAAGTATTTAAAGAACAAATGGGTATGCTAACATATGTTCAAGCGTGCAGGATCACGAGCACAAAATTAATCCTGATTGAAAACATATGTGGAGAAGAAATATAAATCTGATTCTGATTGATCAGAATCTGATGAATCTGAATTGGTTCATCAGCCTCTGAAGGTTCAGATTCCGGTCTCATGACCCAACTTCTGATGACAACTCAGATTCTGAAGGCTTGAAGAGAATCTGATCCGTACACTGTATCAAAACATACTTGTCTTATCAAAGCCCCAAATTTTTGGACATAGTCAACTAGGGTTTCGTTTTGCAAGGCTCAATGAATGGTGATATGACATCCTCAGTCTGTTCTACCTTTTGGTAGATATCTAGTACTTCAAAAGGTGTTGTGAACAATGTCATTTGTTAGTGGACAAAGCTTCAAATCATATACAATCTCCAATGTCTCTCTTGGCATGATTCTTCATTAAGTTTGCTCTTATGTTCAAACACTCCAATGACTCTTTCTCTACCTCTATAAAAGGAAGCTGAAGATCTGAAGGAAGTGTACAACAATAACACAATACAATATCTTGAGCAAAACTCTGAGCTTTCATTTGTAACTGTTATTTCATAAGATCTTAAGATTTCTTATCTTTGTATATCTTAGAAATCTTAAGAGGTTAAGAACCTTTGTGGTTGTTGCACAACTGATATACTTCTTATTGTGTATCTAAGTATAATGATTGTCAATTCTACTAAACTATTTGTTTAAAGTAGAGGAAGTCTCTTGACTGCGTAATTGAGCAAGAAAGTCTGTGTACTTGAGCAATGAAATCTCTTTCTAGATTGATTTAGGAGAAGTCTCTTGTAAGGTTGCTTTAGTAGAAGTCTCTTTCTAGGTTGGTTGAGCATTGAAGTCTCTTGCAAGTGTGCTTGAGCAATTTATAACTTGTTTGGTTATAGTGAAAAACTCTTATTGAGGCATTGAGTCTGGACTACTCTCAGTTGAAGAGAGGAATCAGGATAAACTTTGTGTGTTGCTTGCATTTCTTTTGATCACTTTATTTTCGCAGCTATTACTTGTTGTGATATCAAAATCTGAATATGGTTCAAATTCTGAAGTTCTAATATCAAAAGTGAAATGAAATTTTTGACATACACAATTCAACTTCATTTTTTGTGTATTTCTCTCACATTGAATTAGTATCAGAGCACAGTCTATACCATAACACTTATGCAAGTTTTTTTAAAAGGATAAATATTAAGAACATCTTTCTCATCTTATAAATACTGATGAGAATTTTACAAGAGGTGGACAAAGAGAAAAGACTTTGATTATTGGTGGTATATCTCGAGGACAGTGTTACGATACTAGGGCTTTGTCTGACAACCTTACACTAAGTGTATTTCATCTTACCGAAGAGTCTTTGTATTATTATTTATGTTTGATTATCTGCATTCAGATTATTTAGAGTTAGTTATATGCTTAGTTTTTACAAAATCAACATTTAGAATTTTTATTTAATCGAATCTGATAGTAGTGTCCATAGAGTCTACGCTAGATTAAAAGTATTTAGTAATATCATAAATAAATGCTAGTTAGCATTTTTAATATTCTGATGCTATATTTTCATTAAGCGTTAATAAACGCTAGTATGTGTCTACATTTAGATTAATATTTAGCTTCAGTTTTAAAATTCATTTTAGTAAATGCTGATTAACTTTAGATTAATTGCTAGTGTTTAGCTTCAAAGTTTTTATTGTCTTTAATATCTTAAGGCTAAATTGACGCAAAAATATTGTTAGCTTCTAAATTCTAGTGTTATGCGACCACTAATGAGGTTTTCTTGTAGTGATTGCACATTAACTAGAATATTTCAAAGTAAAATTTCTAGTGTTTTTAATATAAAAATTAGGATTATTTATATTTTTCGTCTCTACAAAATTGCAAAAAGAAATTATTTTAAATTCCTATAAAAAAGTGGCATTATGTGATTCTTACAAAACCTGTCTAATTATCCTATAACTTTTACATTTTTAACTAACATTTTTCATCTATGCCTCTAATTAATTATTTTGGGTGTTCCATTAGTAAAATATGAATTCTAATCAATCATTCATAACTAATGTTTTAAAAATCAATTCCACCATTTTATTTGGTTGAACGAGAAATTATGTTAAATGGAGTTAAATTTGCCTTACAAAATCAATAATACATCAAATTGGTGTAAAATCAGAAAAATTAAATTGAACAACATAAATAATTTGAATCAAACAATTAGAATTAGTTTTGTAAAATTTCATATTTGATGATATTAATCTACCTACGTCAATATTTAAAATATTTTACTTTCACAAAAATAAGAAATAAGCTTTTGTTTCTTATACAACTACATAAATTTCTAAATTCTATCATCTATCATAATCTTTTACTTTCGATCATTATGAAATCTCTTTAAAACGTAGTCATTTCATATATTTCTGACCTTCTAATCTATATATAATATTGATTGTTGTTGTTTACATTAATATTATCATAATCGTTAAAGTGTGAATTTATCATTGTCGTTCAACTCAATTTTGTTACAGTTTTTCTACTCAATTTCGTTCCGATTGTTCAACCAACATTCATTCCTCGTAGTTTCACTTGTCTCCATCTTTCAAACTTGCGTTTATTTTATTTTATTTGAAGTATTCTTCTTTGTTCAATTTAAATTTGATTTATTCTTGAATTATGTATAATATTATGCTTACTTTTGGTATTCTATCTATTTAATATAGGGCTTTTGAGTTGTTTGAAATTTACTTTTGTTTTGTTTTTTTTTAATTTAGACAGTATGTTCCACTATATTTAATTTTGCTATGAATTGTTTTTATTTTATTATATTTTAATTTTTTAGTCTGTTCAAGTTGAAATTAAATATACAATTCAATTGTATTATTTTGTGTACCATTAGTCTTATATACTTTTTTTATTTAATAATGGACTTCCTATCTAATTTTTAAATTATTAGTTGTACCTAATTTTATAACCGAAGGAACACCAACTATGAAATGAAGTTAAAAGCCAAATATTTAAAATAAAAAATAGAATTAAGTGTTTGCACCCTCCACCATTATAAATAGATAACCAAATATTTTATTAAGTGTGTGGTAGTCATGAATAAAACATACTTTGGATTCTTGTTCATTTTTATTATTATTATTCCCTCCCGTAAGTCTTCCTCATCCTTTTTTAAAATAAGCGTTATTTTAATATGTTATTTATAATTTTTAATATAATTTTAATTTTAATTTTAATTTTAACTTTTAAATTATACTTTTTAATTAATATTTTTATTTTATTATTCTTTTATCATAAATATACTTATCAATATTAAAGATAAATATTTTAAAGAAGATAAAATGTTTTTTAACAATAAATTCATCTTAAAAAATATGATTTTTTATAAATGGAAACGAGTAGTATTGTTTTAAAAGTTGGATCGAATCATTCGGTTCAACCGGTTGGATCGAGAATCGATGATAAATTCGGTCTATTTATTATAAAAAATCATATTGAAATATTAAGAATCATAAAATCAGAGCCAATTTTATAAAACTTCTCGATTTAAAGAAATGTTTGGAATTTTTTTTAAATTAACCACTATTTTCAAATTAAATACCAAAATAACAATCTTTTCAAATTATTTATCAAACTAACCATTTTTGAAACAAAAAAATTGCACGATAAAAACAGTAGCCAAAACAAATGACAGATGCATTATATTTTTGCACTAAGATGTCAATCCTAATGGCGCATGCATGTATTTGTCGTTACTGCATGTGGCACATGCATACATCCCCTGGATGATTCTCTGTCCTAGGAGACGTCATGTTGACTGACGCATACTTTAAAAAAAAAACATATGTGCCATACCCAGTGGCGCATGCACCAAGTGGATGCATGCATGCGTCACATGCAGTAACCACGTATACACACATGCACCACTAAGGTTGGCGTCTTAGTGCAAAATACAATGTATGCACTATTTATCTTGGTTATTACTTTTGTCGTGTAATTTTTTTATTTGAAAAGTGGTTAGTTTGATAAATAATTTTAAAAAAATGGTTGTTTTAATATTTAATTTGAAAATAACGGTTATTTAAAAAAATATATTTGTTATTGATCAATTTTAATAATTTTTAATAAAAAATTTGAAAAAGACAATATGACAACAAAAAATTGAAAATATTTGGAAAAAAAAGTTTAGATTTTAAAAAAATACTTATTTGATTTAAGAAATGCTTGTCATTGATCAATTCAATGTTTCATTGACCCTATTGTCACTGTCATTCGTCGTTTCAACACTGACTTGTCATTCGTCGTTTAACTTGCATTCACCCATAGTTTCATGTTTCTTTCATTTTTCAGAATTAATATCCATAAAATTTAATTTTATACTATTTAATAATCAATTCTACAGTTTTATATTTTCTTATTTTATTGGTTGGATCTGTTGTCCAATCCAATTTTTAAAATATTGACAAAAGTGTCTCTATACATTTTTGTGTTAATAATAATATCTGCTGGATGAATGATGTATGCAGAGATGGTGGTGGAAGGAGAAGCAAGTAGATGCATTGAAGAAGAATGCAAATCGTTTTGTATCGAAGAAGGTTTTCTAGATGGTAAATGCATAGATATCACATGCTTCTGCTCGTCCCGTCCAATCACTATAAATGAGCACAGCACCGGTCCTGGACAAAAACAAACAGATCTTTAGTCTAGGGTTTTAAAATTTGGACCTTATTTTAAAAAATAAAATAAATATATATATTTAAAACTATATTAAAAAAAATAAAATTGACATGACATTTTTTATTTGACAAATGCAATTTGTAATTTCTATTATTATTATTTAAATAAAGTAAATAAAAATGAAAATGTGTAGATAGTTAGAGTTTAGACAACTTTAAAATAATAATATTTAATTATGTAAAGATGAATATGAAACACAATAATAAATATGAAATTTAGGATTTTTATTTTTTTGTCAATTATTAATTTTTCTTATTTTTTATTTGAGATTAATTACTATACACTGTCAGTGTAAAAAGTTTTACACCGTCGGTTTATCACCATCACCCGTTTGTATTACTTTATAGATTTTTAAAATAAAAGTCAAACTTCTTTTAATATCCGACGTCTATAATTAACTGATGGTGTAAAACTCTTTTACACTGACAGTGTATTTCAATTAATCTCTTTTTATTTTTATTTTTTAATTTATGATCCTATTCACTTATTGTTAATTATTTTTTAATTTGATTTATTAATTTAAATTTACTAGTCGATCTTATATTCTTTTTGTTTTTTTCTAAAGTATATGATTAAAGTATTTTTTCTATTAACTTTTCTTTGAAATGATTTAGTTTGATTTATCTACTAATTTATATTATTACAGAAGTGTGTTGATAAAATTATTTAAGCAATAATCAAGTTTGAAAAACCTATTAGAGATATGTGTAATTGTAATAGGAGACTTCTATGATCTCGGTCATAAAAAATATTGAATAGTTGAATTTTAAAAGAACAAAAACTTGAATTTTTGTTTATTTTGAAGGAAAATTAAGAATAAATTAAAATAACACTAATTACTTTTTTTTATAAATATTAAAATTTCAAAAATATTTTTATGTTTATTATATTTTAGTAAAAAAAACTTTTTTAATAAACTTACATATTATTTTGATAGTATTTAAGATGTTAAATGTTGGAAAGATTCCTAGTCCTACATTGGTAAGTGTATTATCCAAAAATGCATAGGGTGAATGCGTGTTTCCCCTGCAATAACAAAGAGACTCAGAAGTCCTAGTAGGTATATTACACGAATGGGATGAGGGCTAGTTCAAAGTGGCGGGTAGCCCTGTATGGTGGTTTTTGAGTTTGTTTTAGTGAAAACTCATGTAAGGTGAGAGGTCCTGTTAGCGGTCGGCGCTGCTAGGTTGCAGACGGGCGGTTATTGACCGGTGTTAGGACTATTGGGAGCGAAGTGCTTCCTCAGCATATTGGATGACATTTAGTGAATATGACTTGATATATATCTCTCTCACGGGATTATCCCTTTATAGGGGATTTCTAGGGCCAGGGTTTAAGGTCCTTCCTCCTTTGGATGTGGTCTCAACCGTTCTCCTTTATTTTGGAGATTATTGACCAATTACATTTCCAGAGTCAATGAGGACTTTCTCTTATTGGACTTTGTAAGACCCCAATTTTGTCCCTAAGATCCCTCATGGCATCATATCATATCATTGCATTGCCTCAAGGATCATTGGACACCTTGTTTCATTCCCTGTGGGTGGGTCATCTTTTTGAGAGTGGTTCTTGATCACCAAGCATGTTTGCATTTGTATATCATTGTTTTTCTTTTTATCACTAACCAAAAGTACAAAAATATGTCATCTAACCTTTGTCTTGCAGATGAAGCATTAACAGGTCAAGGCAATCAAAGGCATTCATTGAGCAATAGATGGTGGTCATTCTTGAGATTTGGACCCCACAATCATTCACAAGAGTTCATATGAATTATGATGTCATTTTGAAGCAAAAATCCCAAGTGGTAGAGGCTTGAATTTCATCAGAACATTTTCAGGTCATCTGAAGACCTAAGAAAGTCAACTGTAAAGTCAACTGTGGATTTGGAGGTGGGAAGTGATTAGAAATACTTCATTCATGTTCAAACAAGTCTCATTTGGCATTTCAAACACTCACATTGAAGAATTTGAAGTCTAGTCAAAAATTTCCCAAAATAGCAAGTGACCTATAATTTGAAATTTCCAAAAGTGGAAAGGTTTTAGACCAACTTCAACTCAATCTTACATCATCAAAAAAGCTTCAAATGAAATTTTGTCCAACATGAAAGTTGAAGATCTTTCTCTCCCATTTCCAAAAAGTCCAAGATCATGAATTTCTAATGTGTGGTTGAGGAGATATGATCCAATCATGGCAAAGTGTGCTTGAAAACTCAAATGGGCATAACTTTTGAACCAAAGCTCCAAAATGTGTGGTTCTTTTGGCATTTTGTTCATCATGATCTCTAGTTTCCAAAACATCCATTACATGGCATGAATTCTACTTGCATAATCATGTGCTCACTCATGAAGATTTTTGAAGGAAATTTCATAAAACCATTTTGGATGATTGTATGCATATAAAACCAATTCAAAGGTGTGCATGGGCCTTGTTTAAGAGGATTTGGATCAGATTCGTGTACTGTTCACACATGCATTCCATGCATGGGGGTGAAATACCATTTTGCACATACACCTCATAAGTTGCTAATCTCAATTGCATTAGGCTTAAACAGGTTTTCAACATGATTAGCATGGCATATATAAGGTTAAACATAACTGCTTTCATCATTAACACTGATTTTCAGATCTAGATTCAAGAATCATCAATTTTTTTTCTCTCAAAATATTTTCCAAATTCTTCACACAAAAGCCATTTCTCTTGATTGATTCATGATGAGGAAGCATTTCTGAGCAAGTTTGAACGTGGAATTGGAGCAATTGGTGCCATATTGAACCATACTCGAAGCTTGAAGGTTCCATGGGTTTTGCAAATTGAGCTGGATTCGTGCGTACTGGAGCATCTAATTCATCATCAATTACTTCAACAAGCATTGTAGAGAAGATTTGAGGCATTGCTGAGCTTCATAGAGCACGATTCCAGTTGCTGTTCTTCAAAGAGGTCAGGTTTCGAGTCCAATTATTTTGCAATTGATCATGATAATTGTGTAGATCTTTCATTGGTGAGCATGCTGATATGAAATTTGAGTGAATTGGTGCATTGTACACGAAGTTATGCTTGATTGAAAGTTTGATGTTGATTTTGATTTTCTTCGATCTGAACTTATTATGATGTTTTTGCATGATTTGGTTATGGATCTTTGATGTGCATGAAATGAGGATTCGAATGCTGTGCTTGTTTATGATTTCTGGAGTTTTTCTGAAATTTTTGGAAATTCACATGAAGATCATCATGATCTTCATCTTCAACCTATGAACTTCATGCGTTTCCAGAACTAGCCACGGTTTTGCTACGATTTTGCTACGAATCCTGCATTTAGCTACGAATTTCTGGGCGCGCTAGGGTTTAAGTCCAAAACACCATCGTTTTGATGTTGAGCGCGCAAATTTGAATATGCACCGGGTTCGAGTCTGAGCGAGCGAGATTTTCAAATGACATGCTATTTTCACCTTTCCCTCCTATTTTCCAATGCTAGCTCATTTTTGATTTCAAATTTTTCCATCAACTTCAAAAAATCATATAAAATAGAAAAATGCATCAATTTCATTCCAATTTTTTGCACATTGCTCCTTATTCTGTCTAGTTTTTTATGAGCATGAACTTACAAGTTGTGCTTGGCTGAAAAAATAATTTGTTCTAGGTTGATTGATCATATGTCTAATTGTGACCTTGCCTTGCTTATCTCATTGTGAAATGCTTGTTTCTTATCCAATGAACCTGAAATTTTGCATGCTAATTCTAGACACATTGCTTGACATTTTGGTTTTGGTTTGGTATTTTTCCTATGCATCATTTCTGTTTTATGCATGTGCTAACTTGGTGTGACAATTTGTGTCACACCTTTGAGTGTCCAACTTGTGCAACTTGATTTCTATGCCAAATGATCTCTGATTCCCCTGATTTTTGGTATATTGATCATGTTAGATGTCTTGAATATGCATGAATTTTTCCAGATTTATTTGAATCATTTCTGTTTTGATTTGAATTTTTCATTCATGATGATCACATATGAGCTTTGAAATTGCCTTGAACTTCTTTTGATCATGAAATGCTTTTGGTGATTGATTTTGATGTGAGCCTTTTTAGGATATGTCAATATGTGTTTGAAGTTACTTTGTGTTGAATTTCAGCCCCTGTTTCAAAAATTTTCTCCATCTTTGACCCTAGGCTTTGACCTAGTGGTTTGTTACTTACTTGTGAGCTTTGATTTCAGGTTTAAGCATCCAAGTTCTCTAGTTGATGATGCTTCATCTTGTGAATATTGACATTGGCTTTTGATTACTAACACTTGTGTGTTTTGTAGGTTGATGCTAACTCATTTGAGTTTGCCTTATGGCTTACACATTTTGTACATTGAGATCATCTGTTGCTTATTGACTGTTGTCTGTTTGTCTGAGTATTGTACTGATTTGTTTAGTGTTTCCACAGGTACCTAAGATGCTTTAAGTTCATTTGAACTTTGCTTTTGCTTGGTTGCTTAACCACTTAGGTATAATCTCTAATCTTCATGTAGTCTGGAAGACCTACTGTTATTGGTAGGCACCTGTCTGAAGCCCTCCTTAAGAGGCAATGTTTGTGTTTGTTTAACTTTGTGCCAAGCAGGAAAAGTCCTCTTATGAGGCAATTGGCAGATAAAAGAGATGTGTAATCCATCTCCTGCTACTCAGTGTGTCATTCACCTTGCTCACACCATGTGTTGATGCATTGTGAATAATAACCCAAGATCTTATAGAGTCAATCATTTGTGGAGAAGAGTTCCAACTTTCTGAACTCCCACACTTTCCATTGTTCAAAGCTCTCCCTGACCAGGGATAAGAGCTATGAGGCACACCCCTCATCCCCTTTTAATCTACTTCACCCTAACTCTCAATGTTCGGGTTAAGAGCTCAAAAACACCCCATTCCAGTTGGCTGTAAAGCCTAACCTTGCTTGAGCCTAATTGATTGTATATAGTGTGTGCTAATTGACTTGTTTGTTTGCCTACTTGATTCATCTGTGCATATTTGCTTATGTGTGCCTTGTGCATTTATCATCATTACTTGTAGATCATTTCATAATCATTGTTCATTACTTTGTAACATTTTGTTTTGTCCATGGAGGAGGCAAGCATAAGTCCATTGATTGGCAGTTGTTTCCTATGATATGGTAGGAGACTAGTATAAGTCCATTGATTGGCATCTGGTATCCATGTTTCTCTTTGTTTTAGGAGATTGGTGTAAGTCCATTGATTGGCATCCGGTATCCATTTTGTTTTAGGAGATTGGAATAAGTCCATTGATTGGAATCCGGTATCCGTTTACTTTGTTCATCTGTTATTTGCATTGTTGCCTATTCCAAAGGAATCACTTGAATCATCTACATATGATCTCAAGAGGTGAACATCTAAGAAGTTTTACTCCCTTAACCCTCCCATCTTTTGTTTCTTTAAACCTCCATTTGCATGTTAACCCCAAAACCTGAAAACTATTGTGCAAACATTTTCATTTGTTCTTTTCAAATTAGAAACCTAGGCCTTAAGCTTCTGATTTTTCAAACTTCATTTTCATAATACTTCTTTTGAATTGAATTCTAATCACACTTTGACCACTTTTGTGAATAATCCTAATTGGTTAATTTCACTCACTCAATTGTTTTGGTGGCTTTGTCCATTCTTGATAAGTTTTCATACATTAGCCATAGGTTTGATTTATCCTAGTTGGTTGATGTTAATCTCACCTTTTGTCCTTAGTGATTGAATTGTAAGACTTCCTTGCTTATTATAGGGTTAACCCCTCACTAGCAAGTTGAAGCTTTTCTCACATGGTGGACTTGTTGTTTGTATGGGTTGAGTTTTCTCCCGTGGATAACGAAAGACCTTAGGGCTTTTGTTTTAAAATCAATTCACTTACTTTTGGAAATCTTTTAGCCGAACTACGGCGTTTTGATCCTTACCTTCCATGGAAAGGTACGTAGGCAACGGGTTCATCCGTTCAAACACAAAAACAATAAAATTGCATATTCTTTCTCTCATCCCTTCAATCCATGTTTGCACAATAAATATTTCATAAACAAATAATATTTCATATAACAAGTTGTGAAAAGGGCTCCCTAGGAGTACCTAGGAAGTTTTGGGTGCCTAACACCTTCCCATTGTGTAATTAACCCCTTACCCAGATCTCTGATCTTTTCATTAGTTTTCTATGTGTAAAACTTCTTAGGCTTTTATTCGCTTTTTAGCCATTCCTTTGGATAAATAAAAGTGCGGTGGCGACTCGATTCTTTGTATGCTTTGCTTTTGATTTAATCAATAAATCATAAAGTGACGAATACACCGCTACAGAAAAAGTGGCGACTCTGCTGGGAAGAGATCTTTCCTTGGTGGTTTTGCCTACTTTTCACCCTTGTTGTATATTTGTTTATCTGTTATATGACATATTTTTGTACAATTTGGGATTACTGTATTGATTGTAATGATTGAATTGCTTGATATACAATTGCTTGTTTGCTTGGTGATCTCTGTGAGATGAGTTCTATACCCGAACTCGAGTGCACCTTAGGATAGGAGAATGGCATAGTCTCGTCGACTTGTGTGGAGTATTCCTTAGCAAGTTGACTTGCGAGTCCATTCACTTGGTGGAGGTCATGTTGGATTAATAATGTCACACAAGTCATTTGTGGTTAGGCATTATTCTTTCAATCATGTGCCTTAGAAGCCAAGGACCTTAGTTTACCCAGCCCATCTTGGCCTATTTTTAGGACGTAGTGCGAAGGTCGTTCAGATGTAAGATCTGATGCGATTGTTACGCGATACTACACTCATAAGAGTCTCTCTTGAGAATATTTTTGGAATACGAGTATTCGTTCCTCCGATAATATTCGAAAGATGGGATGATGACTATGGGAACCTCTTATAGAACATGTTCGGCAGGTTTAAACCCTAGTACACTCCCTTTTGGGTGGTTCTTAACCGAGACTCCATGCTCGTGACTCTCAACAAACCCGTGATTCATGGTTGAGTCGTTCAGACATCCTTAATATCAATGGAACTTGGGTGTCGATAAGGTGAAAACCATAATCCACCAAAATGGATGGTTGATATTAAGGATGATTGAGTTGGTTCATGTATCATTAATATCAATGGAACTTGGGTGTTGATAAGGTGAAAACCATAATCCACCAAAATGGATGATTGATATTAAGGATACTATGAGCTTTCCCATGACCTTTGTCTGGTGTGATTTGCTTGATCCTTGAGTGTGATTGTTGCATTCATATATTCATGCATTCATCTGCATTCATGTCATCAGAAAAATGAGAAAATTTTCAAGGAACTTAAAGGGTTTATTTGCAAAATTTTCAGACATGGAAAGACCAAAAAGGCATACAAAGAAGTACATCTTTCGACAACCCGATCTGAAAGAGTTAAGGAGTCTGATATCTTATGTATTAGATCCTTTGGGTTTCAAAGCTCGTTATGGGAAGCTTCTGCCTCTGTTGACTACTCAGGTTGATGAAGGGTTGATGAGTACTTTGGCACAGTTCTATGATCCTCTGTATCACTGCTTCTCTTTTCCGGACTTTCAGCTGTTGCCTACGCTTGAGGAGTATGCTCACCTTGTGGGAATTCCTATTCTGGATCAGGTGTCGTTCAGTGGCTTAGAGAGTATTCCGACTTCTCGAGAGATCGCAGACTTGTTGCACATAGATGAATCCCTGATTGAAGCGCATATGACCACCAAAGGTGGAATTCAGGGTCTTCCTTCTGATTTCCTCATCGCTCAAGCTACCGTTTATGGGAAGGCCATGAGTGAGGATGCCTTTGAGGCCATATTCGTGCTGCTCATCTATGGTTTGGTATTGTTCCCCAACATCGACAAATTTGTGGATGTGAACGCCATTAGGATCTTTTCTGTTCTTAATCCTGTTCCTACTCTGTTGGGTGATACCTATTTCTCTTTGCATCTGAGGAATGCAAAGGGTGGAGGAGCTATCGTGTGTTGTTTGCCTCTGTTGTATAAGTGGTTTATTTCTCACTTACCGTAGACGGTTGCTTTCAAGGAGAACAAGGGATGTCTACGGTGGTCTACGAGACTTATGTCTCTCACTAATGACGATATCTCTTGGTATGATCGTGTGTATGATACAGTTCAGATCATTGATTATTGTGGTGAATTCCCTAATGTGCCTCTTCTTGGTACATGTGGTGGGATCAGCTACAACCCTATCTTAGCACGTCGTCAGCTTGGGTTCCCCCTAAAGGAT
This sequence comes from Lathyrus oleraceus, assembly GCF_024323335.1. Taxonomy (NCBI): domain Eukaryota; kingdom Viridiplantae; phylum Streptophyta; class Magnoliopsida; order Fabales; family Fabaceae; genus Lathyrus; species Lathyrus oleraceus. The sequence goes on along the minus strand of NC_066583.1, from coordinate 145,370,197 downwards.
AAACCTCATAACATTCTGTTAGAAGGTGTATTCTTTCAGGAGGGTAAAGATCCCCAAGGCCTGAAAGCCAGGATGGTCCGCGCTTGGCGCAAGATTCACAAGAAGGGTAGAAATGAGTTGGGTCTGAAGAACTGCATAGCTTTGGAGCCGTATACTTCTTGGGTCAGGCAGAGAGCATCAGAGTATCTTATGCCATATGATTATCCGAGACCTACACCGTTGGTTGTGGCTGGGCCTTCAACCCTCCCTAACCAAGGCGTAGAGGAGTTGAGAGAAGAAGACCTTTCACGTGCCTGGATCCGTGAAAGAGAAGAATTGCTTCAGCAAATTAAGGAGAAAGACGCTCTGATCGAATTCCTCGAGCATCAGGTGATAGATGATCCGAATGATACCTGGACTTCTCTGCTTCCTCAGTCTTCCAAGTTTTGGAAGAGGAAGTATGATCGACTTGCTAAAGAGAAAGCGGATATGGAAGCAGCATACGAGAGAGAGATCAAGAGGCTTTGTGCATCTCGTCTTCCAGCATATCGAGCTTCTAGGGATCCATAGGATGTCTATTTTCCTTTTCCCTTGTAATAATGATTAACAATGCTGTACTTCTTTGTCTCAAAAATATATTTGATGAGATATTTTCCATACGCGATTAAATGCTTTGAATTTCGAAAAATTTGCAAATAGAACCCTAAAAGTTCCTTGAAATAAAAAACAAAGCATATGCACAAGCATTGCATGCATCATCTCGCATAAGCAGGTGTTGTTCTGGTCTCATTGTCTGTGGCCTAACTCTGTGCTCTTCATTTATTTTAAAGACAAGCTGACTCATCGGTACTACACCCGAGCTAATTCTGCAAGAGTGATGGATCAACTTGAACAAGAGAACCGTGAGCTGAAAGAAGAAGTTGCCAGACTGAGTTCCCTGATGGAGCAGTTTCTAGCCGCTCAGAATCAACCGTCTCCACCGCCTGCACCTCCTCCCCAGAGGACTATTATATCTGAAGTAGTTGCGTCAACTGTGCCAGCTGCTAGTGCCCATTTTGTGTCGAATGCCATGCCGCCCGGGTTTCCGTGGGGTATGCCTCCTGGTTTTATGCCAGATATTCCAGCTCCTACATTTGCTTCCATGCCGGCATCTAGCCCGGTCCTTGCAATGCCTCCTCCTGTCGTGCATACCATTCCCAGGGTAGACGACACCATCTATCATTCTAAGCCGTCTGAGGGCCCAGATGTTAATGAAAAGATGGATGCGATGAACGACCAATTCCTTGAACTCCGCAAGGAATTGAAGACCCTCCGAGGGAAAGATTTGTTCGGCAAGTCTGCTGCTGAACTATGTTTGGTTCCCGGTGTTAAAATACCCGTCAAATTCAAAGTTCCTGACTTTGAGAAGTATAAGGGGAACAGCTGCCCGCTCAGTCACCTGGTTATGTATGCCAGGAAAATGTCTACTCAAACAGATAACGATCAGTTGCTGATTCATTATTTTCAGGATAGTTTGTCTGGTGCAGCTCTTCGTTGGTACATGAGCCTTGATAGCGCAAACATCCGTTCCTTCAACGATCTTGGCGAAGCCTTCGTCAAGCAATACAAATATAATGTGGATATGGCTTATGACCGTGATCAACTCAGAGCTATGTCCCAGAAGGACAAAGAGACATTCAAAGAGTACGCCCAGAGGTGGCGAGAGCTGGCAGCTCAGATTACTCCTCCGCTGGAAGAGAAGGAAATGACTAAGATCTTTCTGAAGACTCTTAGTTCATTTTATTATGAGCGGATGGTCGCTAGTGCTCCCTCTGATTTCACCGAAATGGTGAACATGGGGATGCGATTGGAGGAAGGAGTCCGGGAAGGACGGTTATCCAAGGACGAAGGCTCTTCTAAACGATATGGGGCGTTTAAGAAGAAAGATGGGGAGGCACATGCTATGCAATCCCATGCTAAACCAAGAAGACCCTCTGCCAAGAGGAAGCCTGTGCGTCATGCCAGCAATCAGCATCAGGTGGCTCACATAGCACCTATCTTCAGAGACAACAATCAGCATAATCAACAGCAACATCGTCCACCGCAACAGGCTTACCAGCCTCGTGGCAACAGTAATCAGGCTAATTTGAATTATGATAGGAAGAAGATCACTTTCGATCCTATTCCCATGTCATATGCTGAGCTATATCCCTCTTTAATAGAGCGGAAACTGATTACCCCGAGGGATCCTCCGGTTGTACCTGCTAACCCGCAGTGGTGGTACAAGCCCGACCAACATTATGTTTATCATTCCGGTGCTCCCGGTCACAATATAGAAAACTGCTATCCGTTGAAGACTAAGGTTCAAGACCTTATGAGATGCGGCATTCTGAGCTTTGAGGACTCAGGCCCCAATGTTACGAAGAACCCATTGCCCGAGCATGGGAAGTCGATTAACATGGTCCAGGGTTGCCCTGACAAATATAAGGTCAAATATGTAAGCCATATTCGACAGTCATTGGTTGAGTTGCATCGTCTGCTGTGTGATTACAGTCATATGGAGCACGACCATGACAAATGCCGTATCTGCTCCGTCAATAGATTGGGTTGCCGCCAAGTGCGCAGAGAGCTTCAAGAGCTGTTGGATGAGGGGACTATTGAGATTCTTCAAAACAGAAATGTTGACGAAGATGAACCAGAAGTAAATGTGATTTCTCCTGTGTTCAAGATTCCTGAGCCTGTTGTCATCCGTTATGATGGTAGCAAGCCGAAGGTTTCTCCTTCTTTGGTGATCAAACCTGCGGGCCCTGTGCCTTATGCTTCAGACAGAGAAATTCCCTTCCGCTATAATCCAGTTGCTGTGGAAGATGGGAAAGAAGTGCCTTTGCCTTCATCCTCCGTTGTTAATATTGCGGATGTAAGCGGATTGACCTGTAGTGTCGTGTGTTTTCAGCGCCTAAGCCTCAAGCTAGAGCTGATGTTGCTGATACTGTTGTACGTCCGGTTGGGACTGCAGTGAATGTTCCAAACCCGACACTTGCTGTTACTAAACCCTCCTCTGTACAAAAGACTCCTGCTTCTTCTGTTGGCCCGAGTGGCATTGTGAATGAAGACTGTGATGAGATGCTGAGGCTCATCAAGAAGAGTGAGTACAACGTTGTAGACCAACTTCTACAAACACCGTCCAAGATCTCCGTGCTATCTTTGCTTCTGAATTCAGAACCCCATAGGGAGGCTCTGCAGAAAGTGTTGGATCTGGCTTATGTTGATCATGACGTCACTATTGAGCAGTTTGACAGTATTGTTGCAAACATCACTGCTTGCAACACTTTGAGTTTCTGTGACGCTGATCTCCCTGAGGAGGGAAGAGACCACAACATGGCTTTACATATTTCCATGAATTTTAAGACTGACGCCATGTCCAACGTGCTGGTGGACACTGGGTCATCTTTGAATGTATTGTCGAAGACCACTCTTTCGAGATTGTCATATCAGGGGCCTCCCATGAGGCAGAGTGGTGTTGTTGTGAAAGCTTTCGATGGGTCGCGTAAGACCGTGATTGGGGAAGTTGATCTCCCAATCAAGATTGGACCAAGTGATTTCCAAGTTACCTTTCAGGTTATGGATATCCACCCATCTTATAGCTGTCTCCTTGGTAGACCATGGATTCACGAGGCTGGCGCCGTGACATCCACCCTACACCAGAAGCTGAAATTCGTCAAGAATAAGAAACTGGTTGTGGTAGGGGGAGAAAAGGCTCTCCTAGTTAGCCACCTATCTTCTTTCTCATATATTGATGCTGAGGATGAAGTTGGAACACCTTTCCAAGATTTATCTATTGCTGAGCCGATTGAGAAGAAGTCTCCTTCATTTGCTTCCTATCGTGACGCGAAACTGGCCATTGAATGTGGTCAGTTGCTGGTTTAGGGAAGATGATTGAGCTTGAAGACAACAAGTCCCGGGCTGGCATTGACTATTCTTCTAGGGTATTTAATGAGAAAGGGTTGTTCAAGAGTGGAGGTTTCATCCACGCCGATCAAGCTGAGGAAACTGCTGCTATTTTGGAAGAGGATGCAGAAGATTTGAGCAACTTTGTTATCCCTGGCGGGAACTGCCATAATTGGGTCGCTGTGGATGTTCCTACGGTCATTCATAAGTCAGCGTAATATGTTCACTTTGTTTCAAAACCCTTCTCCCATGCCAAAAGGAGAAGTGATGACATTGCTGGCATCATATATACAATGATATTTTCATTCAATTAATGCATTGTTAAACATTTGTTTTTCCATTTGTTTTCACTTTTTGCTTTTGCATGAAATCGGTGATCATAAAAGACCCTAAAAACAAGAATAAAAGCAACCCTTTTTCATCTGCATAATGATTTGTTTGTTTAAGATTCTAAAGCTTTTCATTATCCAAAATCATTATGCAGGTTGATTCCAAAACCCATTGAACATAATGATCCAACGCCATCTCCCAATTTTGAATTCCCTGTATTTGAGGCAGAGGAAGATGATGTTGAAGGGATTCCTAATGAGATTTCCCGTCTCCTTGAGCACGAGAAGAAGATCATTTAGCCGCATCTCGAAGATCTGGAAACAGTCAACTTGGGGTCTGAAGATTGTGTTCGTATGGTGAAGATTGGGGCACTTCTTGAAGAGTCTGTCAAGAAGGGGTTGATCAGTTTGCTACGAGAATATTCCGATATCTTTGCTTGGTCATATGAAGACATGCCAGGTCTAGATACAGATATTGTGCAACATTTCCTGCCTTTGAAGCCTGAGTGCGTGCCTGTGAAGCAGAAGCTCAGAAGAACTCATCCAGATATGGCAGTGAAGATCAAAGAGGAAGTTCAGAAGCAAATTGATGCAGGGTTTCTGGTAACTTCTACATATCCTCTATGGGTGGCCAATATTGTGCCTGTGCCTAAGAAAGACGGAAAAGTCCGTATGTGTGTTGATTACAGAGATTTGAACAAAGCTAGTCCGAAAGATGATTTCCCTCTACCACACATTGATATGTTGGTAGACAATACAGCTAAATTCAAAGTCTTCTCATTTATGGACGGATTTTCCGGATATAACCAAATCAAGATGGCACCCGAGGATATGGAGAAGACAACATTCATCACACCTTGGGGAACATTCTGTTATCGAGTGATGCCCTTCGGTTTGAAGAACGCCGGAGCCACGTATCAACGTGCTATGACTACCTTGGTTCATGATATGATGCACAAGGAGATAGAGGTCTATGTCGATGACATGATTGCTAAGTCCCGAACGGAAGTTGAACATGTTGAGCATTTGTTGAAGCTTTTTCAGTGTTTGAGGAATTACAAGATTCGTCTCAATCCGAACAAATGTACATTTGGAGTCCGTTCCGGCAAGTTGTTGGGTTTTGTTGTCAGCGAGAGAGGTATTGAGGTTGATCCTGCAAAGGTCAAAGCAATACAAGAGATGCCTGCGCCCAAAACTGAGAAGCAAGTCCGAGGTTTTCTTGGCCGCTTGAACTACATTTCCAGATTTATATCCCACATGACTGCCACATGTGCCCCGATATTCAAGCTCCTCCGGAAAGATCAATCTCATGATTGGACCGAGGATTGCCAGAAAGCTTTTGACAGTATCAAAGAATATCTGTCCGAACCTCCTATCTTGTCTCCGCCTGTAGAAGGAAGACCTCTGATCATGTATCTGACTGTTCTTGAAGACTCGATGGGTTGTGTACTCGGTCAACAAGATGAATCAGGGAAGAAAGAATATGCTATCTACTACCTCAGTAAGAAGTTCACTGATTGTGAGTCTCGATACTCTATGCTTGAGAAGACGTGCTGTGCTTTGGCTTGGGCTGCTAAGCGCTTGCGCCAGTACATGATAAATCATACAACTTGGTTGATATCCTGAATGGATCCAATCAAGTATATCTTCGAGAAGCCTACTTTAACTTGGAGAATTGCCCGTTGGCAGATGTTGTTGTCTGAGTATGATATCGAGTATCGAGCTCAGAAAGCTATCAAAGGTAGTATCTTGGCTGACCATTTAGCACATCAGCCGATTGAAGATCATCAGTCTGTTCAGTACGACTTCCCAGATGAGGAGATTCTGTATTTGAAAATGAAAGATTGTGATGAGCCTACACTTGATGAAGGTCCAGAACCTGGTTCCAGATGGACGATGGTATTTGATGGCGCTGTAAATCAGTACGGAAATGGAATTGGGGAAGTAATCATTACTCCTCATGGCACACATATTCCGTTTACAACAAGGCTAACTTTCAAATGCACGAATAATATGGCTGAGTACGAAGCTTGTATTATGGGATTAGAAGAATGTATTGATTTGAGAATCAAACATCTTGATGTGTATGGTGATTCGGCCTTAGTTGTCAATCAGATAAAGGGAGAATGAGAGATGAATCAGCCTGGTCTCATTCCGTATAGAGATTATGCGAGGAGGATTTCAACGTTCTTTACTGAAGTTGACTTTCATCATATTCCTCGAGAGGATAATCGGATGGCAGATGCGCTTGCTACGCTTGCTTCGATGATTGTGGTGAAGTATTGGAATGAAGTTCCCAATATTACTGTGATGCGCTTGGATAGACCAGCTCACGTATTTGTAGTTGAAGAAGTGAATGATGACAAGCCTTGGTATTTCGATATCAAGAATTTCCTCCAGAACCAGGTCTACCCGCCTGGGGCATCTGTGAAAGACAGGAAAACTTTAAGAAGGTTGTCAGGCAGTTTCTACCTCAGCGGTGAAGTGTTGTATAAGAGAAATTTTGACATGGTTTTGCTCAGATGCGTGGATAGACACGAAGCAAACCTGTTGATGACTGAGGTCCATGAGGGTTCATTTGGTACTCATTCCAATGGACATGCCATGGCTAGAAAGATGCTGAGAGCAGGCTACTATTGGATGACAATGGAGTCTGACTGCTGCAAATATGTTAAGAAATGCCACAAGTGTCAAATTTATGCGGATAAGATTCATATTCCTCCGACACTTCTGAATGTGATTTCATCACCATGGCCTTTCTCTATGTGGGGAATCGACATGATCGGCATGATTGAACCGAGAGCGTCCAACGGACACAGGTTTATTCTCGTAGCAATTGATTACTTCACCAAATGGGTTGAAGCCGCATCGTATGCGAATGTGACCAGGCAAGTGGTCGTGAAGTTTATCAAGAATCAGCTTATTTGCCGTTATGGTGTGCCAGATAAGATCATTACTGATAATGGATCTAATCTGAATAACAAGATGATGGAAGAGTTATGCGTTGAGTTCAAGATTGCACACCATAATTCCTCTCCTTACAGACCAAAGATGAATGGGGTTGTTGAAGCTGCTAACAAGAATATCAAGAAGATTATCCAGAAGATGGTTGTTACGTACAAAGATTGGCATGAGATACTGCCATTTGCTTTTCATGGATATCGTACATCTGTCCTCACTTCAACATGGGCAACCCCTTTCTCTCTTGTTTACGGTATGGAGGCTGTTCTCCCAGTAGAGGTGGAGATCCCATCAATGAGAGTCTTGATGGAAGCCAAGTTGACTGATGCTGAATGGATTCAGAGTCGTTATGACCAGTTGAATTTGATCGAAGAGAAGCGATTGACTGCCATGTGTCATGGTCAGTTATATCAGCAGAGGATGAAGAAAGCATTCGATAAGAAGGTCAAACCTCGTGTGTTCCGAGAAGGCGACCTTGTGCTCAAGAAAGTTTTGTCTTTCGTGCCCGATTCCAGGGGCAAGTGGATTCCAAACTATGAAGGTCCATATGTTGTTAAGAGAGCCTTTTTAGGCGGTGCTTTGATGCTTACAACAATGGATGGGGAGGATTTCACTCGTCCTGTGAATTCAGATGCAATCAAGAAATACTTTGCCTAAAAAGAAAAACAGAATAGCTCGCTAAGTTGAAAACCCGAAAGGGCGGCTTAGGAAAAAATGAGCGTCTCGGTGGAGAACCCGAAAGGGCGATCCAGGCAAAAGTTAGAGACATAAAAAAGAGAGAATATTTGCATCCCGCTAGACTAAGTACCTCACCCTGGGGCAATCTAGGCAAAAATTAGGGATTTGGCAAGTAACTGCATCCTGACAAGACTTTCTGTTCCACAACTGTCTTTTCGTCAGAGATTCTCGATTCGTCGTCGACCGAAACTTCGAATACATCGGAAGTCAAATTGGTAGAGAAAGGATCATTATGTTCAATGTAGCCCTCTTCCAATATATATCACTGATTTCAAACTTGTACATATCTATGGAGTCTTGCCATTTGCAGGCTACCATTCCATCAAATCAATTTGAGATTTTATCCAATTATTTGCACTCTTATTGGTTCCAATTCAACAAATGTTTTGCATGTTTTAATTGATAAAATGTCATTGTTTTAAACAAATAAAATTTTTCAAATCTTGTTTTAAACAAAGTGAACATTCACAATGATGAGAGGATACTTAAGAATTTCTCAGTGCTCTCCCAAGGGTGGTATGATTTCCAACAGGGTAAGACATTTGTTCATATTCCTGGCATGGTTGTATCCTCTTTCTCCAGATTGTTGTTAGGGTTGTTCCCTAAGCAGAGCTTCTGTTGAGATTTTGTTCCCTAAGCAGAGTGTTTGTTGAGAACTTCACAGTCCTCTCCAACAGTATTCTCTCCCCGGCATGGGTGCTTTCCTTTTGGAAAATTCGGTAGTTGGTGGGTTGACATCTCGGTACTTCGTCTGTTTCCTCAGTAAAGTCTCCAGCGGAATTGTTGGCGTGATATACTTCATCTATGCTATCTCTCCCCATCAGAGTGCTTGTTGAGGTTTTCACCTCTTATCCCTTCAACAGAGTAGTGATTATTTCCTCCTCAACAGTTGGTAGTTTCCTCTTGGGAGGTTCAGCATTTGGTGGTTGATCACCAGTTCTTCTTCTCATCCTCAGATAATTCCCCAGTAGATTTGTGGTACGGTGGATTGTGTCTGTGATGTTTCCCTGCAGAAGTTTTGTGATTTCCCTGCAGTATCCCCAACCGAGTTGGTATTCTCAACAGAGTTGCTTTTGTGGCAGTTTCTTCCTGCTGTGAACTTCTGTTCCCCAGTCGGGTTGGTTGGTGATCTATCATTCATAGATTTGGTTGATTTCCTGATGCTTTTGATCCCCAGTAGAGTGGCTTGTGGCAAAATCTACTTGTGTGATCTATTTTCCCCCAGTGGGTTTATCCCCAATGGAGTGGCTGACAGTATTCCCAGTAGAGTTGCTTGTGCGGCTAGATTCTACTTGTGTGTTCTGTTCTCTTCAGCAGTTCTTGCTTGTGCACTGAACTCTTGTTTCCCAGTTGATACTGAGGATCCCCTGCAGAAATCTCGGGATTTCTCCATTTCCCCAACAGATTTGCTTTTGTGGCAGTTTCTGCCTGTTGTGAACTTTTGTTCCCCAGTTGGGTTGATTGATGATCCATCACTCATAGATTTTGTGATTTCTTTGATATCTCTGATCTTTTGCTTTCCAGCAGATCTTTGCTTTTTAGCAATCAGATCTCCAGCAGATTGGCTTTCCTTGGATTTTCCTCTGGAAGTGTAGTACCGGGCGTTTGATTCCTGGGCTTGTTTGTGTTAGATATGTCTGTTTTGTCAGCATTCATCAAACATAAACTACGCATATTCATGCATACTTTCAACATTCAGATATTCATGTTGCATTTTTGCCATATATCTTTTGTTTGTTGTCTCCTGCTAAATGGTGATATAGATCTCTCCAGTAGATCTTCCCAAGCAGATGTCGGGTGTCTAATCTCTCAATATAGAGTCAGCCCCATAAGCAGAAAGTGTCTGTCTTTCCTTCTGCAATTCCCCACTGAGATATATCCTCGTGGATGACGGTTTTTTTCGTTTCCTCCCAACACATATATTGGGATGGATCTTCCTATTGAGTTATATCCTCATTAGGACGAGTCTTGATTCAGTTTGCCTTTTTGGTTTGATCCTGAATTGGCATTTTTCAACTGTCTCTTGTGCTTCCCTGTGGAATAAATGAATGAATTGCCCAGTAACCGGCAATAATTCTTTTTATCCCCAGCGGAGTTTGGGCCTCTACCCAGTAACCGGTAGTTGTAAGTTCTATGTTCCCATTTCCTTCTTGGTGGAATTTGTGGTTATATACCTTTTATTCCTCAGTAGAGTTGTTGGTTTTCTACCATGTATTCGGTAGTTATAAGTCCTATCTCTTTTATCCCCTAGAAGAAGTAACCGTTGTGGTTCATTCTGGTTGATGGTGGATTTTTGTGGTCTTCTACCCAGTATTCGGTAGTTGTAAATCCTATGTTGTTGTTGTCTCCCTAGTGGAGTCTGTGTTTGCTTGTGGATGATTGCCGTATGCTAGCAATTGTATCCCCAACAGATCTTTCCTTGCGGATAATTGCCGGATGCTAGCAATTTTATCCTCAGCGGGTCCTTTCACCGTATGCCAGTGTTTTGTTCCCCGGATCATTGATGTTTATCAATGCATCCCCGGTGAGTTCTCTTTCATTTACCCTTTTGTCGGTAATGATTGTTGCTCCCTTTGATCGGTCATCTTTTATATACCTAGTTTTGGTATCCCGATGCCTTTCTTTTCGGTTGATTTATCCTTTATTAACCCAGTAACCGGTTGTGGATAATCTTCCATGCGAGCATACTATCCACGTTCTGACGGTAATGGATAATATATCTCATGCACTCTTCGGTCGAAGCCTGTTGTGTTTCCCCAGTCGAGTAAGATTCGTTTTCCTTTGTGGAACCGAATATTTCTTTGTTCTCCTTTTTTGAGCGTATCTCCCAGTAACTGATGATATGTCTCCTGGATGATTGTCGGATGCTTGCAATTTATCCCCTGTGAGTTATCTTTCGTTTACCCTGTTGGTGTTGGTATCGATTGTCTCTTTTTTCGGTCGGTCGCCTATTATATACCCAGTAACCGGTATCCCTGGTGTTCCTTCCATGTGAGTATACTATCTACGTTCTGACGGTAATAGATAATATATCTCATGCGAGTATACTATCCACGTTCTGACGGTAATGGATATTATATCTCATGCGCTCTTTGGGTTTTTTCCCCAGCTGAGTAAGATTCGCTTTCCCGTGGCGGAGTCGAATGTCCATCCGGTAAGTCGATTTGCTTTTTCAAGCCCTCCTTTCGGATGATGAGTGTTTTGGCATATATACCAATTCACGCTTTGGTCGGTCACCTATTATATACCCAGTAACTGGTATCCCTGGTGTTCCTTCCTTTCTGCTCCCTATTATGACCTTGGTCCCCTGTGGAGTCAGATTTTCCTGAGCTGATGTACCTTTTTCAGGTCTTTCTCAGATGTTTGGTTGATTGATATCTCTCACCTTTATACCGGTCTTAGATATTCATTCTTCCTGAGCTTGTTGTTCTTTCACCCAGTAACCGGTGTTTAGACCACATGTCTCTTTGAGTTTGTTACCCAGTAGCCGGTAACACCTCATCTTGCAGATTTTTTCTCCAGGAGAGTCTCTTTGTTAGACATTCCCCAGGGGAGTTTCCGTTGTGTTTTTACCCTTTTGTTGTATTGGCGTTTTCCCCAATATATATAGTTTTCCCCGACAGGGAGATTCTGTGTGAGTCTTTTTCCCCAGTCCGAGTCCGGATTTTCATCCGAAGTATCCTTCGTGGATAGTTTGAGTCAGCTTGAGTCTTTCCAATGGATGTGTCTTCCTTTGGAATTCTTTTTTCCCCCAGTTTGAGTCCTTTACTCACCAGTGAGGTCTCTAGTCCAGTCGTGTCCTGTTCGCGCCGCGTCAGTTTCCCCTAATTCAAAGTCGTGTCCTACTCACGCATTCTTTTTCTTATCCCCATGAGAGTCCTGTTAGAGTCTCTGTTCCTGATGAGTGTATTACTCTGATGGATCGTCTTTCTTTGTGGACCGGTATTCCCCACAAAGGTTGTTTCTTTTGCATACATACATTTGCATCATGAGGTCTCTTAGGGACCAAAATTTGTCTCATTACTATTATTTAAGCCCATTCTACCGCGTCGAGATGAAGACTTTAACCTTCACTTCTCCGGCTAGAATGACCTTAAATAGGGGCATCTGTAAGACCCTAATTTTGTCCCTAAGATCCCTCATGGCATCATATCATATCATTGCATTGCCTCAAGGATCATTGGACACCTTGTTTCCTTCCCTGTGGATGGGTCATCTTTTTGAGAGTGGTTCTTGATCACCAAGCATGTTTGCATTTGTATATCATTGTTTTTCTTTTTATCACTAACCAAAAGTACAAAAATATGTCATCTAACCTTTGTCTTGCAGATGAAGCATTAACAGGTCAAGGCAATCAAAGGCATTCATTGAGCAATAGATGGTGGTCATTCTTGAGATTTGGACCCCACAATCATTCACAAGAGTTCATATGAATTATGATGTCATTTTGAAGCAAAAATCCTAAGTGGTAGAGGCTTGAATTTCATCAGAACATTTTCAGGTCATCTGAAGACCTAAGAAAGTCAACTGCAAAGTCAATTGTGGATTTGGAGGTGGTAAGTGATTAGAAATACTTCATTCATGTTCAAACAAGTGTCATTTGACATTTCAAACACTCACATTGAAGAATTTGAAGTCCAGTCAAAAATTTCCCAAAATAGCAAGTGACCTATAATTTGAAATTTCCAAAAGTGGAAAGGTTTTGGACCAACTTCAACTCAATCTTACATCATCAAGAAAGCTTCAAATGAAATTTTGTCCAACATGAAAGTTGAATATCTTTCTCTCCCATTTCCAAAAAGTCCAAGATCATGAATTTCTAATGTGTGGTTGAGGAGATATGATCCAATCATGGCAAAGTGTGCTTGAAAATTCAAATGGGCATAACTTTTGAACCAAAGCTCCAAAATGTGTGGTTCTTTTGGCATTTTGTTCATCATGACCTCTAGTTTCCAAAACATCCATTACATGGCATGAATTCCACTTGCATAATCATGTGCTCACTCATGAAGATTTTTGAAGGAAATTTCATAAAACCATTTTGGATGATTGTATGCATACAAAACCAATTCAAAGGTGTGCATGGGCCTTGTTTAAGAGGATTTGGAACAGATTCGTGTACTGTTCACACATGCATTCCATGCATGGCGGTGAAATACCATTTTGCACATACACCTCATAAGTTGCTAATCTCAATTGCATTAGGCTTAAACAGGTTTTCAACATGATTAGCATGGCATATATAAGGTTAAACATAACTGCTTTCATCATTAACACTGATTTTCAGATCTAGATTCAAGAATCATCAATTTTTTTTTCTCTCAAAATATTTTCCAAATTCTTCACACAAAAGCCATTTCTCTTGATTGATTCATGATGAGGAAGCATTTCTGAGCAAGTTTGAACGTGGAATTGGAGCAATTGGTGCCATATTGAACCATACTCGAAGCTTGAAGGTTCCATGGATTTTGCAAATTGAGCTGGATTCGTGCGTACTGGAGCATCTAATTCATCATCAATTACTTCAACAAGCATTGTAGAGAAGATTTGAGGCATTGCTGAGCTTCATAGAGCACGATTCCAGTTGCTGTTCTTCAAAGAGGTCAGGTTTCGAGTCCAATTATTTTGCAATTGATCATGATAATTGTGTAGATCTTTCATTGGTGAGCATGCTGATATGAAATTTGAGTGAATTGGTGCATTGTACACGAAGTTATGCTTGATTGAAAGTTTGATGTTGATTTTGATTTTCTTCGATCTGAACTTATTATGATGTTTTTGCATGATTTGGTTATGGATCTTTGATGTGCATGAAATGAGGATTCGAATGCTGTGCTTGTTTATGATTTCTGGAGTTTTTCTGAAATTTTTGGAAATTCACATGAAGATCATCATGATCTTCATCTTCAACCTATGAACTTCATGCGTTTCCAGAACTAGCCACGGTTTTGCTACGATTTTGCTACGAATCCTGCATTTAGCTACGAATTTCTGGGCGCGCTAGGGTTTAAGTCCAAAACACCATCGTTTTGATGTTGAGCGCGCAAATTTGAATATGCACCGGGTTCGAGTCTGAGCGAGCGAGATTTTCAAATGACATGCTATTTTCACCTTTCCCTCCTATTTTCCAATGCTAGCTCATTTTTGATTTCAAATTTTTCCATCAACTTCAAAAAATCATATAAAATAGAAAAATGCATCAATTTCATTCCAATTTTTTGCACATTGCTCCTTATTCTGTCTAGTTTTTTATGAGCATGAACTTACAAGTTGTGCTTGGCTAAAAAAATAATTTGTTCTAGGTTGATTGATCATATGTCTAATTGTGACCTTGCCTTGCTTATCTCATTGTGAAATGCTTGTTTCTTATCCAATGAACCTGAAATTTTGCATGCTAATTCTAGACACATTGCTTGACATTTTGGTTTTGGTTTGGTATTTTTCCTATGCATCATTTCTGTTTTATGCATGTGCTAACTTGGTGTGACAATTTGTGTCACACCTTTGAGTGTCCAACTTGTGCAACTTGATTTCTATGCCAAATGATCTCTGATTCCCCTGATTTTTGGTATGTTGATCATGTTAGATGTCTTGAATGTGAATGAATTTTTCCAGATTTATTTGAATCATTTCTATTTTGATTTGAATTTTTCATTCATGATGATCACATATGAGCTTTGAAATTGCCTTAAACTTCTCTTGATCATGAAATGCTTTTGGTGATTGATTTTGATGTGAGCCTTTTTAGGATATGTCAATATGTGTTTGAAGTTACTTTGTGTTGAATTTCAGCCCCTGTTTCAAATTTTTTCTCCATCTTTGACCCTAGGCTTTGACCTAGTGGTTTGTTACTTACTTGTGAGCTTTGATTTCAGGTTTAAGCATCCAAGTTCTCTAGTTGATGATGCTTCATCTTGTGAATATTGACATTGGCTTTTGATTACTAACACTTGTGTGTTTTGTAGGTTGATGCTAACTCATTTGAGTTTGCCTTATGGCTTACACATTTTGTACATTGAGATCATCTGTTGCTTATTGACAGTTGTCTGTTTGTCTGAGTATTGTACTGATTTGTTTAGTGTTTCCACAGGTACCTAAGTTGCTTTAAGTTCATTTGAACTTTGCTTTTGCTTGGTTGCTTAACCACTTAGGTATAATCTCTAATCTTCATGTAGTCTGGAAGACCTACTGTTATTGGTAGGCACCTGTCTAAAGCCCTCCTTAAGAGGCAATGTTTGTGTTTGTTTAACTTTGTGCCAAGCAGGAAAAGTCCTCTTATGAGGCAATTGGCAGATAAAAGAGATGTGTAATCCATCTCCTGCTACTTAGTGTGTCATTCACCTTGCTCACACCATGTGTTGATGCATTGTGAATAATAACCCAAGATCTTATAGAGTCAATCATTTGTGGAGAAGAGTTCCAACTTTCTGAACTCCCACACTTTCCATTGTTCAAAGCTCTCCCTGACCAGGGATAAGAGCTATGAGGCACACCCCTCATCCCCTTTTCATCTGCTTCACCCTAACTCTCAATGTTAGGGTTAAGAGCTCAAAAGCACCCCATTCCAGTTGGCTGTAAAGCCTAACCTTGCTTGAGCCTAATTGATTGTATATAGTGTGTGCTAATTGACTTGTTTGTTTGCCTACTTGATTCATCTGTGCATATTTGCTTATGTGTGCCTTGTGCATTTATCATCATTACTTGTAGATCATTTCATAATCATTGTTCATTACTTTGTAACATTTTGTTTTGTCCATGGAGGAGGCAAGCATAAGTCCATTGATTGGCAGTTGTTTCCTATGATATGGTAGGAGACTAGTATAAGTCCATTGATTGGCATCTGGTATCCATGTTTCTCTTTGTTTTAGGAGATTGGTGTAAGTCCATTGATTGGCATCCGGTATCCATTTTGTTTTAGGAGATTGGAATAAGTCCATTGATTGGCATCCGGTATCCGTTTACTTTGTTCATCTGTTATTTGCATTGTTGCCTATTCCAAAGGAATCACTTGAATCATCTACATATGATCTCAAGAGGTGAACATCTAAGAAGTTTTACTCCCTTAACCCTCCCACCTTTTGTTTCTTTAAACCTCCATTTGCATGTTAACCCCAAAACCTGAAAACTATTGTGCAAACATTTTCATTTGTTCTTTTCAAATTAGAAACCTAGGCCTTAAGCCTCTGATTTTTCAAACTTCATTTTCATAATACTTCTTTTGAATTGAATTCTAATCACACTTTGACCACTTTTATGAATAATCCTAATTGGTTAATTTCACTCACTCAATTGTTTTGGTGGCTTTGTCCATTCTTGATAAGTTTTCATACATTAGCCATAGGTTTGATTTATCCTAGTTGGTTGATGTTAATCTCACCTTTTGTCCTTAGTGATTGAATTGTAAGACTTCCTTGCTTATTATAGGGTTAACCCCTCACTAGCAAGTTGAAGCTTTTCTCACATGGTGGACTTGTTGTTTGTATGGGTTGAGTTTTCTCCCGTGGATAACGAAAGACCTTAGGGCTTTTGTTTTAAAATCAATTCACTTACTTTTGGAAATCTTTTAGCCGAACTACGGCGTTTTGATCCTTACCTTCCATGGAAAGGTACGTAGGCAACGGGTTCATCCGTTCAAACACAAAAACAATAAAATTGCATATTCTTTCTCTCATCCCTTCAATCCATGTTTGCACAATAAATATTTCATAAACAAATAATATTTCATATAACAAGTTGTGAAAAGGGCTCCCTAGGAGTACCTAGGAAGTTTTGGGTGCCTAACACCTTCCCATTGCATAATTAACCCCTTACCCAGATCTCTGATCTTTTCATTAGTTTTCTATGTGTAAAACTTCTTAGGCTTTTGTTCACTTTTTAGCCATTCCTTTGGATAAATAAAAGTGCGGTGGCGACTTGATTCTTTGTATGCTTTGCTTTTGATTTAATCAATAAATCATAAAGTGACGAATACACCGCTACAGACTTCCCTGTTGGATGGACTGTAAGGGAGACCCCACTGAATTTCGCTCGGGATACCCAATAGCTAGGCGAGGGGCATTCTAATATAGGACTTTGCTAAATAGGACACCACACAGTCCCTTAAGCACGAGGGTTTTTACATAAAAGGGCGAAGTGTTTATAACATCTTTACTTTTTTGCACGTATCTCTCGCAATGGACGATCACCACGACTAAGGGTGGTTCTGATGGAAGGTATGTTTCTCAAGGGCGAGTGAAATAACATGTGAGTCCCTCAGCTGAAGGAGCATGCGATGGCAGGTGGGATCATAGTTCCCGCCTGGTGAGTCAGTGTTCAGGTGTCCCTCATTCAATTATGGTGATCCAACTAATGCATCAACCAATCATGATGTGAACGTGTTCGGTTTCATTTAATGCAATCAACGATGGCCTATTTTTGAAATTGTAAACAACAATGGCATGTGTAGGTAGCGTGCAGACTTGTGCGAAATCTTTAAGGGATTAGGAGTTTTGTTATAAGAAGGATTTTGCTACTCCACTTTATACTTTATGCAACTTTGCTCGAGCCATCCTCTTTTGGATTTTTAAGAGTGACCTCCAACTTTATTCACATGTATGAGATTATTTCCCTTCTTTAATCCTGCAACTGGATTCTAGGGAGTTTGTATGGTGGATCATCCCTTAGGTATAGGATTAATGGATAGATAGTTCTTTTCTGATGATTACGACGGCGATGGTGACTTCTTTTTATTCTATTATTTTCTCAGGAACAAAATCTCCTCCTCCTCCGTCTTTACCAAGGGTGTGGGAGACTTTGTCTCCATTTTCTCTTATGAGGAACAAATTCGTGTCTTCCTAGCGGGAGTGGCATTTCCTCCTCAGGTGATGATGATCGGGTCATCCTGGAAATTTTTTACCCTCAGAGAGGGTGACCTTGTCGATTTCCTCATGTCCCCTATCGTCGTACTTCTATTTTTACCCCCTTTTATCAAAGACATGTGGGTCTTTTTTCCACTCTATGCCTTCTACTAGAGATCCTCATGCTACTTAACATTTCCATTGCCCAATTATTTACGAACAATTGGGGTTATGTTACGGATTTCGAGATAGTTTGCAAGAAGATGGACATTAACCCTACTGTTTGAGTCTTCTTCTCTTTCTTCATTACCAAAGTGGCAAAAGGCAGTTGGGTGAGTTTGAGTAACTAGAAGGCCCAAGGTCTTTTTAATCATCACTCTAACAACTATAAATATTGGAAGGAGGATCCACCGTCGTGCACGGGTCAAAACGAGTAATTAGAAATTTGTAGTTTAGCGGAAGCGACAACTCGAGTATCGTATCGCAAGGATTCTTGTATTATTGTTAACCTAATGAAATCGATTGGGGGGTTTATGTTTTAGTGGTCGATTTAGAAAACAAAGCAAAAATAATGATTAAAACAAGCGATTATAAAATAAGTCAATCTACTATTTTCGGTTTCCGGCTAATCATTGGTTTTTACCTACCAATTCCCTAAGCGACTTCGATCTCTATTCGATTCAAATTCGATTGACAAGCACAATAGATATATGACATATTTATATTCCTATATTCCGAATTAAGCAAACGGGTAAATACAATCGTGAATTAAGCAAACACGATTTACAAACGCAATTTAACGACAAAGCGACAAAAACGATGATTAATAGTTAGCAATGCAATCATACGAATTTAATCAAAACCATTCCATAAAATACAGATTAAGAAAATGAAATTTCATAGAATAGAATTGAAAGAGAACGAAATTAAATAGATAGAATAAAAACCTCAAAGCCTTGGAAATTCGGATACAGTAGATTGACTCTAGAAGATTAGTTCCTCTTCATGATCGCACAAAAGCAAAAAGTTGTTGTGAATAATCTCCATTTTCTAAAGTACCGTGGCTTCCCTTTTAAACAGAATAAGGGTTGCACTTATAATTCAAACTGGGCCGGAAAACCTAAATTCGGCCCAACAAATGGCCCAAAAGAAAATATTTCCTAAAGTACGAAAATTCAACGAATTATTTGAGACGTATGCACTCTTAATCAGCTTTTGACTTCAATATAAAAGTTGTAGCTCTTTCTCTTAGCTTTCCAACGCATGTCAGAACTTTCAAAATGGTATCCCGTAGCTCAAGTTATGATCCGAACAGTGGACAAGTATCAAATAACCGCTAAACCTGAAAATTGCAAACGAAAATAGATTAAAGGCAAACATGAACTTAAATCTAAAAACATAATAAAATAGTAAAATAAGAAAAATAAACTAGATAAAGGCCTAAGTACAATTATAGAAGAATGTTCATCAAAATGCACTAATCAAATTCCCCCACACTTGAACTTTTGCACTCCGAGCAAAATTACAATTTCAAAACAAAAGGAAAGAAAACAGAGCATACACTTCCAAAAGTTTTCAAGATACAAGGTATAAGCATAAGTCTAAGTTTCAAGAATATGGTGTTAGTAAGCAACTTTTTGTGACATTCAAAGTAGATAGAAAAACAGATTACCAAAAAGTACATCAACAGCAGTAAGATCCTCACAGGATATAATTCACTCAACTCTTAAGTGTTTAGACTAACTGTTTATACTCAAAGCACAACATGAAAATTAGTAATACCATAAGCTTGAAAGGACTCTAACATCCACAGTTGAAATACATGCACACAAAGACCAAAAGGACTTTTATTTGGTTGTAACGTGGCCAAGGTAAGGGTGAGATAAATCCTAAGGGGTACTAGGCTAAAATTCAAAGAGATAAAAGAGACTTGAAAGAAACTGTGGGAGTTGAATTTATAAAATATTTCATTCACTTGAACAACTCTATAGCAATTGTTTTCTCTTCTCCTTCCTCTTTTTATTCTTTTTTTAAGGAGTATGTATTGACATGTATTGAAATATTACAAACATAATTCCTTTTTTTTTCTTCCTCTTATCCTTCTATTTTTCTTCCTCTTATCCTTCTATTTTTCATTCCTTTTTTTTCTATTTTTTTTCTTCTTTTTCTGCCAACTTCTGAAATATTACAAACATAATTATTCAACCCCACACAACTCCAAACAAGACTCTTTCAACCCTTTGAATAGGGTGATAACATTGTTTTTCCACTTCTCGGCTTGTAATGAGTTTTTAAACAAATAAAAGGATAATAGGCTCAAGGGGGTTTCAAACAAGTGATGCAATTATTTTAGGGTTGGATTATTGGCTAACTGGCTAAAAAAAAACAAAAGAAAACAAAATTGTCTTTATCATATTAGTGTGCACAAGTAAACAACAACATCAACAAGAGTCAATTCAAGTTCTAGAGACCAACAGATATGAGTGAATCACACAAGAAAGAAATAGATGGATTTTTGTATGTTATCCATATAAGGCTCAAAGCTCCCCAGGATTAATGATCTACTGCTAAAGATATACAATTTAGAGTCTAGTCCTACCTATCATACTAAAAATGCACAACAAATTTTTCACATCACACCACAAGATTTTATTCAAGAGATCTAAGAAAAATATTCATAATTGTAACTCAAAAATCAAAGGAAAAAACATGCAATTTTTTATTAAGAAAGCAAACAAAAACCAAAACAGAGAAAAACTGAAAACAAAACAAAGAAAACAAAACAAATAAATGGTTCCCTCCCACACACTTAAAACATACATTGTCCTCAATGAAAGAGCATAAATATAAAATAAGAGTGAGAGAAAGGAAAGAACACACCCGAGGAGTCAAGGCGGATAAATGATCACATAAGCAGCCTTTCCCAAAGAGAGCTCTTCTACAATCTCTTCTTCCAAAGTCGAGTTCTCATGGAATAGCTTTGGGCAGTGTCCATTGACCTTGAAATTTTGATTAATGCATTTGCCTTGTATTCCATGATCAAAAAAGTATCTTCGATAAGTAAAAGTGTTGAATGGGCACGTGAAAGTGATCTCCTTTTTCACAAAGAATTAAAGGATTACGGGGCTGCCTCACTACTTTTGTTTCATCTTTAAGTGAGATCCTATGCATACATATGGATGAGCAAATATCGCGAGTGTCAGCCAAGGTCCATCCAATTCCCTTCTTATATTTCTGCATAAGTTGAAGCTTTGATGAATAATATGAATCCTCGGGAAGTGGTTTAGGCTATAAAGAATGTGGTTGTTGAATGGATGGTATGTTTGGGGCAGCCGGAATTTCAAGAGCTTCAGCCACATAAACAACTTCGTTTATACTATCACCCTGCAAGGCAACATCAATCTCAGCACAAACAACACAAAGGTTAGTGTCAGTACAATCATCACATGAATAAACATCATCAAACCCAGATAGAGATGGAAAATCAAGTGAAAATAATACAGAAAAATTGTCATCAACCAACTCAGAGATCAATTCAATATGAAAAACAGAATGCTCCTCCAAGGGATGTTTGATGGCATCGAAAATGTTAAATTTTGCGACAATGTCACCAAATTCCATGGACATGGTTCCATCGTCGACATCAATTTTTGCTTTCGCCATTTTCATGAACGGTCTGCCTAAAATGATGGGCGATCTGCTTGAATTTGTTTCTCCATACATGTCCGGAATGTAGAAATCTGCAGGAAAAATCAAGTCATTAACTTGAACAAACACATCTTCCACTACTCCAATAGGGAGAGCATTGCTTCTGTTCACTAGTTGAATGATTAAACTTGTATGTTGTAAAGGACCAAGATCAAGGTTATTATAAACAGAAGTAGGCATAACATTAATGCCTGCTCCCAAATCAAGCATGCAATTGTCGAATTTACTATCCCCAATGGTGTATGGAATATCAAAAGTTCATGGATCCTTGTACTTTTGGGGTATGGCCTAATTGAGGGATGAAATAGTAGCTTTTTCAGGTGAATGTTTAGGCTGGATAAGGGATGAAATGTTTCGTCCCGAATTTACTCTCTCATTGCCCTTCCATCTTTTCTTACTTGTGCACAAGTCTTTTAGAAATTTTGCATACTTTGGAACCTACTTAATAACATCAAGAAGCGGAATATTTACCGCCACTTTTCTGAACACATCTAAAATCTCGCTCTCCTTGTCTCCATCACCAGGCCTTTTATTTTTCAGTATTCTATGTGGGAAGGGAACTGGTGGCACATACTCTTTCTCTTTTTCTTTTTCAGTTTCTACCACAACGGAGGGTTCAGTTTTTATCACAACGGAAGAAGGTTCATGTGTTACCTCAAGAATTTTTTTATTTTTTTCTGGGGCTGGTTCTGTTGCCTTCTTGGATCTCAAGGAAATTGCACTCACATTAGCATTAGGGCCTTTTGGATTCACAACTGTTTGGGAAGGAAGTTAGTTTGATCCTTGGGCTTGCTGCATAGCATTCATCGAAGTGGCAAGTTGTCCAATATGTGTCTGCAAAGTTTGAACACCGAAATCTGTTCGTTGCTAAAATTGGAGATTGTTAACAACCATTTGTTTGACAAGATCCTCTAATGAAGGTCTGAAAGGTGCAGAGGTGGAGACTTGGGGAGTAGTATGTGGTTGTGGCAGGGGTATCACTAATTGTTGTTGGGTGGGTTGTTGGTTTCCATATCGAAGGTTTGGATGGTTCCTCCAATTGGGATGATATTTGTTGGTGGACAAGTCAAGAATGTTGTACCCTCTTTGATTGTTACTTTGGTTGCAAAAGTTAGCTGCATATGCTTGAGGCAACTGAGTGACCGAATCATCTTGAAGAATGGGACATGTATCAGTAGGATGTTCAGTAGGAGTACAAATAACACACAACTTTGTTGTTTAAGGTTTACTCACTGCCATTTGTTTCACTAAAGAAGTAAGCTCTTGAATTCTGGTTTCTAAATCCTTGTTGGAAGAGGAAACCTGAATGTCATTCACACCTTTTGTTTGGACCATAGAATTATTTCTGGTTGTGAATTGTTGGGAGTTGAGTGACATGTTCTTAATCAAGGCTTTGGAAGCAACTGAAGTTTTATCAATAAGTGATCCACCACTAGCAGCATCAAGAATGTTTCTATCCATTGGTAACAATCCCTCATAGAAATATTGAATAAGCAGTTGTTCGTTATTTGATATTGAGGGCAAGTGGATACTAATTGTTTGAATCTCTCCCAATACTCAGCCAATGACTCATTTCCCTGTCTAATACCACATATTTCTTTTCAAATTGATGCAGCCCTGGAGGCAGGAAAGTATATCTCTAGGAAGACTCTCTTTAAATTATTCCAAGTCGTGATAGAATTCGGCTCAAGATAATATAACCAATCCTTAGCAGCACCCTGTAGTGAAAACGGGAAGGCTCTCAGCTTGATGTGATCTTCGGTGATTCCTTCAGGTCTCAATGGTGTAGAGAAAACAGCCTGAAATTCCTTAAGATGCTTATGCGGATCCTCACCTGCAAGACCACTAAACCTTGGCAACAAGTGTATTAAACCAGATTTCAACTCAAAAAGAACAATAACATCAACATATTCAATACAAAAACCATTATAATTCATATCAGGAGCAGCAAGTTCTCTCGGAGTTCTTTGGTCATCCATATTAAACTCAATAGAAAAAAATCAACAAACAATGAGAAAACACATAACAAATTTAGCAATGCAACAACAAATAGGAAAATACCGACAATATCCCTATTAAGAACAAACAATTGAAATACGTAAAAAACTATTAAAATAAAAGGAAAAAAGTTACAAAAACATAAAAACTAATCTAATAACGTCAATTAAAGTTTTTGAGATTTTTTTTGGAATTTTCTGAAACTATCAAAACAGAAAAAAATCATAAAAAATAGAAAAATAAGGAATTTTGAGTTTTTAGGATGACTTCCACTATTTAATCTCAAATAGAGGCTTTTGATCCTTTATTTTTTCCTAGTCAATTGACAAAAAATCAGAATAATTTGAGACGATTTTCTTAAAAAAAACAGATTTCTTTTTATCCTAAAACGCAAAAACATCTGAACACAAGAAAGTTAGGGAAAAAAATGTTAAAACACAACACTTATGACTATAATAATAGTTAGACTATAATAATGGTTAAAATCTACAAGAATCCTCGGCAACGGCGCCAATTTGATCCGCTGTCGCGCACGGGTCAAAACGAGTAATTAGAACATTGTAGTTTAGCAGAAGCGACAACTCGAGTATCGTATCGCAAGGATTCTTGTATTATTGTTAATCTAATGAAATCGATTGAGGGGGGGTTATACTTTAGTGGTCGATTTAGAAAACAAAGAAAAAATAATGATTAAAATAAGCGATTATAAAATAAGTCAATCTACTGTTTTCGGTTTCCGGCTAATCACTGGTTTTTACCTACCAATTCCCTAAGCGGCTTCGATCTCTATTTGATTCAAATTCGATTGACAAGCGCAATAGATATATGACAGATTTATATTCATATATTCCGAATTAAGCAGACAGATAAATACAATCATGAATTAAACAAACACGATTTACAAACGCATCTTAACGACAAAACGACGATAACGGCGATTAATATTTAGGAATACAATCATACGAATTTAATCAAAACCATTCCATAAAATACTAATTAAGCAAATGAAATTTCATAGAATAGAATTGAAAGAGAACGAAATTAAATAGATAGAATAAAAACCTCAAAGCCTTGGAAATTCGGTTACAGCAAATTGATTCTAGAAGATTAGTTCCTCTTCATGGTCGCACAAAAGTAAAAACTTATTGTGAATAATTTCCATTTGCTACAGTACCGTGGCTGCCCTTTTAAACAGAATAAGGGTTGCACTTATAATTCAAACTGGGCCAAAAAACCTAAATTCGCCCCAACAAATGGTCCAAAAGAAAATATTTCCTAAAGTACGAAACTTCAACGAATTATTTGAGACGTCTGCACTCCTAATCAGCTTTTTACTTCAACATAAAAGTTGTATCTCTTTCTCTTAGCTTTCCAACGCATGTCACAACTTGCAAAACTGCATCCCGTAGCTCAAGTTATGATCCGAACAGTGGACAGTTATCAAATAACCACTAAAACTGAAAATAGCAAACGAAAATAGATTAAAGGCAAACATGAACTTAAATCTAAAAACATAATAAAATAGTAAAATAATCAAAATAAACTAGGTAAATGCCTAAGTACAATTATAGAAGAATGTGCATCAAAATGCACTGATCAAAGGACAAGTTTGTCCAAGTGAGGGGTCGAGAGGATTCCCTTGGTATGCTGAATTCTGAAGGCGTTCCCCTTTTCCAGTTATCTTGGACAAAGGTTCATTCAATAGTCACAGATTATGACTGGATGCTCATATCCCTTGAGGAGAGAAGGATCATTCTCTTTTTAGGGCAGTTCGAGGTTATGAACTGTTTGAAAGTGATAAAACTCTAGCAAGAGGGTGACAGTCATCTCGCTGCCTATATAGGTAGCCGACTTTGTTCTTTTCGCTCGTAGGACTCCTTGGATGTGGTTCTCCTTCGTCAAGAGGGTTTAGAGAAGGAGGTCTCAAATTTAACTGATGAACTAGTGTTGGTTGATGGGGTACACTTTGAGCAAGACAATGAGCAAGTCCTCTTCTTGTACCCATATCTCGACTTGAGCCCTTTGGATCCTTTCAAGTTTATGAAAGGAGGGGAGCTAGTGGATGAGGAGGCGAAAACCTCCCCTAGACTAGAGCTTCTCCCCTCGCTATAGGAAGGCGTGTTAAGAGATGGAGACAATCTTGGGAGTCTGTAGACGAATCCTACTGACATGGATGAGGAAGTCCTAGAGGAGTGATACTTCGCCTTTGTTTTTGTTGTATTTCCTTTTTACCCCTTCGGGGGCTTTTGTAATTGTACAGAACATCGACACCCCTCAGGAAACATATTTATATTTTACTTTTAATGTTTGACTGTTCTTATCACCTTTTCCTTTTTACTTAAATACTTTGTGGCTATGGTCGCCCCCTTTGATGGCAAGGACATATCCTTCAGCGGGGTATCTTTGCCTTTATGGGTAGTGAGCATCCACCCTTGGTGGATTAAGAAAATATAATTTCCTTTATGTGCGGCAAGGATCTACCCTTAGGGGGGTCCAACAAATATAATTTCCATTATTCAAATCTTAGAAAGCTTACAAGCTCTTCTAGAGTTGTGCTATTCAAATATTTTGACACATTTAATACCGTCACCATTGACCTACATTTCTTTGGCAGACTTCTGATGATTTTCTTAACATGATCTGCAGTGGTGTAGCCCTTATTCATAACTTTAAATCAAGCAACTAGAGTTTGAAACCTTGATAACATATCCTCAATAGTTTCATCTTCTTCCATTTTGAAAGCTTCATATTTTTGGATCAAGGCTAGAGCCTTAGTTTCCTTCACTTTCTCATTTCATTCATGACTCATCCTCAAAGAATCAGATATATACTTAGTTGAGTCTCTATTTGTAATCTTCTCATAATCAGTATAAGAAATAGAATTCAACAAAATTGTTTTGGATTTGTGATGGTTCTTGTTTTCCTTCTTTTGTTGTTCATCCATCTTATTTATTTAAAGATTTATACCATTTAAATCTACAAGATGTGTGTAACCATCCATTACCATATCCCACAGATCTGCATCATATCCAAGGAAGAAACTTTCGATTCTATCATTCTAGTAGTCAAACTTCTCTTCATCAAAGATTGGAGGTTTAACATAATAATGATCTTTTTCATTGTTGTTGGTAGATATAATGTTTTGTTTCCGAAAATGGATCTTTATCTGACACAGTTAAGTGCTTGACACAAAAACTCAATACCAAAACCGGGGCTCTGATTCCAATTGAAGGTTCAATAAGCATAAGAAAGGGGATTTGAATTGGATTTTAGATATGACAACTTTTTTCCAAACCAATGACAAGAACAACAATGATAGAAATACATTATATTTTTATGTTGGTTCACTGTTAACTAGGATAATCCATTCCACTCGTCAGAGTGATTTCGCCTTCTCACAAGGACTTAATCCACTATTTAATCAGATTACAAACTCAAAGACCAACTGTTAATGACTTCTCGAGACTACAGACCAAACTTAGTCCTGTAAAAACAAGATTTGATTTTGCATCTGACCTTTAGTTTTGATGATAACAATGTATTATTTCTTAGAGAACAATTTTGTACCCTAATGGTTTTGTCTAGCATGTAGCTTTTTCTAATAGGTTTTGATTTTGAAGATTTGGCATGTGACGTCATCCGATTCCGGACTCAACACACTTTGACTCTGAAGAGATATAAAAGTGCTTTAGAAGATGATGTCAAGTTCTAGAACGCTCTTAGACAATAGTTCTGATAAACGTTTATGCTAAAGCTTATGACTGTGACTATGATAGAGGAGCCTTTTAAAGTCCAGAAGGAACATACATCCATTAGAGTAAACACACTAAAGAACTTCTGAAGAAGTTTGACATGTCAGAATGCAAGACATCAAAGACCCTTATGCATCCTACATGTATCCTTGAGAAGGATAAGGTAAGTGCAAAGGTAGAACAAAAGGTATACAGAGGTATGATTGGAGATTGCATCATGGTATTTGATTTGATCATGAAACCCTAATTCTTGGGTTTTGGCACACATGGATAGTTTGGTTTGCATCATGGCATTGTCCTGGTTTTGGATTTCAACTTAGGTCAACTTTGGTGGATTGAGTTCAACTGATTACTTTGGTTTGTCCATTAGTACATCAGTCTGTTTGATTAGGATTCAAGGACAAGTATCATGTTTGCATGTTTTATTTCAAGGACAACGTTCAAGCATTTGGATTAAAGAGCATTCAAATTAAAAATGGAAGCAAAATTGGATTACGTGGAAAATAAGTTACAAGTTACATGGTCATCCAAATTCAAATATTCAAATATTCAATTTTGGAAGGAAAGTATTATTTCTTGAGATGCAAGTTACAAAACATTCAAAAGCCATTACATTACAAAAGAGCCAGAGTATCAATTCATACAAATCCATTTTCTTTATCATCAAAGGTTACACTGTCCAATTACATTGCAAAGTCCAAAACCTACAAAAAAAATCTACAACTTTGACATACAATTGACTTATTGGTCAACCAGTTGACCAAAGTCAATTATCTAATCTTATGACCCTAATCCCATTTTCTCCACATTCATAAGGTCCTCCCATCCTTGAGCATCCAAATGCTTCAAAACTTCTTCCAAATTTGATGTCATGCCAATCTTGACCATGCCTTGCCAAGCCTTGTTGAACACCTTGATCAAGCCTTGCCTCTTTGCATCATTATGCACAATGACACAAACAACCCACAATTAGCATACCATTTCCAAAGTCAATGTAACACATCCCAATAACAATTCAAAACCCTAACATGACTCATCATCAACCATTTGACACAGTTCATTAGGTGGTTCAAACAAGTTCAAGTACATAAATAAGTTTTGTATATAACCAACAAGGTTTAGCATTTTTTCTTATACCAACCTATAAGTTCTATTAATAGTTAGATATAACTTTCATCACAAGTAGCAGCTCACTAACTTACCATAACATTCCCTAGTTAACCCACCTAAAAATCAGTTAACTCTAATGAACAATCACTGATTAGCTAAGCCACATTTTTATTCATTCTAAAACTAATTGGCAGGGTTATAATCTTGGTGCAGTGACATATTCAAACGGTTAATTCCAAGCTAACTTAACAATCCCTCTAGTCTTGCTTATAGTGCAACATGATTTCTAACATGTTTCACCTAACATCCAATTGATTCACACCAGTACATTACCAGAACAAGTCAAATAATTCCAAGTAAAACATAACTCTAACTTTAATTGTAAAATACTAACAGCAGTACTGCAAATTTCAAACTAACAACAACATCAATATAACAATTTTTAACCGCAAACTTTAATCTAACATTCATCAAGCCAATTTCAGTAATAATTCACATAATACTAGTTATCCCATCAGTCCAATTCTCCATAATCGACATGACTAAATTGACCAAAGTTAATTCCAAACCATCATAACTCACACAACAGTAACTAACTGGATGACGAATTCCACTAACAAGTTCAGTTGAGCTTCTAACTAATTTCAAACTGCAACATTAACCTAATTATTTTCTAACAGAAATTCAAGAGAAATAGCTAGCATGTCTGGGTTTTATGACTAGGTTTTCCATTGAGCAATCCATTAACTAACCTCTTGATAACTTCACTAACTGAATTTGAAACCACCACTAACAGTCACTAACAGAATTTCTAAATTTGTTACTACTTCTAACAAACTTCTACTTTGAATATAACAGAAACAAACCGACCTAACTGAGGTTGCAACCTACACTAACCAACTCATAACAGAAATCAGTTGAATCAAACTAACTAACAAACTAACACTAACTGAACTTAACGAAATCTTCTAACAGAGTCATCAACCCTAACCAATTTTTACATAAGAGATGGAAATCGGTTAACTCTGTGACACTCTGATTCCTATAAATTTGTGCCTTCACCATTCATTCAAAATATCTCTCTCTCTCTCTCTCTCTCTCTCTAATTTCCCCTTCATCCACCCTCACCAAAGCTCCTTCTAAATACTCCATCAAAGCTTTACCTTGAAGCTTTAGTGGAGTAAAGCTCAGCCCCAACAATCATAATCTCACTCTCTCGATTTCCCTCTCTATCTAAACTCTACAACATTCGCATGTGAGAAAGAACAACACACAACAAAAAATCATAGAAATCACCACCTACAGACTAAGAGTTTGGAAAGGAAGAAGAAGAAAGTCACGAAGCATAACAGGCACGCAGATTCATACCTGGGGCTGATATTCTTGATCTTGTTTGCGCTTTGTCATCTTCAAATTCAATTGCACCGGGACACATCTCAGTCCCGTAGATTGGTGAAATCTCACTTTCTCACTTGAATTCTCTTGATGTGATGTAGCTTTGTTTGTGGAGGAGCCAAACCCCTAAGGTTTGAGCTCATCCCTTCTAGATTGCTAACTTAATTTCCATTTTTATCTGCTTAGGGTTCATATGTTTTTATGTTTGATTTGGACTCACTTTTGGGAATTAGGGAAAAAAGATAAGGGAATGTGAGAGAGGGAAGGAAAATAATCACTTTGGTTTCAATCTGATGATGTTTCAACCTCGGCCGCTGCAGGTGGCAAATTCCGGCGCAATAGAGTAGGACGCTAGTGGGAAGATTTGTTTTGAGAGTGGGGAAGCCATGTTTGAGAAACAAACATAGTGGATGAGTTTTGATCTCTCCTTCAAGTGGCGTTGCATCATGGGGGGCCAAGCTATCCACACCCCACAGCGAACCAATACCCCTTTTTCTCCATTGTGTAGCGGGGTATTCGTTACCATTAGAGATATTGACTAAATCCAAGGTAAATCATACAAGTCGAGTCGCCACCGCACTTCTATTTATCCAAAGGAATGGTTAGAAAGCAAACAAAAACCTAATAGTTTTAACAAAAACTAGTAAAAGAAACAGAGATCTGGGTAAGGGGGTTGGTTATGCAATGGGAAGGTGTTAGGCACCCAAAACATCCTAGGTACTCCTAGGGAGCCCTTTTCATACTTGTTGTAAGGTTGTTGTCTTGTGAAAAATTTGTTTGTGCAAACATGATTGAAGAGATGAGAAGAGAATATACAAGTTTATTTACATTTTATGTTTGGATGGATAAACCCATTGCCTACGTACCATCTTAAAAAAGATTAGGATCAAAACCTCGTAGTTCGGGGTAAAAATCTCAAAACAAGTGGGTGAACTGATTGGTCCAAAAGCCTTAAGGTCTTTTGTTATCAAAGGGAGAAAACTCAACCAAACCACAAATCCACCATGTGAGGATAGCTTCAACATGCTAGTGAGGGGTTAACCCTATAATAAGCATGGAAGACTTATTGTCCATCACTAAGGATATAGGTGAGTATTACATCTACCACAAAGATAACTCAAACCTAATAGCTAAAGGTTATGAAATTTTGATTAAGAAAGTGGCCATTGGAACCACAAAGGACATTTGAATGGGTTATATTTACCAATTAGAAGTATATACAAAAATGGTCAAAGTTGACTTAAAAGTTCAATTCAAAATAAGTGTTATGAAAAGAAAATTTGAAAATCAAAAGCATAAGGCTGAGGTTTCTAATGTTTAAAAACAATGGTTAAATGTTTGCACAAAGAGTTTTGGCTTGGGTTAGAGTGGAGAGAAGAAGAAGAAGGGCTAAATCCTTAACATACAAGAGGTGAGGGGAAAGAGAACAAAACCACACAAGGAGTTCCTCTCTTGAGATCATATTGATGATCCAAGTAGCTCACATCCTTTGGAATAAGCAATCACAAAGCATAAGCAATCAAACAAGTCTCATAAGAGATCCTCAATGTGTCTTGTGTCTTTTACTTTGGATGAAGATGGCAATGGTCCTTCAATTGAGATCATAGAATCCCTAGCACAAAAGCACACACATCAAAAGTTCCATGAAGTAAAACAAGAATGGACAAGAGTGAGTTTAGAGATTTGGTTCTTCTAACCCATCTTCATCATTAAGATCCATTTACTCCAATTTTGCATAAGGAAGGTCCTAGAATCTAAGTCCAATTCTCCATTCTTTAGAAAGTCCTAGAAACTAAGTCCATTTCTTTGCATTTGGTTCACAACAATCAAAACAAAACACAAGCATAATAATATATACACAATTATGTGCTCAAGTGAGCAAAAGGCAAATGGCATTAACATAAACATGTGCTCAAGTGAGCAAAGAGAAAAGCAAATGGATAATATGTGCAAGAATAGTAAATTGCATAAAAGTAAAGAGCAAAAAGTAAATGTTAATAGTCAATAGTTAGTGTTAGTAGTTAGTGTGCCATAAGGCAAATTTAGCGCTATGTTAAGCAATCGTAATTGGACTTATGTAGAAGTCACAACTATCTGAGGCCGGTCAATAATAATGTAGGCAACAACACAAGTTAGAAGTCTTGATTAGTGAACCAAGTTCCAACAACTTGCCATGCCAAAAAGAAAATGAGAATCGATCTTGTATTAGTTTAAGCCTTTTGCATGATTTAGAAAACAACCTATCCTTAATGCAAAGCCATTCACTTGATCAATTGATCAAGATGAATTAGATTTGGATCAAGGAAGATTAAGTCTCCCTAATCAATGCTAACTTATCAACCTTCAACTCATTGATCAAAAAGAAAAAGAAGAAGAAGAAGAAGGAGATGAATAAATGGAGACAAAAGAAGGCAAAATGATACAAATGCATTAAATGAAATACCATGTACCAATCATCATATGTTGACCAATAACATTGAAAGTCAAAGTCAAACAATCAAAAACAAAAGTGAGATGAAGATTGGAAGTCAAGAAATGAATAAAATATTTTTTTGGCATTTTTTTAATAATAAAAATAAACTTGAATTAAAAATATAAGAAAGGTCAAACTTCAAAATCACTTCAAATCAACCTTGAAAGGTCCAAGTGATTTATCCCAAGTTCAACAAGGTCAAACAAAGTTTGACAAAAAATTTCAGCATTTTTAAAAGTCAGAAACTATTTTTAATCAATTAAAAATGAATAAAAATAACCTAATTGAACTAAAATCTCAAATAAATCTCAAATCAATTTAAAAATTGATGAGAATATTTTTCATAGATCCATCATCATTCAAATAGGTTAGGAAAATATTTTTGTATTTTTTGAATATCAAAAACTATTTAAAATGAATTAAAAATAACCAGAAAAGAGAAAATTCACAAAAAATATCAAATGATGAAATAAAAAATATTAAAAATCAGAAATAGAAACTAGAAATTATTTAGAGACTAATGCAATTGGTCCCATAATTTTTGGATAAAAAATGAAAGAGATATTGATTTTTGAAATAAAATGGAATTAAAGAAAATAAAATGGAAATAAAAACAGAAAATAGAAATTGAAAAAGCGTGGACCGTTTGATCTGAGCTCATTAATTGAGCTGGCAGATCATGAGGTCATGAAGCGCGCGCCTACCATGAGCCTTGGTCAACTGAAGCGCACCGTGCCATAAAACGAGTCATAACATTGGACGCACGGGATTGAATCTAGAAACGTGAATGAACGATCCAGATTAGATCTGGAGTTGGGACGGTCACCGGAGCCACCGTCTTCTCCGGTGAGACCTCCAGTTCCGGTGAGAATTGTAGACATGGCAATCTCAACCAAATGGAGCGATCTATATACCAATCGAAAGAGGAAGTGATGTACATCACTCCTATACCATGCACTTCCACTCTAGATCCCTATAAATGGAGAAATCAGAGCTGGAAGTATGATGGTGTTCATCATGAACTTCATGTTTTTGCAAAATTGAAAGCACAAATCATATGCCTCTATTGAGAGGACTTCAGCCAGACCAAGAAACACAAGAAATAAGCAAGGATCAAAGAGTTTCGAAGAGGAAAAGTTCTGTTATCCACCTTTGAAATGCAGGGCTTAAGAGCACGATTCTTCACAACCAATGCTTGCAATGAGATCTAGTGATGAAGAGGAAGCAAGGCTGAGGAATTATAGGTCTGAAAATCAACCAAGGAAGTTGAAATTCAGATCTGAATTTTTTAGAGAAAAGTGAAAATTCCTTTAGTGATGGTTATGGGGAGAATTCTTCAGCATTTCAGGTTGAACCAGGGTCCCTTTTTGAATGGCATAGGGTCTCTATTTATAGAGAGAATGGCAAGGAATTGATGAACAAAGCCGTGTGCATGAGATTGGATAATCCTTGCATGGGCTTGCATGATCATGCACAAGGCCCAAAAACAATGCCAAATGCAAGCTGAACTCAAATGCCAAAGGTTTGGACGTGTAATCAGAGCTGTAATGGCATGTGCGTCAAGATTTCATGTGAATTCCATAATTATGCCTAAATGTTCAACTCTTCGAAAATACCATTTGCCAAATCCAAATATGATCATGTGAGTAATGGTTGGAAAGGTCTTTATGTAAGGAACAATTGTTATGTTGGGAAAAAATCCATTTGGAGTGTGGAAATTTATGAAATTTGAGTTTAAAGTGTGATGTGCAAAACATGTCAATGCAAAGTTTCTAAATTTGGCCAATGTTCAAGCCCTTATGTTTTGATGATGCAAGACTCAAATGAAAAAACCTCCAACATAAAAGTTGCAGATATTTTCAAGACAATCAAAATCATAACATTTGAATTAGACATCTTACGCTTTCCAATGCATTTGATCCCACCTCAAGATCATAAAAAATGAAAGAGTTATGTCCTTGGAAAGCTGACCCAAAATTAGGGTTTCAGTCAAAATGACCTATAATGTATTGGAATGGGAGATGGCCTTCCAAGCTTCAAATCAATTTTTGATGAACATGAAAATTGTTCATATTGTCCTTAAGAACATTTTTTCTTTTGGAACCATCTCCATTTTACCAACACATAAAAAGTTAGGTCTCAGTGCATTTCAAAATAGTCAGATGAATTGACTGATCAACTTCTCAAGTCCATGCCTCATATCTTGATGAATTGATGATTGAGGACACTCAAATAAGTTCAAATATGTATGAAATGAAAAGTTAAAAAACTTCCCTTGATTGTATTTGATCATGGGCTGAGGTTGCTTCAAGAGGAAGGCATTGTGGTGCACAGATGAATTAGGGTTTCCTTGAAGAACAAGACCTCAAACCTTTTGACTTGATATGACCAAAATGATGAATTGAGATGCTAGGGAGGCATATTTGATGGATGAGAGATTTGGGAACCATTACCATGTTTGCTATCATTTCTTTTTGACCATGTCTTTGTACCAATGATCTCCTTGAAGCTTTTGACCTTGTGATTGCTCAAGCTACAAACAAAAGATGTTAGTGACATATTTTTGTGCTTTTGGTTAGTAAATAAAAATAAGAAAAGCAATGATATACAATTCAAACATGCTTGGTGATCTCGAACCACTCACAAGGAGTCCTACCCAAAGGCAAGGGGAACCAAGATGCTTATGATCCTTGAGGCAATGCCAAATGCAATGTTATGATGCCATGAGGGATCTTAGGGACAAAATTGGGGTCTTACACATTGACATTAGATATAGGTCTTCTTCCACGAAGCCCATTTTGACTCTTTCACTCACCTCATTCCAGCGCCTACACCCGCTGATGGGCAATAACACCTAGCATAATTTTGGGCCTTATCCCAACCAGGCCCTACTCCCATTACAAACTGCTGATACACACACCATTATTTCACAAGACACCCTTAGCCTCTTTGTTAAAATTCATTTTGTGAGAAAATAATAAAAATAATACATTAGTTAGAAATTAATCATTATATGTTAAAATTTATTTCTCATTATGTTTTAGCCAATAGTGTACATGTTCACCTTTGATTTAAAATTTTGATGCATGGTATTGTATTGATTCCCTTAGATTCTAAATTCATAAAATCCATGTGTTTTCATAACTTGATATTACCCCTGATTGATTAAGTTGATCAAAGTCGTCTTTGATCAACTAATCCTTTCACATTATATCCAATCCCACTGTCCAATCAAGTGCCTCTTGATCACTTGACATGACTGGTCATCTAGGCTTGCATTACAGGGGACATTCCAAGACCTCACCTCAAGTTCAGGACTTCACCCTTAAGTCAAATCAAGATTGCATAATTAAGACCTTGAAGAATATGGGCATTAGGACTGGAGAACTATTCAAAGCACAACAAAAATAAACTTCTTCAATACTTGTCAATCACGATGAGAATTACACGCTACGAGCCTTAAGCAACAAAGAATGATAAAAGGGATTTATCATATCCTTCTCTAGAGTACCTTTGAGTATGGGGCATATGCCCTAGTTATTGAAAGTATTCTCCACCATTCATAGATTTTAGTGCAATTCGAATCAAATGATTGTCAAGTCTTCTTCCTCACAGACATCACATCAACACTTCAAGATCTCAACACTTCAACATTCAACATCAACAATACACTGCCTCTCTGGACTAAACAAAACATTCTCTTTGGCATCCATACATCCTTTGGGTTAATCACCTCATGGTTAAACGCCTATCTCTAAATCAATCTATTCATGCATTGCTCTGTAGTGTTACAGACTCTGGCAAACCTTCATACATTGCCTTATGGAGTTACAGACTCTGGAAAACCTTCATGCATTTCCCTGTAGAGTTACAGATTATGGAAAAGCTTCATGCATTACCCTGTGGAGTTACAGAATCTGGAAAACCTTCATGCATTTGCCTGTGGAGTTATAGACTCTGGAAAACCTTCATACATTTCCATATGGATTTACATACTATGGAAAACCTTCATGTATTGATCTATGGAGTTACAGAATCTAGAAAACCTTCATGCATTGCCCTATGGAGTTACAAACTTTGGCGAACCTTTATGCATTGCATTATGGAGTTACAGACTCTGGAAAACCTTCATGCATTTCTCTGTGGAGTTATAGACTCTAACAAACCTTTATGCATTGCCCTGTAGAGTTGCAGACTTTGGCAAATCGTCATGCATTGCCCTATGGAGTTACATACTCTAGAAAACCTTCATGCATTTCCCCGTGGAGCCTCATGCTCTAGAAACCCCATTTATAGGTCTTGATCATTGGATCTAGGTATAACCCTACAACCTCGCATTGGCCACACCATCTATTGGTCGATGCCACGCATTCTTTGATTCAGACAACATACCCTTGGTTCAGACCATACTTTCACTACACACAAACAACACTCTTTTCAGTACAAGCAAGTTTCTTTCTTTTTTCTTTTCAATCAACTCTTTGTTTTTCTTTTATCACACAAACTTTTTCAAAATAATTTTCTTTCTTTTCACAAAAGAACTGTTATAATATGTTCCTTATCAGTCAGACTAGAAGTTTGGAGTATCCAAACTAGGATCAAATCAGCTAATATCTATACACTTCTAGGATAAGATTATGATTGTTCCATAAAAACAACCAACACACACTTATTTTCTATCATGAACTACGAAGCTCTGATTTCCTTATTGCATTATGAGGATACGTAG
This sequence comes from Lathyrus oleraceus, assembly GCF_024323335.1. Lineage (NCBI taxonomy): Eukaryota > Viridiplantae > Streptophyta > Magnoliopsida > Fabales > Fabaceae > Lathyrus > Lathyrus oleraceus. The sequence continues at coordinate 145,333,262 of NC_066583.1, read as the reverse complement.
GCACGAGGGTCCCAATCCTCAACGAGCACACTAATTATTAAACCTTTTTTCCCTTTGTTGAGACTTTCACAAGTAATCTTTAGATAATAACACCCATTCAAGGAAAGAACAATCAAAATGGTTCCCGTTGAATACAACGAATGTGAGGGGTGCTAATACCTTCCCCTTATATAACTGACTTCCTTACCCATTTTCTCTTCCCCTGGGCTTTATCGATATTTTCCCTTTCCTTCGAGAATAAAAAAAGTTCGATGGCGGCTCTACTTGGGATAGCTTATTAGGACTCCTCAGCAAGATGGCGACTCTGCTGGGGAGTCCCTAATTAAGTCAAGCCTAGTTTTGATTTCCTTCTTTCCATGCTTGGGTGTTTATCTTTATCACTTTACTTGCTTTATATTTATGTTATTTATTGCATTCTTTATTGCTTTAAATATTGATATTATTCATTATACTCTTGATATCTATTATACTCTCTATTGGATTGGGGTGATGTTACATAAGAAAAAAGTTTTATACCAGAGCTTGAGCATACACATAGGATAATTTCATGGCAAGAGTCATGTTGACCGACTTGGCGTTAGGCCTCAATCAGGGTTGACACGAGACGCCACACCTAGAGTAGATCCTTTTGAGAGCATCACTGTCTGACGAGTAATTCGTCCAAGGAATTGGCATCTCAAAATGGATCCATGACTCTAGGGACCGTTTTAGGAACCTCCTTCTTTGAAGACTAGTACCTACCTGTGAGGGGATATTGGGTTTTTGCAGGAAACCAAGACCATACATACATTGATAATCATGTATACGTCAAACCTTTGAACCTACTTCGAGCAGTGTATACAGACTATTCAGAATGTGTTAAACTTTTAACCTATATTATTGCATACTATTATTGCATCATTATACATACCAGACTTTTGAACCTAAATTATTGCATCGTCGAACCTTTGAATCAATGGATGTTGCATATCTATTTGCATTTCATAAAACAACATGAATACATTCATGCATTTGTATTTCATGCATACAAGCTAGAAAAATCTCACATTTTCCCTTTCTCGTCCAGAAGACAATGATTCCTCGACGCCGATCGCCAAAGAATTATGGAACGAGTTAAGCCTGAGAACATAATGTGAAAGGAGAGATTGGGTCACACCCAAGGCAAGGTTGACATGATCTTGGAGCAACTCCTAGACAGAATGATAACAGACTTCTCAGATCGAGTTGCGATTGGTGAACGGACTGAAGGTGGATAACATCCAGAATGAAACCACAGGCAGCCTGCCCGTTTATCCCCAAGATCAGTATCTCCTACCGCATCAAAAGCCTGCTCAAGGCAATCAAACACATAAGCAAAATAAAATTAGCAAAGGGAACAACAATCAAGTGAGGAGACGTCATCACTTTGATCTAATTCCAATGTCTTATACGCATTTACTTCCTATCCTGATTCATGTTGGGGAAGTTTTGCCCAAGGAGATCAAGCCTTCCAGGGTTCCTTACCGTCCTAAGCATAATCCTAATGCCACATGCGAATATCATGCTGGATACGTGGGGCATTCTACAAAATCTTATTTCATCTTCAAGAACAAATTCTAAGAGCTCATTGATCAGAAGTTGATATGCTTTATAGAGAAGCCTTGCTAGACCATCCTTAAGAATGATCCTCCTCAAGCTAAGACTTTGCAACATTAGATTGTTCAATCATTTTCATTTGTAATCTTTATTGTTTGTTAAATGCTACTCACTTTTAAAACTCGTTTATTTTCAAGTAATAACAATAATGAAATGAATATGCATGTTTTAAATCAATCCATTCGTGTTCACTCATATTTTATATATAAGTATCAAGCTCTTGCTTAAGAAAAATCGAAAGGAGAATGATAAAGTCAAAATACACGAGACTACTGACATGTATGCTTTTGAATAAAACCTTGCTAACAATGTGAGGCATTATTTCAAATCCCTAAACACTAGAGGTATAATGAAGATAACCCCTAGTCAACCCCCCTGGGCCTAGTAATAGGAGTTTCTTTCTATACACAAAACCCTCAATCTTAACCAGAGGCAGGGTAGTCTGTAGCTAGTTTGATCATGCATTCAAATTTCAAAAAGGAAGTATCCCATCTGAGGATCGACCATATCTTATCCCTCGCGAGAGGTTGAAAAACCAAAAATCCACAATGGTTGTCCCTCACCAACAAAAGAAACGAGGCAGTCACGACCCTTTCAACAAATCAGATGAATAAATGTCACTTGATTTTTCCAATAAAAAAAATGAGAAAATCCAAAAAGAAAAAAAAGAAAAGAGGAAACCCCTGCTAAGTCAAAAACTTGAAAACAAGTGATTTAGGAAACAATTAGGGTATCCCGGTGGACTGCAAATTCAAAAAAAATCACTCCAGGAAAAAATTAGGGAAAGCAAAAACAAAAAAGACGAATCATAAGAAAAATCCTCAACAAGAACAAATTCGTGTGGCTACAAGCAAAAAACACAAGGTGGGTGAATTCCACTATGAAAACCTCATTGGTTCCTTAAATATCACTTCTACCATTCAAAGTCCTTTTGAAAAGTGAACATTCGAGTCGAACTAACTGAATGTAGGACTAGAGAATATAAAGTATAATGGGTGGATTAAAATGAAATTTTGAGCCATAAATCCTTTTTTCTGAAACCATGAACCATACCACGTTACAACCCTCAAAACACCTAATCGAAGCAGTGTTTATTTCGAAAGCATACTACAGTAAGATCGTGTTATAGTTGACTCCTAAATATTTGATTATCACTTATGTTGGTATTGATATGGCACCCTAACTAATAATGCATCCACTATATGTCATAATCTCAGTGAACAGACTTGGACTTCAAAACTAACATAAGCATCACATTAGAATTATCATTTTCAAAATGAACACTCTTATTCGTGAATAAGCACTTCACATCAAGAAAGTTTCCATAATGGAAAGTTTGATCACACCAATGGGCCAAATGCCCGAAGTCTTCGTTGAGTAGAAGGATATTCCCTCAAAGATTCAGTCAATCTAGGGCGACGTTGAGATTCAACAATACTTATTGGCACATCCAAAGCTCAAATTTATTGGAATCTCCAAAGCCTAACCTTACTTGGCACTTCCAAAGCCCAATCTTTATTGTCATCTCCAAATCCCAACTTGCTTGGCATCCCACAAAGCCAGACTTGCTTGGCATCTCTCAAAGCCCAACCTTGCTTGGCATAACATAAAGCCCAACTATACTTGTATCATGCATATAGTAGTCATTATTACATAGCATTGCATCTCTAAAAACACGTAGCATATCCATCAATATGGAGTATTACACCATACAAATTCAAACATGCATACGAAGCATATACCAGATTTGGTACCCTGCACGGAGAACCTAAAAATAATGTACCTCCGAAGAGAATATTACCTACAAAAATTCCTAGATGATATTCCCAACAAGTTTCCCATGAAGTCCAACTTCGGTTGACGCTCTTTCAAAGCCCATTTCCAATACGGCAAGTCATTTTCAAGACCTTTTACAAATTTTCTGTAAGTATGCAATCAATCCTTATCTTTTTGGAACCCCATAGGAATATCCCTACTGCCAATACTTTCCAAAGCTCATCAGTAGAGTCAAAACAAAAGAAAATACCTACCTTTTCTCTTTAAGGTGCAAACTTTTTGGGTCTAACACTACCAAGAATGTCTCACCCTTGTGGATTTCATTCATCTCACAAAAAAAGACCCACATTGCTACATAGCATACATAACTTCATGCATCATGAAAAATCAAACATATATTGCATACATCGTGCATGTCAAACATTTCTCTGGTGACTGGTCTATTTCCCCAACAAAATATTTCAGTCAATCCCTAGCAGATGATCATGTAAGAAGGACTCTCCGCCATTCCATATCCCCAATACGCTTACCTTATTTACACTACATACACTCCATTCTCAACGAGAAAATTTCTGGATATTCTGGTATTTAATTCTTTTCTACCTTGAATGCCCAAAAAGTTATCATTATTCGTACATTCAGGTCCAAGATGATTAAATAGGGGCAAATGTCATACCAAAAAATTTGCCCTCTTTTTTTTCAATTTTGTATGGCTTTTTTCTTATTTCATTTGTATATCCACATGTCGTAATCATCCATCATAACATATTCATTTACAACTTCATCCTCAAATAAGCACCATTGACTCAATTGGTCTTGCTTATTTATGATACAAAGCTAGTGGATCAAGCTTATGATATGTCTTGACTACTTTGGAACAACAATGATGATTGGTTCACTCTTTATGGATCAATGCCCGTGAAACCCTAATTCTTGGGGCTTGAGATCTTGGTTTATGGAGATTGCATCATGGTATTTGATTTGATCATGAAACCTCAATTCTTAGGTTTTGGTACACATGGGTAGTTTGGTTTGCATCAGGGCCTTGCCTTTTTGCATTATTATACACAATAAACCTACAAGGACATAAACAATCCATAATTAGCATACCATTTCCAAAGTCAATGCAACACATCCCAATAACAATTCAAAATCCTAACATGACTCAACATCAACCATTTCACACAGTTCATTAGATGGTTCAAACAAGTTCAAGTACACAAATAAGTTCAGTATATAACCAACAAGGTTTATAATTTTACTTATACCAACCTACAAGTTCTATTAATAATTAGATATAAATTTCATGACAAGTAGCAGCTCACTAACTTACCATAACATTCCCTAGTTAACCCACCTATAAATTAGTTAACTCTAATGAACAATCACCGATTAGCTAAGCCACCTTTTTATTCATTCTAAAACTAATTGGCATGACTACAATCTTGGTGCAGTGACAAATGTCACTCTTTTCAGTACAAACAACTTTCTTTTTTTTTTCAATGATTTCTTTCTTTATCACACAAACTTTTTCAAAACAATTTTCTTTCTTTTCACAAAAGAACTGTTACAATTCGTTCCTTAGCAGTCAGACTAAAAGCTTGGAGTATCCGAACTAGGATCAAATCAGCTAATGTATACACATTTCTAGGATACGATTATGATTGTTCCATAAAAACAACCCACACAGGCTTATTTTCTACCACGAACTACATAGCTCTGATTTCCTTATTGCACTATGAGGATATGTAGGCACGAGAGCACACTAATTATTAAACCCTTTTTCCTTTGTTGAGATTTTCACAAGTAATGTTTAGAGAATAACACCCATTTCCACAAAGAACAATTAAAATGGTTCCCGTTTAGTACAACGAATATGAGGGTGCTAATATCTTCCCCTTGCATAACCGACTTCCTTACCCATTTTCTCTTCCCCCAGGTTTTATCGATATTTACCTTTTCCTTCGGGAATAAATAAAGTTATGCGGTGACTATGTTGTATATTCGAGTGTGCGATGCGCTCAAGTATTTTTCGCGGCACGACACCAGTAGTCAATCTTTTATCCATAAAATATTGGAGGTTTAACAGAATAATGATATTTTCATTGTTGCTGGTAGATATCATATTGTGTTTCTGAAAATGGATCTTTATCTGAAACGGTTAAGTGTTCGACACAAAGAGTCAATACCAGAACTGGGGATCTGATGCTAATTGAAGGTTCATGAAACACAAGAAAGGGGGAGGGGAGTGGATTGGGTTTTAGATATGACAACTTTTTTTCCAGACCAATGACAAGAAAAACAATGATAGAAATACACATGATTTATATACTGGTTAACTGTTAACTAAGCTAATTGAGTCCACCAATCAGAGTATTTCACTTTCTCACAAGGACTTAATCCACTAATCAATCATATTACAAACTCAAAGACCAAATCAATGACTTCTCGAGACAACAAACAAAACTTAGTCCCCCAAGAAATTTAACCAAAGTTAAAATACAAATAGTGCGTGTTTACAAGAATGCATCTAGACAAGCAAATACACAAGATGTATTTAGAGTTTACACTTATGAAAATATATAAATAAAAGCTCTAAGTGTAATGAGTGTTGTAATTGTTGTTTCTCTTGTTTGTTGTTCTTCTTTTAGTCACTTCGTTGTTATTCTTATTCTTCCTTCATGTATGGTGTAACACCTCAAAATTTGCCCTCCTCTCTTGGGACTAGCTTAACATATTGCATTGCATTTTTAGGTCATTAGTCATTGCATATTGCATATCATGTGGTCACATTGTGCAAGTCATCCTCACAAGTCTTGAGCAGAAGATGAAGAGGTTGTGTGCAAGCTAGGGTTTCATTGGATTGGATCACTAATCATCTGAGGATATGGTGGTCCAAATTAGGGTTTTGTGGTTCTCAAGGAGATTGGTCTTCATCTTGGGGGGATTGATACATCATCATCATCATCATGGTCTTGATATCATCCAAGAAGTTCAAGGGTTTGATCAAGATACCTTGAGATTAGGGTTTTGACCACTGGTCAACCCTAATCAGTTGCATTGGGCCAATCAGGGCATAGCAAGGAGATGGGGTCTACAATGGATATGGGGATCATCATGTGATTATATTGGGCATATTGAGGCTAGGGTTTCATCCTTGGGCCATTCCATTAGAGGATTGGGGCTCAAATTGATCAGTGCATTGCCAAATTCATCTATCAGTTGAAAAGTCAACTGTGGTCAACTGTGCTTGATTTTATGGATTTGGAGGTGGGAGAGAGTTGGATACACTTCACTCATGTTGAAACAAGCTTCATTTGACATGTCAAAGCTCAAGAATGAAGAAAATAAAGTCAGACAAAAAATTGCCAAAAATGGAAAGTGACTTGTAATGGAAGTTTCCAAAAATGGAAAGTTTTTCACCACAAAATTACATGTCCAAAAAAGCTTCAAATGAAACTTTGTTCAACATGAAAGTTGTAGATCTTGGTCTCACCTTTCCAAAAAGTCCAAGAACTTGAAATTCCCATGTATGGTTGACAAGGTATGGTCCATTCATTTTCCAAAAATACCTATAATCAAAGTGGCATAACTTCCACATGGAATGTCCAAAATGGTTGATCTTTTTATGAGAAAACTCCATTTGACATGTACTTTCATGGTGCATAATCAAAATTCATCAAAATTGGTCAATGCAAAAGGTCAATTTTCAAGTGCACTAATTAAAATCCAAGGGCAAAATGGTCCAAGTTGGGAAATACTTGGAATTTTGGAATGAGGATTTTTGCAACACACTCCAAATGACATTTAGAAGTTGTTTGAGCTGTCATGAGCTGTCATGGTGCAATATTTGGCAAGGGCATTTTTGGACTTGCACTTAAAATTCACATTATGCTAATTTCATTTCATTTTGCTAATTGAGATTAGTAAATTGGATTAGCATTGGTATAAATGATTAATTGTAACTGAATTGCAAAGGATAATCACAATTTTCAAGAATCTAACAAACTTTCCCTCCATTTTCTCCAAATTCATCAAGAACTTCATCAAACTTTTTTCACCAAAACTCCATCAATTCTCAACGAAATTGGAAAATTCTTTTTGATTCATCTTCCATGAACTAGGATCTCCAACTGTTTTGAGGAATCATTGCAAAAACATTCAGATTCGTGGACTGTGCATCATGAACTCATCAATGGCATTTTGAAGTTTCTTCCAATTGAAGCAACCTCGAGCCAAGGATCTTCTTCCAATCAACTTGCTCAACCTTCTTCTTCATCTGTTTTTGGTTTTGGCTCGAAGATACATCAAGAATCATCACTGTCTTCAACCTAAGGTGCAAAATCGAATCTCACCGTTTCTTGAATTGTTACATGCTTATTGTAGTGCATTCAATGTAGATGATCATGATGTGTTTGGCTTTTGAAATGATTAACTATTGAGTGAGTTATCGTGTTTGGAAGATTTGTGTTCATAACTTTAATCGATCGATCCCGAGTGTATGTTAGGAATTAGGAAATTTCAGTTGCATATCCTTAATCTACATGGAGAGACGGTTCTTTTGACTATAAGATTGTTGATTTTGGTGGAGTTTTGATGTTCATGATTTTCTGCATTTTCTGGAAATTTCTTGAGCAAGAACGATGAACCATGCCTGTTTGATCCATTTTTCTGGATTTGTTTTCAAATTATGTGTTTGGCGCCACCGGGAGCCAATCAGCGCGCGCCAGGCAATCTAAACCAAACGACGCCGTTTTGGTGAACTTCATCAGAATTGCAAAAATGCCACTGGCGCATTATTTTAATTATTATTTCATTTTCTTTTTCTTTTTAATTTCATTTTTGATGCCATGACTTCCAAAATTCATATCTCACTCATTTTTCATCCAAATTGAGTGAGATTTTTTGCATTATTCTCATGATGATGTGTAGAATTTTATGGTGATTTTTGTGGATTTTTTGTATGTGTGGAAAAATAATTGGCTTAGGGTTTGTGGAATGAGTCACATTTTTGTATGTTTTGCCAAATCCATCATGAAATGCTCATACCTTTAAAGAAATGAATGAAAACTTTTGTGCTTATTCTGGACATGCGGATGGTGATTTTCATGTAGAGTTTGTGAATTTTGGATACCTGGTTGATTAGATATGATTTTTTGATTGGAGGTGTGACAATTTGTGTCACACCTAGCTAGGTCAACTTTCTGATTTTATTTTCCTGGCTTAAGAATGTTGAATTGCTCCAATTTTTTGCATGAATGATCATTGATATGTCAAGATAACATATGATTTTTGCTGGAATTATTGGTGGCATTTTCTAATTGATTGATAATTTTCTTCTCTGTTGGCTCATTTTGTGACATTGTGTGACACATGTTGGCATTTCATTTGTGAAATTCTCATAGTGTATTGGATGAAGATGAAATTTGGTGTGAGCATTGTAGACACATTATAGGACATTGTGGTTTTGATCCCATCCATTTCTTAATTGTTGTCACTGTTTTATGATTTTGGAAGATGATGCTTGTGTTGATACCTTGAATTGGCTTGTATAAATGTGTCTGGACTTCTTGATTTTCATTGACCTACTTCCTTTTGTCCAATTGAGCTGAAAATTGACATGCTATAGATTGAATGTGTCCTGTTTAGAGGTGAATTTTTGTGGAATTAATTGAATTGTTTTGGTATGCTTTTGATTGAGATAGTTCTGTTTGGTCATTTGAAGTTGCAAATTGCATGTTTGATACTAAATTGTGCATGAAATGATAATGGTGATTGATATGAGCATGGGACCAATTGCAATTGCTTTTAATTTGTTTGAATGTGATTTTGGTTGGTTTGCACTTGCTGTTTTGATTTTTTTATCCCCTTTGGACCCTAGGCTTGGCCTAGTGGTCTAGTTTCTCACATTTGGTTTGGATTTTCAGGATGAAATGCACATTGCTTAAGAAGATTGCTTCAAGTCAATTTGGATTGAGTTTTGTTTGATGTTGTGAACTAACATTGGCTTTGTGTTGTAGGTTTGATGCTTGAGCTTGAGCTCATGGCTTGCACTTATGTGCATTAACTTGTGTTGTCTGTATAGATTGACTTTTGCTGTTTATCGTTGGTTTGTCTGAGTACTGATGATACTTGATTGATTTCAGGTACATTTAGTCGCTTACAGTTCTTTAAGAACTTGCTTGCTGCTGCTTGATTTTTAAACCAGTTGAGGTAGACTCTCTTGTCTCCATGTAGTCTGGAAGACCTGGCCTGTTACTTGGCCAGGCAACTGTCTGAAGTCCTCCTTAAGAGGCGATGATTGTGATTGTTTACTTTTGTGCCAAGCAGGTAAAGACCTCTATGAGGCAATTGGCGGAATCCAAGGGATATGCAATCTATCCCCCGCTATTCTGTTGAGTCTTCCCTCTGCTCACACCACTGTGTTGACGCATTGGGACACAAACCCAAGATCTTGTGCTGTTGCACAATCGAGTCAGAGTCTTGAGCGTAGAAGGGTCCCTCCATTCTGGACCCACGCTCCTTTGTCTGAAGCTCTCCCTGGTCAGGGATAAGAGCTGTGAAGTCTAATCTTCACTCACCTCTCATCAGCTTCACCTTAGCCTCTCAATGGCAAGGTTAAGAGCTAACTCTACCTTGTACAGATGACTTGCCTCGGCAGTCCACCCTTGCTTGAGCCTCACTTGACTGGATATAGTGTGTGCTTTGTGAATATTTGTTTGAAATGTTTGTTTTATTGCGATTGATGCTTGCATGCTTGCTTTCTTCCTGGATAGGATTAGCTTGCAGTTGTGCAAGTAGGTGGAAACCACAACATAGGGCAATGATGCATGATAACACTAGGCTCGAGTACAGCTCCCTGGTAGTGTGTCTCCCCTTGGTTTCTGGCTAGAATTTCTTTCCCTTTCAGGGGAACTACATCGCCCTGATCCTCGTTCCAGACGAGGTATGTAGGCAGGAGACCGTGCGAGGTCTCTCCGGGCACTTTTTTTTCTTTTTGTGTGTGTTTGCTTGTTATCTTCTTGTGTGTCAGGATATGGACGTAAGCCCAGCGATTGGATGTACGTATCCTGATTGTGTTTGTTTGGTTCGGAAGCCGATGTAAGTCCAGCGATTGGCATTCGGGTTCCAGGTTTGCCTGTGGGTGTGTGTGTCTTGTTTGGCGTGCGTGAGCCGAACTACGGCAGCTCTGATTCTCGTTCCAGACGAGATACGTAGGCATAGGATGCGACGTCCTATCGAGCTCTCTTCCTCTTAACCCCACCTGTGTTGTCTTCGGTGTGTGTGTGTGTGATGTTTTAGCAACCTTTTCTTTTCTTAGAGCGTGGATCCCGTCGAGTACGACGGACGTGAGGGGTGCTAATACCTTCCCCTTGCGTAACCGACTCCCTTACCCTTTCTCTTTGGTCGCGAGACCATGCTTTTTCCAGGTTTCTCTGAGCGTTTCCTTTCCCTATCTTGGGATAAATAACGCGCAGTGGCGGCTCTGTGTTGTTTTTGTTTCAGCCCGCCGGTTGTTTTTTCGCGGATGCGACAGCTGGCGACTCTGCTGGGGACTGACTGTAGATGTTGACCTGTGCTGGTCCATCTTCCCTAAGCGAGTCCTTCCTAGCGTTCTAGGATAGTTTAGGTTGCTTGTGATGCTTGATTTATTGCGTTTATTATTCTAACCAGTGTATATATTTGCATAAATATTTGCATGCATCATACTATCATGTTGCCGTCCTCTGTGCAGGTGGTTCCTCTGTTTGGGGTGGGTGTTCTGAGTGGGGCTAAAACCCAGGCCCGAGTATACACCTAGGATTAGCGTGGTCTCACGTCACTCACATGCCGGTTGGGCACATTGTTGCGACGTGACATACCACAAGCCGGACGAGGTTCATCTGAGAAGTGCTCTTCCAGTGGGGTTTTCCACTTTGGTTGGGTTATCTCTTTTGAACTATTGACTCTGGTGACCGATCATTTCCTGGATCTTTGGTTTAGACGATCTTAAGGGAGCTACAATGGCACACCCGAAAGGGCAAACCCATTGAGTATCTCTGCCCGATTGTCGAGACTATTATCCGCCTTAGGATGACCTGATTAGAATTTACCTGTGAGGGGAGGGCTGATTCTTTCAGATGCATTACTCAGATGGTGACTTTTGTTCCGTGGATCAGAGTCATATTTATAAGTCGGATTTATGGCCAGTTGTGTCTGAGACGCCGGAGTGCTGTCCGTGTTATTTATCAGTGGGGATCCGTTTATTTCAGGATTCCCCGGGCCGAGTTATTTATTAGTGGGGATCCGTTTATTTCAGGATTCCCCGGGCCGATTCGGATGATTGTGGGTATCTGTTCAGAGATGGTTTGATGATGATGATGATGTATCTGTCTTCCGTTTATTTCGGAACCCTTGAGATGGATTGGTGGTTACTTGTTCCCTCAAATGGTTATGATCAGTTCAGAGACCAGGTTTCAGTGCATATGATCAGACGGCTTGGAGGATGGCAACGCATTGCATTCATTCATCAGCATCATTACATAATGCATTTACCTGCATCTAACACATGTTTATCCATATGCAGGGACCCTTTTTGATCGAGATCCTGGTTGAGAGACTTTCTGCCCAGATATGAGAAGACCCGGTTTGAAGGATGATGTTGCCTACAGTTTCTTCGACCCAGAGATCAGTGTGCTGAAGGGTATGATAGCTTTGATTGCACCCGACCATGTGGGGTTGTTTCGTGAGACGTATGGGGGGATCCTGAAGATGGTTTTCAAACTCACTGACAGAGACAGGAGTGCCATTCATACTCTTCTCCAGTTCTATGATCCTAGCTTGAGGTGTTTTGTCTTCCCAGATTACTTACTCGGGCCGTTGATGGAGGATTATGCTGATATTTTGGGCCTTCAGATCAGAGATCAGGTTCCTTTTTATGCTACCAAGGAGGAACCTGATATTGGAGGGATTGCCCGTGCTCTTTATCTGAGTCCGGAGATGGTGAAGGGTAATCTGAAGGAGAAGGGGAAGTTGCCTGGTTTTCATTTGAGTTTTCTGGAGGCTAAGGCTAAGGAGCAGGCGGAGTTGGGTAACTGGGAAGCTGTCTGTGCCTTGATTGCTGCGGGCATTTATGGGATCATTCTGTTTCCTAACCAGAAGAACTTTGTGGATATTAATGCCATTCGCTTGTTTGTTCGGAGGAATCCTATCCCTACCTTGATCGGAGATGTCTATTACTCGGTCCATAACCGGAACGAGAAAAGGCGTGGGGGATTGATTCGATGTTGTGCACAGCTGCTATACAAGTGGTTTATGGGTTATTTGCCGTCTAAGGGTGCTTTTGTTCTTCTGGGCCAGAATGTTAATTGGGCGACCAAGCTGATGGGTTTGAGGGCCAAAGACATAGATTGGACTCACAGTAGTGGGGTTGGACAGGACTTTATCTGCAGTTGTAGGGGTTTTCCCAATGTACCGCTTATAGGAGTTCAGGGTTGCATTAATTATAACCCGACACTTCTTAAGAGGCAGATGGGATTTGCTATGGAGCTTTCTCCATACAAGAGTGAGGTTCAGGAATCTGTGTACTTCCCAGTTGAGGGTAATCAGGCCCAGGTGAAGCAGGTAGCTGAGGCATGGCGCAACATTCAAAGGAAAGGCAAGGTTTCTTGGGGTAGAGCTAATAATAGATCTTTTCCTCCGTTCGATGACTGGTCAGTAAGAGAGTGGAGCTTACTTGTCTACCGTTCCCTATGGTTGATCCTTGGTATCCGTTGGTTGAAGAGACTCCTTCTACTGTTAGTATGGACGAGTTCTTAGAGATGAAGCGGGAACGAGATCAGTTGCTCGCAGAGAAGACGGAATTGGAGATGAGTGTTGCTCGGGTTCAGAGGGTTAACCAGGAGATCAGAGTGAAGATGGAAGATCAAGACAAGCGGCATGCCCTGGAAGCAAAGCGTTTTGAGATGGATACTGCTTACTATGGGAAGGTCAGTCAGGCCTTGGCATTTTCAGCAAAGGAGCATGACATCACCAAAGAGAGATTGGCTAGAGCTTCAAAGGTCGTTGAAGATGAGAAGAGAAGGCAAATCTTGGTGAGAGATCAGAGGGATGACCGAGTCCGAGTACTCATTGCTGAGTGGGAGGCAAAGCTGAAGGTTAAGGAGTCAAAGAATCTGAAGATCATTGCTGAGAGGGATCATTACGTCGCTGAGAGAGACCATTACTTCAGGCAGATGAAGATTCATCAGAAAGAAGTGGGGAGATTGCAGCAGGAGAACACCGAGCTCAGGTTCGCCGTAGAGTTCGCAAAGATGGAAGATGAGATAGGGCCATCTGTGGGACCCTCATCCAGCTAGATCTTTCATTTGTTGTGGATTACCGTCAGGCTTGTTGACAGAATCTACTTGCTTGTATTTCTTTCCTGATTCTGGAAGGTTGTATTTGAATTGTATCTGATTTAATGTATGACTATGGCACTTATTGTGCATTCTGTTATGTGATGGTTATTTTCATTCAGTGATTGATCTTCAAGCTTTATTTGCTTTACCGTATGCACTCACACAAGCACACACATGGTTGGGGGTATCATGCTCAATCACATATCTCCGATCTGCACGATGGAATCAAATGCTGAATATCGAAATATTAATGCCGGATTATTATTTGTCTCGATGATGCCAGGATCGAGAGACAAAGTGTTCCTCATGTGGATAAACACTGCATTCATGCATTGATCATAATAACTTGTGTTTTATTTTGCAGGTATCTGTTGCTAACGTGCTTGATTGTTACAGGAATCATTGCTCGTGCTCGCAGAACTGTACCTTTGCACTCAACTCGTCCTCACAGATACTTTACCAGGCGCAATACTCCTAGACTCATGGATCTCCCGAGTACTGATCTCCTCGAGCTAAAAGACAAGATGAATGAGCTGATCAATATCATGCAAGGCTTTGCGGTTGGTCAGAAAGCTCTGGCTGATAAAGTCGAGAAGCTCGAGCGGGCTTCTGCAGCAAACAGTGGTGTTAACCTGGATGGTGTCTCCAACCAGGGGCTGGGGTCTAGAGACGGCGGAAAGAGGACAACGGTCGGTATAGTGAATAATGCCGCTGGTTTTGGTACTGCTGGTGGTCAGCCTGGGCCCGGTCTGGGGCAGAATATGAAGGACGGTCTGTTGCCTCCATTCTACGGGTTTGATGAGGACAGAGAGGAAGACAGGGAAGCAGACCAGTTTTCAATGCATAATGAGCCCTTGGGGCAATATGGGGTCCAGCCTCAAAGCAAGGAGATTCAGCTGTTGGCTGAGAAGATTAAGGTGCTGGAAAGCTATGCCACTCCTGGGGTGGTCAACATGTCGAATATGGGGCTTGTTGAGGGGATTGTGATCCCGCAGAAGTTTAAGGCGCCCACGTTTGACCGTTACAATGGAAGTTCTTGTCCTGAGACGCATTTGCAGGCTTTTGTCCGCAAGATCTCTACGTATACCATGGACCAAAAGCTATGGATGTATTTTTTCCAGGACAGCCTGTCCGGAGGCTCCTTGGAATGGTACACCAAGCTAAAGTCCTCAGATATTAAAAACTGGCAGGATCTTGGGGACGCGTTCTTCAAGCAATATCAGTTCAACGCTGACATGGCTCCGAGTCGTACCCAGTTGCAGGGTATGTCTCAAAAGAATAATGAAGGGTTTAAGGAATATGCCCAACGGTGGAGAGAGTTGGCTGCCAGAGTGCAACCTCCTCTTGTTGACAGAGAGATGTCGGATCTTTTCATGGGGACCCTGCAGGGGGCATTTGCTGAAAGAATGGTTGGTTGTCCGGTGACCAACTTTTCTGATATTGTCGTGGCAGGGGAAAGAATTGAGAGCTGGTTGAAGCTTGGTAAGATTCAGGGTACTGCGTCTTCTTCGTCGTCTGGGTCGAAGAAGCCTTTTGGAAATGGTCAGAGAAAGAAAGAGGGCGATACCAGCGCCGTGTATGCTCAACGAGGACCCAGTAGGGACCGTTACTTTCAGCACACTGCTGCGGTAACTATTCCTGCTGAGCAACAACCACAACAGCAACAACCTCAACAGCAGAGACAACCCTTTCAACAGAGGCCTCAAAGGGCTGGTTATCAGATGAAGGGTAGAGCAATGGACAGGCAGTTCGATAGGCCTCCGGTGACTTATTCCTTCCTGTTCAAAAAGTTGATGGATTTGGGGTTGGTACAGACGAGGACTCTGGCACCTTTGAGACCCGATCAAAGGCCAACCAGCTATGATGAGAATGCAAAATGCGAATTCCACTCGGGTGCTCCCGGACACAACATTGAGAACTGTAAAGCTTTTAAGCACACAGTTCAAGACCTGGTGGATTCGAAGGCGATCAACTTTGCACCATCTCCCAACGTTAATGCTAATCCCATGCCCGCGCATGGTCAAAGGGGGGTGAATGCAGTTTCGGAAGAGAGTAGGGTTGGGCTGTCAAGTGTGGATCCGTTGAAGACTCCGTTGGCTGAGGTCAAGGGGCTGTTGTTGAAGAATGGGGTTCATCCGGGCTGTGAAGATGATTGTGCTGAGTGCACTAATTCTGTTAATGGGTGCGAGCTTCTGAGGAAGACTGTCCAGGGTTTGATGGGCAATGGGGATATTGTGATTGAAAAGAAGGCTGATAAGGGGAAGATGGAAGTCTCCACCATAACAATCTACTTTGATCCGGTGGATTTGTCTAATCTTGCTGAAGCGGCTCCAGTTACCATCACGGTACCTGGACCGATTCCCTATGACAAAGATGATGCCGTGCCATGGCATTATGGGGGAGAAGTCTGTTGCAATGGTGAGAAAGTGGAGGAACAAATTGCTAGTGAAACCACCGTGTCAAAGGTGGATAATGCCGGTCCCAGCGGTTTCACTCGCAGTGGCAGATTATTTGCTCCTGATGCCTTGAGGGGAGGGGAAGGAGAAAAAGAGAAAAAAGATAAGGCCGAGGCTTTAGCCAGGGCAAAAGGAAAAGCGGTGGTGGGTGATAGTACTCCAGTGGTGACACCGGCGCCGGTTGGGTCGGAAGAGAAGCTTGATGATGATGCAGAGGAATTCTTACGAATCATCAAGAAGTCTGAGTACAAACTTGTTGACCATCTGCAGCAGACTCCTTCCAAAATCTCCATTTTATCTTTGCTGTTAAGCTCTGAGGGGCACAGGGAGGCTTTATTGAAGATCTTGAAGAAAGCCTATGTTCCTCAAGAGATCACAATCAATCAGTTGGAAATGGTCGTGTCTAATGTGCATGCCAGCCACGGGCTGGGTTTTACAGACATGGATCTGACTGTGGATGGGAGGAATCACAACCGGGCACTACACATCACAATGGAATGTAAAGGAGCCGTGCTTTCGCATGTGCTGGTTGATACCGGCTCCTCTTTAAATGTGTTGCCAAAGAAAGCTCTAGCAAAGTTGAATTGTGATGGGCTGATTTTGACTCCAACAGATTTGATTGTGAGGGCATTCGATGGGTCAAAGCGGGCCGTGTTTGGAGAGGTTGAGCTGCCAGTAAAGATTGGACCAGAGGTGTTCAAGTCGACTTTTTATGTCATGGATATTCAGCCGGCATACAGTTGCCTGTTGGGTCGCCCATGGATTCATGCTGCTGGGGCAGTGACCTCGACTTTGCACCAGAAGCTGAAATATATCTGGGAGGGCCAGGTTGTCACTGTTTGTGGGGAGGAGGATATCTTTGTCAGCCACCTGTCCTCATTTAAGTATGTTGAGATGGACGGCGAGATCTGGGAGACGCCAAGCCAAGCGTTCGAAACCGTTAAGGTGGAGAATGCTCTTTTTGCTAAGGAAGAGGAGAAACCGTCCATAGCCTCATACAAACAGGCCGCTGAGGTGGTGAAGAGTGGAGAGGCTCCTGGTTGGGGCAGGATGATGGATGTCTCCGCGAAGAAAGATCGTTTTGGAGTGGGGTATCAGCCGGGCCGAGGCTCAGGACAAGGCAGAGGACGTCGTACGTCAGTCACATTCACAAGTGCCGGAATGCTGGATCCGGATCACATCTGCATGATGGGTGAAGATGCCGATAGCGACTGTGACATGGACCGGTGGATAAAGCCGTGCGCACCAGGGATGGGAATCCAGAACTGGAAGGCTGAAAAGATCATCTGGGTCACTCTGCTGGAAGAGTAATATTTTTCCTGTTTTAGTCTTATATGCATGAAAGCCTTACGTGTTGCCCGACACGTAATGGTTCATTGTAAGGGTCACCTCATGTTTAAATTTGCAAATTCGCATCATTAATAAAAGGATGTTTTTCAATTAAAAGCGGTGTTCCCTGTTTTTCGTCTATTTTTGCAGTTTAAAAAATAAAGACAAAATAAAAATGGCAATGTTTTCATTTTTCCTTTTATTTTGTCCCACACCGGTTCTAAAGCAATGCATGAATCAACATTCATGCAGATGCGAGTCTTCTCCGGATCTCATTGATAACAATCTTGTTACACCCTCGTATGACTTCGATAATCCAATCTATCTTGCTGAAGAAGAAGACGAAGAAGATTGTGAACTGCCAGGGGAATTAGCCAGGTTGTTGAAACAAGAGGAGAAGGTGATTCAGCCGCATGAAGAGCCGATTGAGGTTGTGAACTTGGGTACCGACGAGGTCAAGAAAGAGGTGAAAATCGGGGCTGCTTTGGAGGAAAGTGTCAAGAGCAGATTGGTAGTGTTGTTGAAAGAGTATGTCGACATCTTTGCCTGGTCTTATCAAGATATGCCAGGGTTGGATACCGATATCGTTGTGCACAAGTTACCCTTGAGAACAAATTGTCCTCCAGTAAAGCAGAAGTTGCGCAGAACTCGACCTGACATGGCAATGAAGATTAAAGAGGAAGTGCAGAAGCAGTGGGATGCTGGGTTCCTAGCTGTCACTAATTATCCGCCATGGGTCGCGAACATTGTGCCGGTCCCGAAGAAAGATGGGAAAGTGAGAATGTGTGTGGACTACCGGGATTTGAACAGAGCTAGTCCGAAGGATGATTTTCCGTTACCTCACATCGATGTGTTGGTAGATAATACAGCTCAATTCTCGGTGTTTTCCTTCATGGATGGCTTTTCTGGCTATAATCAAATCAAAATGTCGCCAGATGATATGGAGAAAACAACGTTCATTACACCATGGGGTACTTTTTGTTACAAGGTGATGCCATTCGGTCTCAAGAACGCCGGTGCTACTTATCAGAGGGCCATGGTGACTTTGTTTCATGATATGATTCATCATGAAATTGAATGCTATGTCGATGACATGATAGCAAAGTCCCAAACAGAAGAAGGGAATTTGGTAGATCTGGCCAAGTTGTTCAACCGGTTGAGACAGTTCAGACTGAGGTTGAATCCGAACAAGTGCACGTTCGGAGTGCGGTCTGGTAAATTGCTGGGGTTCATTGTAAGTGAGAAGGGAATCGAGGTTGATCCTGCAAAAGTAAAAGCAATAAGAGAAATGTCTGAACCGAGAACAGAGAAAGAGGTTCGTGGTTTCTTAGGTAGATTGAACTATATTTCACGGTTCATATCTCATTTAACAGCCACGTGTGAACCAATATTCAAATTGTTGAGAAAAGATCAAACAGTCAGGTGGAATAATGATTGCCAAGCGGCATTTGAAAAAATAAAAGAGTATTTGCAGGAGCCTCCGATTCTGATGCCTCCTGTGGAGGGAAGACCGTTAATTCTGTACCTGACAGTCCTCGAGGGGTCTATGGGGTGTGTATTGGGGCAGCATGACGAGTCTGGTCGAAAAGAGCATGCCATATACTACCTTAGCAAAAAGTTTACCGACTGTGAAACAAGATATTCACTGCTCGAGAAAACTTGATGTGCTTTGGTCTGGGCTGCTCGCCGACTAAGGCAGTACATGCTGGTTCATACCACTTTGTTGATTTCCAAGATGGATCCAATCAAGTACATTTTTGAGAAGCCAGCATTGACCGGACGGGTTGCGAGGTGGCAAATGATTTTGACAGAATATGATATACAGTATACATCTCAGAAGGCTATCAAGGGGAGTGTATTGTCTGATTACCTCGCTCAGCAACCCATTGATGATTATCAACCGATGAAGTTTGAATTCCCTGATGAGGACATCATGTTTCTCAAATTGAAAGATTGTGAGGAACCAATCCCGGAGGAGGGGCCTGACCCTGAATCCGAATGGATTCTGATGTTTGATGGGGCCGTTAACGTGAATGGAAGCGGTGTTGGTGCTGTTTTGGTTACGCCGAAAGGATCCCACATTCCTTTTGCTGCCCGGCTAACATTCGAGTGCACCAACAACGTAGCTGAATATGAAGCTTGCATATTGGGTATTGAAGAGGCGATTGATTTGAGGATCAAGAACCTTGTCATATATGGAGATTCAGCTCTGGTGATAAATCAGGTTAACGGGAAATGGTATACGCATCAGTCTCATTTAGTTCCATACCGGGATTATACGAGGAGATTGTTGACGTCTTTCACCAAGGTGAAGTTGCATCATGTGCCCAGAGAGGAGAATCCGTTGGCAGATGCTTTGGCTACTCTGGCCGCCTTGATTAAGGTGCAGTGGTGGAATCAGTTCCCCAGTGTGGAAGTGGGACGTCTGGATAGACCGGCTTATGTGTTTTCTATGGATACATCGCCTGATGATGAGAAGCCGTGGTATTACGATATCAAGCGCTATCTAGAGACTCAAGAGTACCCTGAGGGAGCATCAAAGAAGGACCGAAAGACTCTGCGGAGGTTGGCCATGGTGTTTTACCTGAATAAGGATGGGGTTCTGTACAAGAGAAATTTTGATTGGGTCTTGCTCAGATGCGTTGATGATAGAGAAGCAAGCCAATTGATGAAAGAGGTTCATGAAGGGTCGTTCGGTACCCATGCCAGTGGGAATGCAATGGTAAAGAAGCTGCTGAGGGCAGGTTATTACTGGATGACAATGGAGGCCCAATGTTTCAATTTCGTGCGGAAGTGTCATAAATGCCAGATTTATGCAGACAAGGTGCACGTGCCTCCAAATCCGTTGAGTTTAATGTCGTCTCCATGGCCGTTTGCTATGTGGGGCATTGATATGATCGGGAAGATTGAGCCTACAGCTTCGAATGGGCACAGATTCATATTGGTGGCTATTGACTACTTCACCAAGTGGGTTGAAGCAGCCTCTTATACGAACGTGACGAAGCAGGTCGTTGCCAGATTTCTCAAGAGAGACATCATTTGCCGATATGGGGTTCCCGAGAGAATCATTACTGATAATGGTTCTAATCTGAACAATAAGATGATGGCAGAACTGTGCCGGGAATTCAAGATTGAGCATCACAATTCTTCTCCCTATCGTCCGAAGATGAATGGGGCGGTTGAGGCAGCCAACAAGAATATTAAGAAGATTGTGCAGAAAATGGTGGTAACCTACAAAGACTGGCATGAGATGTTGTCGTTTGCGTTACATGGGTATCGAACGTCGGTGCGTACATCTATTGGGGCAACTCCTTTCTCATTGGTATATGGAATGGAAGCGGTGTTACCAGTTGAGGTTCAGATTCCCTCTTTGAGAGTCCTGATGGACGTGAAGTTGCAAGAGGCTGAATGGGTAAGGACCCGGTATGAAGAGTTGAGCCTGATTGAAGAAAAGAGGCTGGCAGCCATCTGTCATGGGCAGTTATATCAACAAAGGATGAAGCGTGCTTTTGACAAGAAGGTGCGACCTCGGATATATCACGTGGGTGATATGGTGCTGAAAAGGATCCTTCCTCCTCAAAACGATCGAAGGGGCAAATGGACACCGAATTATGAAGGTCCATTCGTGGTCAAGAAGGTTTTCTCTGGTGGAGCCTTGTTGTTAACGACCATGGATGGCGAGGATTTTCCATCCCCTGTGAATGCGGACGCAGTTAAAAAATACTTCGTATAAAAAGACCCGCTGGACGAAAAGAATAAAATAG
The DNA here is from genome assembly GCF_024323335.1 of Lathyrus oleraceus. Lineage (NCBI taxonomy): Eukaryota > Viridiplantae > Streptophyta > Magnoliopsida > Fabales > Fabaceae > Lathyrus > Lathyrus oleraceus. The sequence continues at coordinate 145,311,923 of NC_066583.1, read as the reverse complement.
TCCAGGCAGAAATGGGCATCCCGGCGAACCAAAAATAGAAACGGTTCGGGCAAAAATTAGGGATAAAATGAAAGACTGTACACCCGGCAAGTCGAAGACCTGAAAAGGCGACTTGGGCAAAAAAGGGTATCCCGGTGGATTGAAAACCCGAGAGGGCGGTCCAGGCAAAAGAGGGATTGAAACGAACAACTGCGTCTGACATGATCGTTTGCGCTTTGGATAAAGCATCATGGATAATACCCGGTAGGGATCAGTCGGAATCGTCTTGTTCAGAAGGCAGAAAGTACGGAGAGTCTGAGGACATATGGGGTGTAACCGAGTTGGAACTCGATGAGATCACGGGTTTCACATTGCCATTAGGATAGATTTTTCCTTTTGTGCAATTACCTCTTTTTAGGAATTGCTTCCTTTGTATTGCTCAATTTGAGCCACACAATTTTCAATCAATAAAATGCATATTCAGTCAAATAATTTTGGTTTTTGTTTTTCATTACCGCTTTGATTGCAAAAACATCCAGATATTTTTGATAAAGAATCTTGCATTTTAAGACATACAGGTCCCTTCCAATGCATGTTTATAGGATTGAAAGCTTGAAATCTTATTTGGAAGGTTGGGTGACCCAAGTGTTGAAGTCTTGACACGCCTGGGGCACGGTTGTATCTAACGATCTCTTTTGCAGGTACTGTTAGGTATTTTCACTCACTTGCAGGTTGTGATGTGGAAGCTGTTGACAAAATGAATCCCCATGGAGTCCGATCAGGGACGAATGAATGTGAAGGGATGACGAAGAGACGTTGAGACGTACGACGATCCTTGATTTTAATCAAGAAGACTCTTCAAAATCGGAAGATTGGAAAGTCTGTAGAAATTCCCCGCAGAGTCCAATCAGGGACGAATGAACAGAAGAACGGTGAAGAGACGACGGGAGACGTCCGAGGACCCTTGAAATTAATCAAGAAGACTCTTCAAAGTCTGAAGATTGAAAATCTGTATAAGTCCCAGGAGTTCGCTCTCCGTCGAGCGCGGAGCGATTGGGAATACAAGATGATGGAGCAGAAAAGGTCCAGACGAGTCTGGGAATTCTCAAAAGTGGAAAGCTGATACGAGATTGGGAGGTGGATACCCTGGTTCGATGAGTCGACGGGTGTTCTGTACCAGCTTTTCTCATTTCCCCAGCGTAGTCCCCAAGCAGAATCAGAGGACTAACTCCCCAGCAGATCTAAGGTTGGTGGATCCCCTAGCTGAGTCAGGATGGTTATCCCCGGCAGGTTTAAAACGGTGTTTCCTCAGCAGCCAGGCCTGGAGGTTGCTATTCCCCGAGTGGAGCGGGTTTCAATGAAATATATCTCCAGCAGTGTTCATCCTACCAGTGGATGGGATGAGTTTCCGTAGCAGACTGATATCTGCATCCCCAGCTGAGTCGATTCTACCTATGGATTGCATGGGTTGTCCCCAGCGGAGTAGCATTCGTTTCCCCTAGCAGGGTCAGGATGGTTATCCCCGGCAGGTGTCAAATCAATGCTTCCCCAGTCGCCGGGCCTGGAGGTTGCTGTTTCCCCAGCAGAGCTATCTGTGAGCATTTCCCCAGTGAAGTCGTCAGGTATCTGCGAGGGTTTCTCCAAGCAGAATCGGGATTGATATCCTCAGCAAGTCAAAGACTGTTGTATTCCCACAGAGTGTTGGTGGTTCTTATCCCCAGCAGTTTCCCGAGCGGATTGGGTGCAAAGGAGGTTCTTCCCCAGCAAGGGTGGCCTTTTCCCAACAGCAGTGTTATTCCCCCAGCGGGGTGGAGATCGGAGTATTGACGAGTTCCTCAACAGAATGTCTCGAGCTACTCAGAAGAGTCCCTTAAGGGGGACGTTTTTATGCATTCATCATGAAAAAAATAGCATAGCATGTTGCATAGAAAAATAATAAAGCGCGTAGCATTTCCATAGTTATGGAGCATTACGCAGAAAAAGTCATTCATCATTGCAAGCATAAGCTAGTCTCAAGCTGTGGTTATCGTTTGAGAGGTGGTTTTATCCGCAAAGCAGAGGTGTTACTCCGAGGAGTCTAGCATCGTGGTTTTAATCGCAATAATCCCCAGTAGTGCGATACTGGAGGAAATTTTTCCGTCGGACGGAGATGGAAATAAAATCAAAGGATATTACGCAATCAGCGCGATTTTGGGGTTCAACTGGAGAAGAGGAAATGTTGATACATTTTCTGGAGAACGGGGTTCAAATGGAGAAAAGGAAATGTTGAGGCATTTTCTAGGGTTCATATGGAGATTGAAGTTGAAGATTACATCCGGGATGAGGTCCTCAGGATTGTCTTCTGTTCATGTGTCACCTTAGACTTTGGCGGAGTCCAATGGAGGTCGTTGTAGGTGTCTTCGGATGAAGAGATGCACATGTTACCTTCCTTTTGTGAAGGTGTACCCTCTGATATGTCGCCCTCAGAGTGGTTTGGTGTTATTTCCGACATTGCCAGCGGAATTATCACGAGAGATGGGAGAACGGGGTCCAAATGGAGAAAAGGAAATGTTGAGACATTTTCTGGAGATTGGGGTTCAAACGGAGAAAGGGAAATGTTGAGGCATTTTCTAGAGAGCGGGGTCCAAATGGAGAAAGGGAAATGTTGCGACATTTTCTGGAGATCGGGGTTCACAATGGCGATCGCAAGTTATCGTCAGGCGACTGGGGTTCAAACAGGAGAATGGGGTTCATTATTTTGGCAAACAAAGAACGGGGTTCAAATGTAGTGATCGGGGATCATTGGCGCGAAGGAAAATTTCGGGGTTCAAGAAAATAAATCATCAGAAAATTTCGGGGTTCAAGAAAAGTAAAAAAGGTAAAAAATAATAATCCCCAGCGGATGTGTGGTGTTCAGGCCATGGTTGTCCCTGCGTTACCATTTATTTTGATATCCAGGTCGACGTTGCTGTTTCGGTGATCAAGCCGACTTTCTCCGTTCCAGACGGATTTTTGTTTCAAGATTGTGCTCTTCGCCGATTCTGACAGGCATTGTTAATTATTTTCCCCATCAGAGCGCAAATTGTTCGTCTGTTCTTGGTATTCAATCACTCTTCATCCTGCTCATCTGAAAGCCGAGGCTATTCATATCGACAGGTTCACAGTGGATTGAATAGGGGCAGCTGTAACACCTCAAAATTTGCCCCCCTCTCTTGGGACTAGCTTAACATATTGCATTGCATTTTTAGGTCATTAGTCATTGCATATTGCATATCATGTGGTCACATTGTGCAAGTCATCCTCACAAGTCTTGAGCAGAAGATGAAGAGGTTGTGTGCAAGTTAGGGTTTCATTGGATTGGATCACTAATCATCTAAGGATATGGTGGTCCAAATTAGGGTTTTGTGGTTCTCAAGGAGATTGGTCTTCATCTTGGGGGGATTGATACATCATCATCATCATGGTCTTGATATCATCCAAGAAGTTCAAGAGTTTGATCAAGATACCTTGAGATTAGGGTTTTGACCACTGGTCAACCCTAATCAGTTGCATTGGGCCAATCAGGGCATAGCAAGGAGATGGGGTCTACAATGGATATGGGGATCATCATGTGATTATATTGGGCATATTGAGGCTAGGGTTTCATCCTTGGGCCATTTCATTAGAGGATTGGGGCTCAAATTGATCAGTGCATTGCCAAATTCATCTATCAGTTGAAAAGTCAACTGTGGTCAACTGTGCTTGATTTTATGGATTTGGAGGTGGGAGAGAGTTGGATACACTTCACTCATGTTGAAACAAGCTTCATTTGACATGTCAAAGCTCAAGAATGAAGAAAATAAAGTCAGACAAAAAATTGCCAAAAATGGAAAGTGACTTGTAATGGAAGTTTCCAAAAATGGAAAGTTTTTCACCACAAAATTACATGTCCAAAAAAGCTTCAAATGAAAATTTGTTCAACATGAAAGTTGTAGATCTTGGTCTCACCTTTCCAAAAAGTCCAAGAACTTGAAATTCCCATGTATGGTTGACAAGGTATGGTCCATTCATTTTCCAAAAATACCTATAATCAAAGTGGCATAACTTCCACATGGAATGTCCAAAATGGTTGATCTTTTTATGAGCAAACTCCATTTGACATGTACTTTCATGGTGCATAATCAAAATTCATCAAAATTGGTCAATGCAAAAGGTCAATTTTCAAGTGCACTAATTAAAATCCAAGGGCAAAATGGTCCAAGTTGGGAAATACATGGAATTTTGGAATGAGGAATTTTGCAACACACTCCAAATGACATTTAGAAGTTGTTTGAGCTGTCATGAGCTGTCATGGTGCAATATTTGGCAAGGGCATTTTTGGACTTGCACTTAAAATTCACATTATGCTAATTTCATTTCATTTTGCTAATTGAGATTAGTAAATTGGATTAGCATTGGTATAAATGATTAATTGTAACTGAATTGCAAAGGATAATCACAATTTTCAAGAATCTAACAAACTTTCCCTCCATTTTCTCCAAATTCATCAAGAACTTCATCAAACTTTTTTCACCAAAACTCCATCAATTCTCAACGAAATTGGAAAATTCTTTTTGATTCATCTTCCATGAACTAGGATCTCCAACTGTTTTGAGGAATCATTGCAAAAACATTCAGATTCGTGGACTGTGCATCATGAACTCATCAATGGCATTTTGAAGTTTCTTCCAATTGAAGCAACCTCGAGCCAAGGATCTTCTTCCAATCAACTTGCTCAACCTTCTTCTTCATCTGTTTTTGGTTTTGGCTCGAAGATACATCAAGAATCATCACTGTCTTCAACCTAAGGTGCAAAATCGAATCTCACCGTTTCTTGAATTGTTACATGCTTATTGTAGTGCATTCAATGTAGATGATCATGATGTGTTTGGTTTTTGAAATGATTAACTATTGAGTGAGTTATCGTGTTTGGAAGATTTGTGTTCATAACTTTAATCGATCGATCCCGAGTGTATGTTAGGAATTAGGAAATTTCAGTTGCATATCCTTAATCTACATGGAGAGACGGTTCTTTTGACTATAAGATTGTTGATTTTGGTGGAGTTTTGATGTTCATGATTTTCTGCATTTTCTGGAAATTTCTTGAGCAAGAACGATGAACCATGCCTGTTTGATCCATTTTTCTGGATTTGTTTTCAAATTATGTGTTTGGCGCCACCGGGAGCCAATCAGCGCGCGCCAGGCAATCTAAACCAAACGACGCCGTTTTGGTGAACTTCATCAGAATTGCAAAAATGCCACTGGCGCATTATTTTAATTATTATTTCATTTTCTTTTTCTTTTTAATTTCATTTTTGATGCCATGACTTCCAAAATTCATATCTCACTCATTTTTCATCCAAATTGAGTGAGATTTTTTGCATTATTCTCATGATGATGTGTAGAATTTTATGGTGATTTTTGTGGATTTTTTGTATGTGTGGAAAAATAATTGGCTTAGGGTTTGTGGAATGAGTCACATTTTTGTATGTTTTGCCAAATCCATCATGAAATGCTCATACCTTTAAAGAAATGAATGAAAACTTTTGTGCTTATTCTGGACATGCGGATGGTGATTTTCATGTAGAGTTTGTGAATTTTGGATACCTGGTTGATTAGATATGATTTTTTGATTAGAGGTGTGACAATGTGTCACACCTAGCTAGGTCAACTTTCTGATTTTATTTGCCTGGCTTAAGAATGTTGAATTGCTCCAATTTTTTGCATGAATGATCATTGATATGTCAAGATAACATGTGATTTTTGCTGGAATTATTGGTGGCATTTTCTAATTGATTGATAATTTTCTTCTCTGTTGGCTCATTTTGTGACATTGTGTGACACATGTTGGCATTTCATTTGTGAAATTCTCATAGTGTATTGGATGAAGATGAAATTTGGTGTGAGCATTGTAGACACATTATAGGACATTGTGGTTTTAATCCCATCCATTTATTAATTGTTGTCACTGTTTTATGATTTTTGGAAGATGATGCTTGTGTTGATACCTTGAATTGGCTTGTATAAATGTGTCTGGACTTCTTGATTTTCATTGACCTACTTCCTTTTGTCCAATTGAGCTGAAAATTGGCATGCTATACATTGAATGTGTCCTGTTTAGAGGTGAATTTTTGTGGAATTAATTGAATTGTTTTGGTATGCTTTTGATTGAGATAGTTCTGTTTGGTCATTTGAAGTTGCAAATTGCATGTTTGATACTAAATTGTGCATGAAATGATAATGGTGATTGATATGAGCATGGGACCAATTGCAATTGCTTTTAATTTGTTTGAATGTGATTTTGGTTGGTTTGCACTTGGTGTTTTGATTTTTTATCCCCTTTGGACCCTAGGCTTGGCCTAGTGGTCTAGTTTCTCACATTTGGTTTGGATTTTCAGGATGAAATGCACATTGCTTAAGGAGATTGCTTCAAGTCAATTTGGATTGAGTTTTGTTTGATGTTGTGAACTAACATTGGCTTTGTGTTGTAGGTTTGATGCTTGAGCTTGAGCTCATGGCTTGCACTTATGTGCATTAACTTGTGTTGTCTGTATAGATTGACTTTTGCTGTTTATCGTTGGTTTGTCTGAGTACTGATGATACTTGATTGATTTCAGGTACATTTAGTCGCTTACAGTTCTTTAAGAACTTGCTTGCTGCTGCTTGATTTTTAAACCAGTTGAGGTAGACTCTCTTGTCTCCATGTAGTCTGGAAGACCTGGCCTGTTACTTGGCCAGGCAACTGTCTGAAGTCCTCCTTAAGAGGCGATGATTGTGATTGTTTACTTTTGTGCCAAGCAGGTAAAGACCTCTATGAGGCAATTGGCGGAATCCAAGGGATATGCAATCTATCCCCCGCTATTCTGTTGAGTCTTCCCTCTGCTCACACCACTGTGTTGACGCATTGGGACACAAACCCAAGATCTTGTGCTGTTGCACAATCGAGTCAGAGTCTTGAGCGTAGAAGGGTCCCTCCATTCTGGACCCACGCTCCTTTGTCTGAAGCTCTCCCTGGTCAGGGATAAGAGCTGTGAAGTCTAATCTTCACTCACCTCTCATCAGCTTCACCTTAGCCTCTCAATGGCAAGGTTAAGAGCTAACTCTACCTTGTACAGATGACTTGCCTCGGCAGTCCACCCTTGCTTGAGCCTCACTTGACTGGATATAGTGTGTGCTTTGTGAATATTTGTTTGAAATGTTTGTTTTATTGCGATTGATGCTTGCATGCTTGCTTTCTTCCTGGATAGGATTAGCTTGCAGTTGTGCAAGTAGGTGGAAACCACAACATAGGGCAATGATGCATGATAACACTAGGCTCGAGTACAGCTCCCTGGTAGTGTGTCTCCCCTTGGTTTCTGGCTAGAATTTCTTTCCCTTTCAGGGGAACTACATCGCCCTGATCCTCGTTCCAGACGAGGTATGTAGGCAGGAGACCGTGCGAGGTCTCTCCGGGCACTTTTTTTTCTTTTTGTGTGTGTTTGCTTGTTATCTTCTTGTGTGTCAGGATATGGACGTAAGCCCAGCGATTGGCTGTACGTATCCTGATTGTGTTTGTTTGGTTCGGAAGCCGATGTAAGTCCAGCGATTGGCATTCGGGTTCCAGGTTTGCCTGTGGGTGTGTGTGTCTTGTTTGGCGTGCGTGAGCCGAACTACGGCAGCTCTGATTCTCGTTCCAGACGAGATACGTAGGCATAGGATGCGACGTCCTATCGAGCTCTCTTCCTCTTAACCCCACCTGTGTTGTCTTCGGTGTGTGTGTGTGTGATGTTTTAGCAACCTTTTCTTTTCTTAGAGCGTGGATCCCGTCGAGTACGACGGACGTGAGGGGTGCTAATACCTTCCCCTTGCGTAACCGACTCCCTTACCCTTTCTCTTTGGTCGCGAGACCATGCTTTTTCCAGGTTTCTCTGAGCGTTTCCTTTCCCTATCTTGGGATAAATAACGCGCAGTGGCGGTTCTGTGTTGTTTTTGTTTCAGCCCGCCGGTTGTTTTTCGCGGATGCGACATATGGCATCTTCAGAATTCCTTATCCTCTTTAAATAAAAGATGAATAGTACCATTGGAGGATAGAATTGGAAACTTCTTTAATTTCACAGCTGTAACAATAGTACGAGGTTGAGCTGTGAATTATGGAGATCTGTTGGTAGTACATTCCTTAATAATTCCATTATATTTGTCCTTTTAAGGAAACATTTTATTTTGTCGCTTGAATGTACTATTTCCAAGCATATTCTTTCAACATTATTCTCTAAATCATTGGCTTCGTGTTTGAGATGATTTGAAGCTTGACCAGAGTTTAGATCCTTGAAGATTAGACTTTAGAGTCTAGTGAAAATCAGGATTCGGTTATCAGAATAAATCTGGATTATTTGTTTCAGAAGCGTTGACTTGGTTATCCATATGGTTGACTATCAGTTAAACATTTCTTCATATTTCAACCTTGTTTTAGAATCTGTTGAAATCCAGAGTCCAAAGTCTCTTGTCTAGAGTCTAGAGTTCAGAGTCTCTTGTCTAGAATCCAGAGTCTACTTTGTCCACAACCCATAGTTTCTTGTTCAGAAGCCAGATTATACTTTCCATATCTTTAGAATTATGCACACTTAATGAAACTATTAGTGTACACATTTGTTCTTTATACTTTGTTATCATCAAAACATAAGGATTATAGATGTAAAACCAAACTTGTTCCAATAGGATCCACCGTGGGGGTATCTAGTGTATATAATTACCCATATGGGTGACAAGGATCCACCCTTAGGGGATCCAACATATATAATTGCCACTATGGGCGACAAGGATTCACCCTTGGGGGATCTAACGGTTATAATTACCACTATGGATGGAAAAGTTTCACGCTTGGAGGATCTAGTGGATATAATTACCCCTATGGGAAGCAAAGATCTACCCTTGGGGGATTCAACACATATAATTGCCATTATGGACGACAAGGATCCACCCTTGGGGGATCCATCAGATATAATTACCCCTATGGGTGACAAGGATCCACCCTTGGGGGATCTAGCAGATATAATTGCCACTATAGGCGGAAAGGATCCACCTTTGTGGGATCCAACGAATATAATTGCCACTATGGGCGGAAAGGATCCACCCTTGGAGGATCCATCAGATATATTTGACTCTATGGGCGCAAGGATCCACCCTTTGGGGATCCAACAAATATAATTGTTTTTTTCCTCATGGATATAGATTTTATATGTAGGTGGGGCATAATGAAATAAGAATATATAGAGATACGAGGTGCCTCGTTAAAAACCTATGCCCTAGGGAGTTATAAATGGAAAAGAGTGCATCCCTATTAATAATGTGTCCTTACAACCGAAAAAGTTCAAATACTCGGCTATGAAACAATGTCATTTGAGAGAAATAATGGAAGGTGAAGCAACTACATGAATAACATAAATAGAATGGTGACACAAATGCTCATGAGGAGAAGGGGTCTGCTCTTATTCTTAGATTTGTTACGTGGCGAGGACGGGAAGGAAACTTCCTTGTCATTGCCTGCTTCTTTGGATGAAGTGATCCCATAGTAGGAATTTTTTCCCTTACGTCTAGGGGCGTGTTCTCCTTAATTTGAGGCTTTCTGCATAACATTTCTAGGAAATTTTCTGATCTCCTTGAACCACTCCCACTCGCCCATTGGGGAACGGGTATTTCATGCATAAATACATGGTAGATAAAGAGGCTCTCATCCGGTCTGGTGGCCTAATAATCATATTATATAAAGAGGGGGCATCAATGAATAAGTACTTAGCCATTATTTACTTGGCGTGGTCTTACTCTCCGAACGTGATAATCAGGGTGAGATAGCCTTTTACCTGCACCTGTTCTCATGATAATCCCACCAGTGATCCCTTGAAGGGTTTCAGGCCTTTGGGGTCGAGACCCAATCTCTCAAAGTTGTCATAGTACAGTATATCGGCAGAACTTCCCCGGTCAACCATGACTCTTTTTATCTCGCATTCGTTGCATTTGACACACCAGTGACCATACGATCTTCGTTGTGAGGATGGACGGCGAACGAGTCTTTTTTCAAGAAGATGACTGTGACCTCTAGCACCTTTGTGCTAGTAATCTCAGGGAGGTCATCTATTCTCAAGATTTATCAGGCATATCTTTTACAGATGGAGCTTGTCTCACTGCCCCCGGAGAATCCTTCGGCTATGCCATTGAATGTGTGATGTGAGGTTTTGATGTCTTCGCCCTGGTGTGACTCTTTGACTTTGTTGGGCCTGGGGTTCCCGAACTTATCTCGCCCTCGAGGGTTACGTTATTCCGCCTAATGGGAGAAATCGCTTTTCACATACTTCTTGAGGCGACCCTCATGTATCAATCTTTCTATCTTCTTCTTTAACTAGTAGCAGTTGTATGTATGATGTCCTTTTACTCTATGGACTCTACACCACCTTTTAGGTTCAGACACCATTATCTTGGATCCGGGGGCAAGCAGTATCAGGATGTTATGTAGATGAAGCACCTCACGCCAAATATGTTCTCGGCGGGCAGTATCAGGATGTTATGTTACATTGGTTTTTTGCAAGCAGTCTGATGGCCATCAGACAATGTAGAGAGAGGGGGACCCATGTCCCTTCTGATGGTGTTGCTTGGTAGTGCAACAAATGACCCAGATTTACTAGAAAATACACCATTGAGATTTTGAGTTTGAGGGGTACTTTGGGCCAATTTTTCTGAGTTAGACTTGTGATCTATAAAACCAGTACTTGGAGGCTTAAACTCAGTTTTAGCTTCCTCTCTCCTGCCTTCCCCTTATCTATAGTATTATTTTTTTGGTATTTCTTGCACATCTTCCTTCACCAGATTTGTTTGTCTCTGAGATATCCCTTTTATCTATTATTCATATCTAGTAAGGATGAATAAAAACCAATGTCTAATTCTTCATATTTTTCACTAAAATATGTACTTAATAGTGAAACATGCACTTCTGTGTGGATTCCTGAAGAAGGAGGAAGATCAAAATCGTAACCCACTTGTCCCACACAATTTTTGACAGTAAAATGTCCAAACAACAATTTTCTAATTTTTGAGAGACTGAACGAGCAACTCATTGTTGCATGTATGGTTGTAACAGGAGAAGAACAAAATCTCCAACTTAAAACGTAAAATCTACTCTCTTCTTATTTGATTGAGTAGCCATATGTTATATGCTTTTTGTCAAGTTTTTCTTTATAAGAGTTACTATCTCTTATCTGTTTTTCATAATGGTATCCAGAGTTATAATTGTTGTATATCTAGAGATATAGTCCAAAATGGTTGGTGGAGCACAACCATATAAGGTTGAAAAAGGAATCATCTTTATGGAAGAATGAAATGGTTGAACATTGTTTATAAAAGTACTTTATATCTTTGTATAGGCTACGGTTGGTTTAACACCATAGTGGTCCCCTGTCAGTGTTTTATGATATTTATGAAGAAGTGCCATGCGAAGGTCCTTGAAAATAGGTACAAATAATTTATCCTTGAAGTATAGTAACCAATTTGAAAATATGTACCACTTATACTCATTATTATCTATTTTCATATGCTCAATCAACTTTTATCCTTCACTTTGTGATGCATAATAATGTTGGAGTTGTTTGATAAGATTTGGAACTTTTATCCTTCACTTTGTGATGCATAATAATGTTGGAGTTGTTTGATAAGATTTGGAACTGGTGAAGACAAAAATAATATTCAAGAGTCAACTTCTGAAAAAATTTCTGCTCAAAGCAACAACAATAAGAAATGGAAAGTCTTACAATCAATATATCATGGAATGGGAGAATTATATCTCAACCAAAGATAACTCAAATCTAAATTCTCTCTTTTGAGAAAGTTAAAAGGAAAAGGCACAAAATGGCCAAAAGGATTAGATGAGGTTGTTAGTTATTTTTTGTCTTTCTTGAAAATAAAGTCAATATGATTAAGTTTATTTACAAGTTTGATTAAGAAAATAGTTTGAAAATCAATGGAGGTTTCTACTCATTAAAACAAGTATAAGTTGAAAAAACAAGCAAAAAAGTTTTGAACATGAGAGAGAGATTTTGAAATTAAAGAAGGAGGAGGAAATGAAGGGACTACCCTAGAAAATATTTAAAAGTTTAGAGTTGAAAAGATCTAACCAATGGGAAGCATCCACAAGACAATAGTATCAGATAGAAACCCGTTTCCTTTGGATTGTCAAGCAAACAACAAAGCCATAATCATCCAAGCAATTAATAAGAAGATCAACAGTATTAAATAAAGATAACCAAACATCCAAGCAAGCACTCCAAAGCAAGTAATCTTCAATGTCCTTTAGGTGTATCAGATGAAAAGTACCTTGAAACATACTCAAAGTGAAAGCATCAAATGATATCAATAAGATCAAAATAATAATTCAGACAAGAAATAATGTGTGTAATAGATAAACCAAAAGAGTATCTCACTACGCCAAAAAGGTTTTTCAACAGCGCATCTTAGACAGCGCTTTTAAAAGAAAGCGCTGTCTAAGGTTAAAATAAAAATAAAACACGGAAAATGTTCTAAAAAAATAATGAAAGCGCTGTCTAAGGGGGGGTCTTAGACAGCGCTTTTAGAAAGCGCTGTCTAAGACCCCCCCTTAGACAGCGCTTTTAGAAAGCGCTTTTAAATATAGACCTTAGTCAGCGCTTTTGAGAAAGCGCTGTTTAAAGTCTTTCAATTAAAAAAAAAATTAAAACCAAAAGCGCTGTGTAAGGTGGGGGTTTAGAAAGCGCTTTTGGAAAGCGCTGTCTAAGGCATATCTTAGAAAGCGCTTTCCACAAAAGCGCTGTCTAAGGTCTAATTAAAATTAAATTTCAGACTTCTATTTTCGTTCTCAGTTCTTTTTGTTTTCCCTCCTGCGATTAAACCCCTCCAGCACTCTCTACATACCCATCTCAAATCCAATCTCTTTCTCTCACTAAGAAAAAACCCGATCTGGTTTCTCTCAACCAATTCTACTGCAACGAACTCCCTTCTCTCATTCACCAACGAAACCCTAACCCTTTCATCACCACTCAAGAACTTTCCAAACTCATGCAATGGAAACTCACCCGTGGAAAATGGAGGTAGCTACTTTAATTCGTCACCATTTGTTCGATTATTGTTATTTTATCGTTCAACCATTTTTTTTTTGCTTTTTAGGCCGCGTTTGTTGGATTTTGTCTCTTCGATAGAAGATGCTGTTGTGAAACGTTCTTCTGAGAAAGCTTTTGAGAGTCTTCCTGATGTGGAGAAAGCGATTTCTGAGTTAAGTGCGTTGAAAGGAGTTGGTCCTGCTACTGCTTCTGCTGTTTTGGCTGCTTTTGCTCCGAACTTGACCCCTTTTATGTCTGATGAGGTAGTTATTCGTTTTTGTTTTATCACAAGTTACATTTTCAGTTCAATCCCTTATATCATCATTATCATGATCACAGTGCATTTGATATCAACTTTTTTTAGTGTATCCGTATTTTAGTCTTGAAATTATAATGTTTGGGTCAATTTAATAACAAATTAGGCTATGTTTGATGTATCCTCATATGACCATTTTTAAGGCAATATGTAGTAAGTCTTCTATTCTATTGGTTTTGATGGATTTTTCTTAGTAGATTTTTTGGTGTATGGAATAAATTGACTGTGTTCTTTAATTGAAAGGACTAAGTTGTTTGATTCTTATAATTTTGAGGATTAAAATGCTTATTTACTCTATTAATTTCAGTAAATGATTTTATGATAAAGAAGTTTAGGAGTGTCTGAATAACGTTGAGTGTCAAATAGTGTTAAAAAGTTTACAATTTAGGTCGAAATTGTGCCTAATGAGAACTAATACACCCCTAGAAACTATACTGAAATGATTATTTTTGAAGACTAAATTTAGTACCTTTCTTATAGACACTCATTGTATTTTATCATGTACAATGTAAGGCTTTGCCCTGTTTTTTATTTTGTAGTTATGTAAGATTTGTTCTTAAGACACCGGGGATTGGGAACAGTACTCTTATTGTTATTATTATTGCTTATATTATTTACTACTTATCAATTATTTTGGTTTTTCTTTTGATTATGTGATCATTGGCTGTGCTGCAATGCAGGCTATGCAGGCTGCTCTTGGAATTTGGATCAATTCATCCATACGCATTGCTAAGAAACAAGTGATTAATATTCCAACAAAGAAAAGAAAGAGATGTTAGTGACTTAGGTAAATTATCCATGGTTTCTTTATTTTATTTTTTTTCAATTGTTTTGATTATAAGTTATATGTGATAATGCATGATTTCATTATATTTTTGGAGTGAGATAAAGGTACAATCATTTGGCCCTTAATTATACGGTATCAATTATGTTTTTTCAATTACCGATACTAACTATCAATCTGTATGTTTTTCTTAGCGATGTTTTAACATCGAAGAAGAAAGAAGAGGTTTTTGTATGAAATTGGCCGGAAAGCTTCTAAGAGGGTTTCGGACATTTTTATCATCCAAGTTCCTTAAGGATGCGGATGGTAATTTTGTGGATGCGGAGCTTCCTAAAAAATATGAAAGTTTGATATCGGCTGAAGAATGGGAAGCTTTCAAATCCAAAAGACAAGACCCGGTTTTTCAAAGAATAAGTGCTACAAATCGGGAAAGAGCATCAAGTCCCGCATATCCGTACCGAAAAGGACGTGTCGGATATGGACGCTTAGAACAATCCATGGTAAGTATTTATAAATTGCGATAACAAATTTGTTCATCATATATTAGTTTTATCTGATCAAATTGTATTTTTTAATACAACCCTCCATTTTGTGATACCAAAGGTTCTGATAACTGCTGTAGTTATCAAGACAGTGAGCAGGTATGATTTATTATTTATTACATAGTATTATGGTCTTGATTATTTAAGTAGTTACATTGAACTTCCTGTATTTGGTAGGCCAAGTCCTCTTTCAGTTTGGCACCTTATTCTCCTAAATTTTTCATTTCAGCCACTCAATGTTGTGAAATCTGAATATTCATCATTAAAAAGTGCAACTACAGGAAAAAGTGATTTGAAAGAAAGAATGGCAAAGTTCAGGTCTGAAAGTTCTGCCTCTGAAAATGAGGGTCTTGTGCGAGGTATTAAGAAACAAAAAAATCTTACCAATGGAGATGCTATTATTCAACAAAGCACCTCATATCATAATAAGCTTGTGGATTACCGCCATGACTTGGACCTTAAATCTGAAAAGGACCCTGGTCTAATCATACCTTCTAATGCACCAAATGACTTGTGTCCAAGTACAAGCATGTGCTCATTTTGCCAGTCCTTTAATATTTCAGAGGTGAGATATCATGTGCATCAATTTTCTGCACTTAATTGGCCTTATGCCAGCCCTTTTTCCATGAAAGCTATTATATTTCCCACTATTCAATTTCTTGAAATTATTTTCCTAATGTTCAAGTGAATTTTTGTAGGCTACTGGGTCTATGCTCCATTATGAAGAAGGAATTTTAGTTACAGGAGATGCTGCAATGCAACCAAATGTTGTGCATGTGCATAAAGTTTGTATTGACTGGTACACTCTAAATATTCTGTGCATGCATAATTTATTATGATAGAATTTTGGATGTATGTTATAGGTGGAGTTGTTCTAAAACTAGATGATAATTCTCTATAGATCATGGATTGTTCAAATATTTCTTAACATGCATTTGGCTGATAATTTTTTTTTAAACTTTGTGAAACCAGGGCTCCCCAAGTGTACTTTGTTGGTGAAACTGTTAAGAATTTGAAGAAAGAAGTGGCCAGGGGAGCAAAGCTTAAATGCACCCAATGCGGTCTAAAGGGAGCTGCTCTTGGTTGCTTTGTCAAATCATGTAAAAGAACTTATCATGTCCCTTGTGCAATGAGCATCTCTACCTGCCGCTGGGATCATGTACTATTTTCTTCAATTACTAGTGTTTTTTTATCTTTTCAAAACAGTAGTTGTTTTAGAGTTTCTATGGATATTTTTTTAAACATTGTTCATTTCTCTTGTTCAGGTGGATTATCTCTTGCTATGCCCCTCTCATTCAAATGTCAAATTTCCAAGTGAGAACTCTAGTCATAAGAAAAAGTCAACTCAGAAGCATTCTGTTTCATCTCAACTGTATGTTTTTTTTGAAGTAATGTCTATTTGTGTTTGATTATGGTATTTATATAATGGCATGTGCTGCTTATTCCCCAACATATTGTTAATATATAATTTGTTTATTTACTTTCAACAGTTGATATTTGAATATTAGAACAAAATCTAGAGCACATTAAATACTACTTTGTTATATATACAACAGTTCATCTCTCAAAAATTTTCGTATACCTTAGACAGCGCTTTTGTAAAAAGCGCTGTCTAAGGGGGGGGATTAGAAAGCGCTTTAGGCAAAAGCGCTGTCTAAGGGGGGGGCTTAGACAGCGCTTTTTGAAAAGCGCTGTCTAAGGTATACCTAAAAAAATTAAAATAGGAGGGTCTTAGAAAGCGCTTTTGGCCAAAGCGCTGTCTAAGGGGGTGGGGCTTAGACAGCGCTTTTCAAAAGCGCTGTCTAAGGTATACCTAAAAAATTTAAAATAAGAGGGTCTTATAAAGCGCTTTTGGCCAAAGCGTTGTCTAAGGGGGGGGGGGGGCTTAGACAGCGCTTTTAAGATTTAAAAAAGCGCTGTCTAAACCTTTAGCAGCGGAGGTTTAGACAGCGCTTTAAAGCGCTGTCTAAGGCTAAAAAAAGCGCTGTCTAAGGTCTTGTTTGTTGTAGTGTCTCTAGCTTGTATCATATGAGTGGAATTGGCCAAGGAATGATCTTAAATTAATGGCATTGACCAAGTTCTTCCGTAGCTCGGGGATGTTGTCTACTCTAAGTCCAACAGATCCAAATCAAGTCACAGACACAGGTCCAACAGGTCCAAATCAAGTCACAGACATAGGTCCAACAGGCCACCAATGTATTTTTTAGGGTTTTTGTTTTTATTAAGTGTTTAAAGGTCCTAAGACCATAAACAAACAAGATCACAAACACAAATATATCACAAGCACACAATATGGCTTAAGTGAGCAAAGTGAAAATGACCGAAACATAAACAATTTGCATGAATGTAAATGACAATGAATGATAAAGTGCAAGAATTTAAATTGCATTAATGTAAATGGAACTAAAAATAAAGTCATTGCAAATAGATGTTAGTGAATGTTAGTGTAAGAAGAAAAGGTTATTTAAGTCATTTTTTGGAGAGCACTCAACCATCCATCCACAAGCATGAAGATATGAACCTAGACATCATTCATGAGAAGGGCTCCAACTTGGATAAAATCAACAAGTATGTCACTAGCTCTCACAAATGGAAAAGAGGCAAAATCTTCACACAATACAATGAGGAATGGGAGGCCTACAATCTCACTTACAAAAAGGCTATTGCTTTGGGGACAAATTTAGCGCTATGTTAAGCAATCGTAATTGGACTTATGTAGAAGTCACAACTATTTGAGGTTGGTCAATAATAATATTGGTGTTAATACATGCTAGAGACAAGGTATAAAGACCAAGCTCCTAAAGCATACCACCCACAAAAATAAAAGGGGATGGGTCTATCTCAATCAAGCTCATGTTGATTCATCTGACATAAGGTCATTGATGAATCAACTAGCACTTTGATCTATGAGAAATCATGGGAGAAGAAAGGATTGGGGAATAAATGAGATGAAAATGGATAGATGAAGTGGAAAGGATCCCAAATTTATTAAGGGATGAAACTCACTTGATCAATACCATTCATTCATCTTGAGGGATGAAGTTCAAATTCATCAACCCCCTAAATCCAATGGTATTGACCAAGTCAAGGTCCAATTCAACCAAGACCAAGGCCAAACAAAAGTTGAGTCAACACAAAGTCAATAAAATAGCTCAACAAAATATTAAAGAAATTAAAACAATTTAAATCAAATTTTAAAATGAAGAAAATACATTTTAAAAGGTCAAAAACCTAAAATCCCTTCAAATCATCATAGAAATGGCCAAGGGATTTATCATAGGTCAAACAAGGTCAAATGACCATTGACTAATTTTTTTGGCATTTTTTGAAAGTCAGAAGTATTTAAAAATCAATTAAAACAAGTCAAAAATCACAAAATTCACTAAAAATATCAAACTCAATCCAAAAATTAATTTTAATTCAAAAATAGGAAGAGGAAATTATTTGTGAAATTTTGGTGTTGGTCCCATAATTTTTGGATTAAAAATGAATTTATAGTGAGTTTAATAAGAAAATTCTATTTAAAAATTAATTTGGAAAATTAAAATAAATCAGAAAAACAAGGGCCATCAGATCTCCCTCATTAATTGAGGTGACAGATCTGATGGCCACATGCGTGCTATCCACCACGGTCCTCAGTCAACGCATACGCACAAGTGGTAATAAAAATGGATGGACCAGATTAGAACATAGCCATGAGATCAAATGGTCTGGATCGTGCCAACACACCACCAGAGCCCTAACTCCGGTCATCTTCTCCGGAAAACTCCCCGAACTGGTTAAGTTAAAAAGTTCATGAAAATGAGTGGATCATACATCATTTTGAAGAGAAAAACACGAGGATTCCAAATATCACCTCTAAATCTTCCAACTCTCACTCTATAAGGAGAAAAATGGAGTTGAAAGTTGAGGTACAAAAACTGAATTACTTCGATTCAACCTCAAAGTAACTCAGTATCAATGCCTACAATGGTAGGACTTCAGTCATACACAAATCAAGCCAAGATCTTAAGAAATAAGTGAGAATCGAAGAGTTGGAATTTGAGAAAATTTATCTTCGGGTAGCAGCTTTTAGAACAATTCTTGATGCAATTCCACTTGTTTCTTCTTCCTCTAGCTTGTAGGAGTTGAATGGAGTGAAAAAGGTGATGAATCCTTGGAGTTCTTGTTCACAAATAGAAGTTGAATCATGAACTTGATTTCAAAGAAATCCTCAAGGTATTCTCTCAAGTGTGGCTATGGGATTGCTTGGAAGAACTTAGGCAAGGTTTTTTTTTCAATATGAGGCAATGCACTTCATTATATAGGCAATGGAATTGATTTCTACACCATTCAAAATTTGGACCAAAAATAATAAGTTCATGTGTATAGGTACATGGGCATGTGTTCAGGCCCAAATGATCATTGCAATCAATTCAAAATCGTGCCAAAATGATACTGATGTCATAACATGAGGCCATGCAAAGTTGTGTAACAATTGAGTTCAAAAGTTTCCAAATTAAGCCATGCAAATAACCTATATGCAAGTCCTTCAATCTTTGCTTAAATGGAGTGATCTTGGACTCTTTGGAAAGCTACCATCATGGGGAACAACTTTAATGTTGAGACTTTTTCCATTTGAATCTTTGAATATGGTGAATTCTAATCTTGAAGTTGGAAGAATCAAACATACTTAAGAAATTTCTAAGTTAAAAGTCAAATGAACCCTTTTTCCACCTTGAATAACTTTTGCTGTGAGCTTCAAATGATTTTGGTTCCTTCAACAAAGTTATAACTCTTTCAATTATATTCAATTTTATCATAAATATGAAACCATTTGGAGTTATCATGATGGAGTTATGAATTTTAGAAGTTGAGGAAAATTGCTTGTTCTATGATGAGGATCAAAATGAACCTATAATGTTTCCTCATGGCACATGACCTTGCAAGTGGAATTTGATATTTCTCAAAGAATAAAATTTGAAGAAGACATCTTGAAATTAATCATGAAACTTGAATGATCTTTATATCATAAAAATTGAAGAAGTTATAGTTCTTAGAAGTTGACCTTCTATCTAGGGCACAAACAAAATGACCTATAATCTTTCACCATAAAAAATGACTTTCCAAACAACATTAGCTCTTGATGCCAACATTAAAGTTGTTTGTAATGTTAAAAAGAGTAACGTTTCTCTTGTAATCATTTTCATATGACAAAATTTGTAGCAGATAGGGTCTAGGGAACCCTAGATTTGACTAGTTGACTTTTTTGGTCAACATCCTTGAACCAACTTGCAAACTTGAAGTTCTTTTGCTCTTAGGGGCTCATGGAGGATAATATATGCTTATGATGAGGTAAAATGGAGTATCTCATGATATCTTTGACCAAATGGTAAATAAACTTGCTGAGGAAGGCACACAAGATACCCAAATGAATTAGGGTTTCCTTGACAAACAAACTTCAAACTCTTGATGAATTCTTGATCAAAATGACAAATAAAGAACAATGAGACCCATATATGATACTTAGAACCAAAGTGGACCTTTGCTTGCTTGACCCCTTACATTGAGGGTCTCAAACCCTAGTTGTGAGCTTGATGAGGCACATGTGGACACACACGCTACCTACAAAAGAAACAAAGTCATACTAGACATATTTTTGTATTTTTAGTTAGTAAACAAAGAAAATAAAGTATAATACAATCACAAATGCTTGGTGATCTCTTCCAATGCAAACCCAATGAATGATAGGTGAAGAGGATACCAAGGTGTGATCTCAATGCCAATGCAAAGCAATGAGATGATATGAGGGATCTTAGTGGTCAAAATTGGGATCTTACATGATCATCAAAAGTTTGAAAAGAAGTCTCATGTGTATCTTCCAATACAATACAAACTTGATGATAATTTGAACGTAAATCTATCTTGATAAAAAACTGATACTACTCTAAGTTCATTTAATAATTCGTCAATTATAAGAATATGAAATATATCTTTAATTGTAACAATATTTAGTGCTCTCTAGTCAACACAAAATCATCATGTCCCATCTTTTTTTAACTAGAAAAACTAGAGAGAAAAATGAACTATTACCAAGGTCTATGGTTCCTTCCCTTTACATGTCATGTATGATGGAGGTCATGACCTCTTTTTAAAAGTGAGGTAGGTGGTAGGGTTTCACATTGATAGGGGATGTGTTTGATAGGAGATGAATATGGTAGTCATGTGGTCTTAGAAGGCAGAAGACCACCTGGGTGTTGAAAAATAGTTGAGTAGTTATCTAGAAAGGTAGCAATTTCTGAATGAAGGATGGTGGATAGTTATTGTAAATCTTTAAATTTTTTTGCTTGAATTAAGATTGAAAACTAAACGTACAAAATTGTATTATTTTGTGTACCATTAATCTTATATACTTGTTTATTTAATAAAAGTTTGACCTCCACTTGATTTTTAAAATATTACTTGTAACTAATTTCATAATACCCAAGGAACACCAACTATGCAATGAAGTTAAAAGCCAAGCTTTTAAAATAAAAATTGAATTAAGTGTTTACACTCTCCACCTTTATAAATAGATTAAAAAATATTTTAGTAAGTGCGAGTTAGTCATGAAAAAAGCACACTTTGAATTGTTGTTTACTTTTCTTATAATTCTTCAATCCCGTAAGTCTTCCTCGTCCTTTTTAAAATAAGCATTATTTAATGTTATTTATAATTTTCACTGCAAATTTAATTTTAATTTTAATTTTAAATTATACTTTCTAATTAACATTTTTATTTTATTATTGTTTTGCCATAACTATACTCATCAATATTAAAGATAAATATTTTAAAAGAGAACAAAATGCTTTTTATGAAATAATTAATTCATCTAAAAAAATATAAGTTTTTAAACAAAAACTCTCTAAATATTTTTGTGTTAATAATAATGAATAATGTCTGATTGATCGATGAATGTAGAGATGGTAGTAAAAACAGAAGGAAGTCAATGCATTGAAGATGAATGCAAATCTTTTTGTATTGAAGAAGGTTTTCAAGAAGGTAGATGCTTAATAAACACATGCTACTGCTCTTCCTGGCAAGTCATTTTTGAATTAGCACAGTGCTTTAGTGGGAGTTGATTTTTATTTGGTGGATAATAACACTTAACTTCATGTTATGTAATTTTTAATTTTTGTTATTATTTAAATAAAATGGAATAAAAATAAAATGTGTAGATAGTAGGAGTTTGGGCAAAACTATAGCATTTAATTATGTAAAGATGAATATGAAACATACAAAAGAACATGAAATTTAAGATTTACTATTTTTATTTTTATTTGTCAATGATTAATTTTTCTTTTTCATTTATTTTATTTTTTAGTTTTTAATCTTATTGACTGATTGCTAATTATTTTTTAACTTTATTTATTAATTTCAGTTGACTATCTTATATTCTTTTTTTCTTTCAAAGTATATGATTAAAGTATTTTTTCTATTAACATTTCTTTGAAATGATTTAGCTACTAATTTAATTTATTGCAGAAGTGTGTTGACAAAGTTATTTAAGCAACAATCAAGATTGAAAATACTATTATATTTAGTATAAATTAAACATATATGTAATTGTAATTAGAGACTTTTATGATCTCGGACAGTAAAAAATATTGAATAGTTGAATTTTAAAAGAACAAAAATTTGATTTTATTTTATTTTTACTTTGAAGGAAAACTAAGAATAAATTAAAATTAAAATAATTACTTTTTATAGATATTAAAGTTTTAATAAAATATATTTGTATTTTTATTATATTTTAGTCAGGTTCATTACAGAAGAGTGGCAAAAGATTGAAGTGGATGGTAGAGGGGATTTCAGGCTTGGTGAAAAGTTGAAAATGTTGAAAGTCAGTTTAAGATGGTGGAAGAGAGTTGTTTTTGGTTGGGTTGATTTAAGAGTGGAGGAACTTGTTGGTGATCTTATTGACCTTGATAGCTTGTTGGTCAGTATTCATGGGTTTCTATAGATAAGTTGGTGGAGAATAGATCCAAGTGTGTTGATAATTTATGGAACAAGTTGGAGATCAAGGAGTGTTTGTTGAGGGACAAGTCAAGGCAATTGTGGCTGAAAGATAAGGATAAAAACTCTCATTTTTTCCATAATTCTTTGAAAGATAGGTACATGAGAGACTTCATCAATTTGGTGGATTCAAATGGGGGCAGGGTGGAAGGGGTGAGAGAGGTGAAGATCGAATTGAAGAGTTATTTCGAAGGTTTCTTCAAGTAGAGTTGTGGCAGTAGGACTTCCTAAAGGTTTGCAGTTCAAATGTATGATTGACCTAGACATATGGCCTCTTGAAAAAGAGTTTTCTAAGGATGAAATTAAGGAAGTAATTTGGAATTGCGATGGTAACAAGAATGCGGGTCCGGATGGTTATAGTTTTGAATTCCTGAAGAAGTGTTGGGGAATCATTATAGTAGATGTTATTTTTTGTCAGGAACTTTCACATTAAGGCTAGGTTAACAAGGCTTTCACGTCTTCCTTCTTGACTCTTATCCCCAAAGTGAAAAATCCTCATAATCTGTCAGAGTATAGACCTATTTGTATCGTTGGATGTTTGTATAAGATCTTCGGAAAACATTTTGCATCTAGGTTGAAAGCAGTTATTGGGAAGATTATATCCAACAAATAAATAGCTTTTATCCGTGATAGAAATATTATGGATGAGGTTTTAATGGTTAATGAAGTTTTGGACATGGCTAAAAGAGAGAAAAAGAGTTGCTTGATTTTGAAGGTTGACTATGAAAAAGCATATGACAGTGTGAGTTGGAACTATCTGAGATTTTCATTTAACAAGATGGCTTTTGGTGAAAAGTGGATTAGATGGATGGAGGCATGTGTGTTTAAAATCTCAGTTCCAGTGATAGTGATAGTACCACAGAGGACTTCAAGGTGGAAAGAGGGTTTCGCCAAGGAGATTCATTATCTCATTTCCTTTTTGTAATTGCCATATAAGGTTTATCTTGTTTCATGGAATATGCTGTGGAGAATGGGAATTTTAAAGGCTTCAAGATTAATGATGAGGAGAAAGTTCATATACTTCAATTCGCTGACGACACCATTATTTTTGGGGATGGAGGAAGAGACGATCTTTGGTGTATTAAGGCTATCTTGAGAGGATTTGAGATGACATCAGGGATGCGGGTTAACTTTTGAAAAAGTAATATCTATGGAATTAATGTGAGAAATTTTACTTTGGAGGCGGCTTCTTCTTTCCTTTCTTGCAGGGTTGATAATCTTCCTTTCAAATTTCTAGGTGTTATGGTTGGAGATAGCCCTAGAAGATTGTTTATATGGAAGGATTTGTTAAATAATATTAGAAGTAGATTATCATCTTGGAATGGGAGATTCCTCTTTTTGTGAGGGAGAGTTATTTTTATTAATTCAGTTTTGAATTCTCTTCCAATCTACAGGTTATCCTTTTATAAGACTCTGACTAAGATGTTGAAAGAGATTCGTAGTATTCATAGTAAGTTTTTGTGGCGAGGATTAGAGGATAAGAGAGCTATACATTGGGTTAGTTGGGAGCAAGTGTGCAAATATAAAGAGTGTGAAGGTCTTGGAATTAAAAATCTTGAAGCTTTCAACAAAGCTCTTATGTTGAAGTCGAAATGGAGGATAGTCATCGACATATCAGCAATTTGGAGAGGATTGATTACGCATATGTACAACAATCCGGGAGTGAAGATGTTCATTATTGATTAAAGTGTGATTAACAATGGTAGAAAGACTTAATCATGAAGGACATCGTTGAAGTTGGGAAGAGTAATTTCTTTTCTAACAATATGTTTTGCATGGTTAAAGATTGAAAGAGTATTTTATTCTGGTTTAGTAAGTGGAATGGAAACCAACCCTTGAAGCAAAATGTCTTCATCATTTGCAATGGGAGGAATTGTAGGAACTTCTTGCGAACATGACGTTAGTGCAGGACGAAGCAAATGATATTAACTCGATATCGAAGACTGATGTTATTTTTTATATTAATTCGGGTCATGAGGTTTTAGTTTCCAGGATTTTCGATGTTCTATTTTTTGAAGACAAGCGAATTGCCGTCAATTTTTCATGGAAAATATCGGCTCATTTGATTGTGCTAATGTTTGGTTGGAGATGGATTCTAAATAGACTCGCAACTAGAGATCAATTGGTGAAAAGAAGGATATTGATTAATGATAAAGATAAGTGTTGTGCGCTTTATTTTAAGGATGATGAATCTAAACAACATATTTTTTTGTAACTGAGAGTTTAGCAACGGAATTTAGGCAACAATAATCATTTGGATAGGCCCTGAGTTAGGATTGGCAGTGGAGGATATGCTTGCGTTTTTGTCCAAATTTCAGAAGGTGGAGGATGAGGAGGATCACATAATCTTAAGCGTTATTTTGTTGGCGGATATTTAAAACATTTGGTTGATGTGTAATGTCGTTATGTTTAAAGATAATATTCCAAACTTTGAAGAGTATTTGTCGACTATCAAATCTAAAGCTTGGGAGTGCTTACGTGTTGGTTATTGTCGCTCCCCGGATTTCCCGAATTCAAGTACAAACGCGAAAAGAGTGGCGCGGAAAAAGAGTAGAGTCGCCAGCTGTGTACTTTTATCCCAAGAGGAGGGAAAGGTAGTACTGCATAACCAAGAGGGAACATATAAAATAAAGTCTCGAACCAAAGAAAACCGAGTAAGGGGGTCGGTTACGTGAAGGGAAGGTTATCGCACCCCTTCACGTCTGTGGTACTCCACAGGATCCACGCTTGCTATTTATGTCTAAAGTGTGTGTGTATAAAAAGTCCTATATGCGATGCAAAAGAGAGAAAATCAAAGTAGGGAAAAGAAAGACTTATTGCTCGCACAGGCCCTACCCTGCTGCATACGTATCTCAAGGAGGATTGAGAATCAGAGCACCGTAGCTCGGCTAACCTATTTTTGTTTGTTTTGTGTTTTTTAGATGAACGACGTTACTACGCAATCTACCGGATGCTCGACCTTTGGAGACTTACTCACCTGTAGTAGAAGGAATTAACGTGTTCTTAAGAAAAGAAAATCAAAGAGTTTGTTTGTGTTTTAGGAATGCTCATGCAAAAAAGGAAGTCCTAGACGAAGGAACCGTGCTACCTAAATTGACATGCAAACGAGAGACTATACAAAGCCTAGCAGTCCTATGGGGAGACGATCACACCACACAAAAACATATAGCATAAAGTAAACGCACCAACAAGGGGGCTCAAACATACATGGGTAGGGCTTTAGTCAAGAGGGGTCATATCAACCTCGACAAACAAGGCATGGAAAGGTAATCAAATGAGCTCTTAACCACTGACATTGAATGTCAGGGTGAGCAGATCAAAAGGGTAATGAGGATAAGACCTCATAGATCTTAACCCTGGACAGGGTGAGCTCATGACAAAGCGTGGGGGTTCAGAAAGATGGAACCCTCTCCACTGACTGACCGGACAAAAGATCTTGGGCTTTTGTTCTGAAGCATCGACACGTAGTGCGAGCATAAAGAACGACACACTGAATAACGGGGGATTGACTACTAATCCCTTTTATCCGTCAATTGCCTCTTCATGGAGGTCTTTAGCACTGGTGCCTCCTCTTGGAGGTCTTTGGGCACAAAAGTAAACACGCAAAAACATTGCCTCCTATCGAGGTCTTCCAGCTAAGAAGACGGTAAAATGCTGGAAAGATGTAAAAGGGATCAAGAGATCTACCACACGGATAAAGATCCAAAGTAACAACAACTAAAGAGACAAGAAACCCAGAGATCTCTCAAGCTAGCATCATCAAAGAAAGCAAGTCAGCAAAGCAATCAAAATAAATCTCCAAATGGTATCCCACAAATAAAGTGGAATACCAAGCAAGCTATCTCTTCAAGAGTCATGTGAGCCCTCACAAAAACTCAACAAACAAGTTAGAATAACAAAATGGGGTGCAATCATGAGTTGCACCAAACAAAAGAATCATAGCAACAACGATGTCAGGTAAACAATGCACGGATGCAATAGAAAGCATGTCATAACAAAGCATGAATGATGAAAGGAGGATACAATAGCACCAAGTCAGAAGTGACATCAATTCAATAAGTGTCTCAAGAACTCAACTCAACAAGATCAAAGCAAAAGCACTAAACATCCAAAGATGCATCAAAGTCAAACAAGTCAACATACAAGTTCAAAGTGCTTCAACTTCAACAATGAGTCATAAAAGGTAAAGGCATGAGGCAAGGGTCAAGGATTAGACAATCAAGCATACAAACAGAACCAAATGACTCCTAAAATATCAATCAAAAGTCATTTAAATCCAACTTAGCAAAGTGAAAGTCAATCATGTCCAAAGCACCTCAAAATGCAACAAAAGCATTATAGACAAGTTCATGCAATTATGTGTCAAGATGAAATGAACATGGCAACAAGGTATGCACATCATAAGCATGTCAAATGAGCTATGTAATCAATATGCAAACCTCCAAGTTCATATCATAAGCATAGAATCACTTTTGGGTCAAAATCAAACAAAGTGTATCATGAAGCCCTAATGCGTCTTTCATGCTCAAATGAATGCAAAAAGGAGCTCATTATGAATAAATGCACAAAGACTTGATAGAAGCATCATAGAACAGGGGAGAACACATGTGCAAAGGCACCAAACCAGAATCAAAGTGTAACCACATGAATCATGCTATTAAAGTTCACAAAAGTTCCCAAAAAAGGATAGGAGGCCTAAACCTCTTGTCAAACAAATGCATCAAAAGGGTATCAAAACTCAAAGTCAGGGGGCAAGGCTCCATACATCAAGACATGACATACATACTAAAACATGTGCAAAAGGATTGGTCTCAACATTCAAAGTAAGTGGCACAAGTGCCTCATGCTATGCAAGCATCAAAATAGGGACTAAAATGCAAACATCAACTTCAAAAATCCAAATCAAACTGAAAATGCATCATAAATTCATGGGAATTTAACACAAGGTTCCACTGAGCAAATATAAACATCATGCAAAAATCAGGAGCATCCAGATTCATTTGATATGAAAACAAAAATTGAGAAATTGAGAATGCAAAAACATGTCCTAAAATGCAACATTTAAATTCATGTGTCAAACCCTAGCAAAATAACATAGAAAATAACCAAACCAGTTACCAAATCTTAGTATCATGTATGAGGATGGTGTGTGCAAAGGCTTGGGTCAGAATGATTAAAATATGGAATTTCATGAAGGTTTGAATGCAAATGGTCAAAAATGCACATAAATGATTCAGAAATTCATATTAAATTCCACGTGTCATGAAATGATTGGGCAATGGTACTAAAAAATCAAGGACTCATCAGGGATCACACACAAAAAATTTCAGATTTGTTTAAGTATTTTTGCTATTTTTAAAAAATAAAATAAAACGGGGTAAAATATGTACATGACATGTGACACATATGTGACAATATCAATTGGTCACACAAGTCACTTAAGTGATTAATAAAAATAAATAAAAACGAAAATCAGAAAAATTGTGGGCCTTTGGATAAAAAAAAAAGTCAAATAAAGTCAAAGCGATCCAACGACCATGGGATTGTCTTCTTCCTCAAGACAATCCGACCATGAAAAGTGACGCCGGTGGGGTTCCGGCCACCCACGGCGGCGGCCTCCTCCACGCGCGACCCATAACTTCACGAAAATGGGGCTACCCCCCCTAAACCACATGCTAGGAACTCAAAAATCATATTAGTTTTTCATGAATCTTCACCAATCTCTCAAATCACAAACAACAAGTTTGAATGTCAAAACTTTAAATCAAGATTTCTCACTCAATATTGCACCATTTTAAAAAGTAAACACATCTACATCATCACCATAGCATGTAGTTTCATTTAGGCATAAAAAATGAGCAAAATAAGAGAGTCGAAATTTGAGTTACCGAAAATAGCACCTTCTGAAACTTCAGTATGGTGATGAGATAAGCTCCAGAATACCTCCCTTGAACTTCTATGAATGTTTGCTACCTTTGGTTATGCTTGAAACGGTCCAGATCTTGAGATTCAAGAAGCAACCTCCATTAAAGCTCTGTTTAGAAACTGCTTGGAATGACTCAAATCGTGGGTGGTTTGTGTTCCTTAGAGTGTGTAGATCAAGAATATGCTATTGGTTTTCATTTTCCATGGATGTATGGAGAGATTTGATGAGAATAAAGTATGAAATTTTTTTGGAAAGTGAGATTTTCAGTGTGTATGGAGGTTGCACGAATTAGGGTTTTGCTCAATGATTTTTTTAGAGTTTATACTCTGATTTTTGTGGCTTGGTGGGCTCAAATGAAGGAGTTTCAAGTCCATGATCATTTTTGTTATTTTTGTGCATGTATGGCTTTTCCACACATGTGGGAATGCATGGGCTCAAATTCCAAGGTGGATTTGGCCCAAAAAACAATGCTGAATAAATTCCCAATGATTGGCACATGAGAATATTCTATGATGTCTTCTTGTGTCCTTTTGACTTTTCATGAAAGAAAGCTTGAAAAAATGACTTGCACCATTGATGAATCATGAAAAATTATAGGTTATTTTGCATGCCATTTTGAAGTATTTCTCAAAACAAAACCATAGCAAAAAGAGCCACACCAATTGGACTTGTCAACCTCAAATTATGCCTTTTTAAAACCTTCATGCACACTTCGTCATTCAAGAACCATAACTCTTCAACCATTCATCATATGGCCTTGATATAGGACTTTTTGGAATGGGGAGACAAAGATCTACAACTTTCATGTCTGAGAAAAAATTCATTTGGAGCTTCCTTGGTGATGAAAAATGTTAAATGATCTTGGTACATCAGCACGCTCGCTAGGCGAGTAAGGTAGCGAAGGACTCGCTAGGCGAGCACTCAGCGAGGTTCCAGCGAAAACTCCCAGACTTGGATAAAAGCGTAGCTAGCAATTACTCGCTAGGTGAGCATCCAGCGAGCAGGTAGCGAGCAATTCCAGTAGCAACATCATCAAGGCTCGCTGGAGCGAAGGAGGAAGCGTGGGCTTCGCCTAGAGAAGGATTGTTCGCCTAGCGAACATATGCAACTTTTCTGGGAAGTTTTCTTCTAGGTGCAGGTGCCTCTGGTGGCTTTTTTTGGGGCTTGCTAGGAGAACCATTCTGCTCGCCTAGCGAGCATGACAGCTCAGGAACATCTTTCCAAATTTGGTAACCTGTGCACTGGACCTTTGTTCCTTCAAGATTAATATTTTGAATGATGAATAGACCCCATTTGAACATGTTGGAAGTATCTCAGGTCATTCCCTAGCCATTTGACCCTCAGTTGACCAACAGTTGACTTTTGACTTCATAGTTGAATTTTGAACTGTACTGAGCCCATTAAGCTTGATCCTTTGAAGAAAACCTCTGAAAATGAAACTCTAGCTCCCAAGAGCTCTACACAACATCCATAATACCTTCAAACCAAGAATGCATCTCAATCCTTGAGGAACCCTACTTTGACTACTTCAGTAGACCAAAGTTGACCAGAGGTCAAACCCTAATTCAGATGAACTTTGCTGATAAGAAATGAAAATTTGAGGAAAGAAAGATCATGAGGATGGTGATGCACCCTTGATACCCAGATGAATACAAACTTCCTTGAGTGTTGAGAAAAACCCTAGTTGATGCATAATTTCCTTGTGTTGACTGATCATTCAGATAGAATCCACAAAGTGACTTGGATGATATCCAAGCTTCTTGGAAGACAAACACTTGGAGCTAATTCTGATTGACATGATGAAATGCAATATGAAATGTTAAAGGACCTAAAATGAATGCATGAATGAGAAGGGAAAATTTGAGGTGCTACAGCTGCCCCTATTCAATCAACTGTGAACCTGAACGGATGAAAGCAGCGGCTATCAGACTTTCAAGGTAAATAGGGATTGAATACCAAAAGAATCGGAGAATTTGCACTCTGTAGGTGACGAATCAAGGAAAGCGGGGCCATTCACCGATGGCGGCTTCAAAACAAAATTTTATATTTACCGATATCAAAGAAAGCGAGGCCATTTACCGATGGCGGCTTCAAAACAAATTTGATATTTACCGATATCAAAGAAAGTGAGGCCATTTACCGATGGCGGTATCAAAACAGATTTGATATTTATCGATATCAAGGAAAGCGAGGCCATTTACCGATGGCGGCGTCAAAACAGATTTGATATTTACCGATATCAAGGAAAGTGAGGCCATTTACCGATGGCGGCGTCAAAAAAGATTTGATATTTACCGATATCAAAGAAAGCGAGACCATTTACCGATGGCGGCGTCAAAACAAATTTGATATTTACCGATGTCAAGGAAAGCGCTACACGACCAGACATTTACCGATGACTGGGAAGGAACTCGATGTTTACCGACATCGAACAATGATGTTTATAAGTGAAACAAGACCAGACATTTACCGATGACTGGGAAGGAACTCGATGTTTACCGACATCGAACAAAGAAGTTTATAAGTGAAACAAGTCCAGACATTTATCGATGACTGGGAAGGAACTCAATGTTTACCGACATCGAACAAAGATGTTTATAAGTGAAACAAGACCAGACATTTACCGATGACTGGGAAGGAACTCGATGTTTACCAACATCGAACAAAGATGTTTATAAGTGAAACAAGACCAGACATTTACCGATGACTGGGAAGGAACACGATGTTTACCGACATCGAACAAAGATGTTTACAGACACCAAGGAAAGAATACATTTATGAAACGAAACCATTTACCGATGGCGAAAATGAAATACTCGATATTTACGGATAGCGAATACACACAGTTATTTAAATGACAAAACCATTTACCGATGGTTAACAAGCGGCTGATGTTTACCGACATCGAACAATGATGTTTACCGACACCAAGGAAAGAATACATTTATGAAACGAAACCATTTACCGATGGCGAAAATGAAATATTAGATATTTATGGATAGCGAAAACACACAGTTATTTAAACGACAAAACCATTTACCGATGGTTAACAAGCGACTGATGTTTACCGACATCGAATAATGATGTTTACCGACACCAAGGAAAGAATACATTTATGAAACGAAACCATATACCGATGGCGAAAATGAAATACTCGATATTTACGGATAGCGAAAACACACGGTTATTTAAACGACAAAACCATTTACCGATGGTTAACAAGCCGCTGATGTTTACCGCATCGAACAATGATGTTTATCGACACCAAAAAAAGAAAGGACACACACGGGTGTTGACAGAACGATTTTTTTGTAGACACCATGAGAGACATGCCATTTATTGATGGCCAACAATTGGAATTCGACGTTTATCGACATCAAAAGATGATGTTCGCCGACATCAAAGAAAAGCACAGACATATACGGGGATCAACACGACACTTACCGGTATCGCAAGGATGATATTTACATATGTCAAAATAAGGCAGACACTTACTGGTGACTAAATCGGAAGAGAATCAAGCTTTCCTTTCACAGACTGGTGAGAAAATAAATCTCACTGGGATTATCGATTCTGAATGTTGCCAAGAGCAACTGCTGCAAATGTGCTACACTGATGTTGAAAAATGATCCGTCTCTTCCGGAGATATGATCCAATCTGGTTTAATACATGTATGTATATGTTTGAGTTTTCCAAGGCGTAATGCTCCATACTTAATGGAAATGCTACGCGATTTGAGAATGTGAATGCAAATGATGATTACTACAAGCAAGATGCAAAGGGAGGAAAACTCTGATTTGACATTCTCAGAACGGTAGAGGAACCAACTCAACTGGGGAGTCACTTGTTGGGAAAACACCAACCTCTCGACCATGCTGGGGAAACAAATTCTGAACTCGACTTAGACGACCCAACTTCTTACACGACTGGACAGTGTTGAAACAACAGGGTCTTCCTTCGAACAAAGATAGTAACCTGTAAAACGGCGAGACATACATGCCCCCAGGGGATCGTATGGACAAAATATACTCAAGTGTACTCAACATTCAATATGATTTTCAGATGTTTTATCTTTCTGCACGTCATTGTCTAGCCTTCATGTTTTTAGATGCAATGTTTATCAAAAAATTCGGACGTTTTTTTGCAAACAAAACAGTAGAATAAAAAAACAAGAGAGCAATTTGACTGAATAACGATTTTTATTGATTGAAAATGGCCTATAAAGGCAAATACATCAGGAAGCAATTCCTAGGAAGAGGTAATTGCGCCAAAAGAGAAAATAAACTATCCTATTGGCAATGTGAATACGGCATTCCACTATTTTCCAATTCTGTTATGACTCATAGATCTTCACTTTCCCCCAAATTCTTTGCTTTCTAAGAGGAGTGATTGGACCGATCATATCCTTCAAGATGGTAGACACTGAAACGCGATGAAGTACAGATAACTCAGACCGTAGTCTTCGCTTTAATCCCTCTTTTGCCTGGACCGCATTTTCAGGTTTTCAGTCCACCGGGATACCCATTTTTGCCTAAGCCGCCTTTGCAGGTTTTCGACTTACCGGGTGTACATATTATTTTTATTCTTTATCCCTAACTTTTGCCCGAACCTTTTTTTTTTCTTTTTCTCTTGGTTCGCCGGGATGCCCTTTTTTGCCTAGACTTTCTTTCTTTGTCCAGCGGGTCAGTTTATGCGAAGTATTTTTTGACTACATCTGAATTACAGGAGACAGAAAATCTTCACCATCCATAGTTGTAAGCATCAAGGCTCCACCAGAAAATCTTCACCATCCATAGTTGTAAGCATCAAGCCTCGTCAAGTTTTACATCCATCATCACCCTCAAAGAAGGGATTTCAACTTCCATTGGCAAGACTGCCTCCATGCCATACACAAGTGAAAACGGAGTTGCCCCGGTTGACGTACGCACTGAGGTACGATACCCATGCAAAGCGAAAGGCAACATATCATGCCAATCCTTGTACGTCACAACCATCTTTTGCACAATCTTCTTAATGTTCTTGTTTGCCGCTTCTACAACACCATTCATCTTTGGTCTGTAAGGAGAAGAATTGTGGTGTTCGATCTTAAAGTCTTTGCAAAGCTCTTTCATCATCTTGTTATTGAGATTCAAACCATTATCAGTGATGATTCTCTTAGGAACCCCATAACGACAGATAATTTCTTTCTTAATGAATCGAGGAACCACTTGTCTG
This sequence comes from Lathyrus oleraceus, assembly GCF_024323335.1. Taxonomy (NCBI): domain Eukaryota; kingdom Viridiplantae; phylum Streptophyta; class Magnoliopsida; order Fabales; family Fabaceae; genus Lathyrus; species Lathyrus oleraceus. The sequence continues at coordinate 145,278,037 of NC_066583.1, read as the reverse complement.
GTAACATTGGCATAGGAAACTGCTTCCACCCACTTGGTAAAGTAATCAATCGCGACTAGGATGAAACGATGTCCATTAGAAGCAGTAGGTTCAATCTTTCCAATCATATCGATGACCCACATCGCGAATGGCCAAGGAGAATTCATAATATTCAGAGGGTTTGGTGGTACATGCACTTTATCTGCATAGATCTGACATTTGTGGCACTTCCGAGCGTATTTGAAACAATCAGATTCCATGGTTATCCAGTAATAACCGGCTCTTAACAACTTCTTGGCCATTGCATGACCACCAGCATGGGTACGGAAAGATCCCTCGTGTACTTCCTGCATTAACATGTCTGCTTCGTGTCTAACCACGCATCTGAGCAGAACCATGTCAAAGTTCCTCTTGTACAACACATCATCCTTGTTCAAGTAAAAGCTTCCAGCCAGCCTTCTCAATGTCTTCTTGTCATTCTTTGACGCTCCTTCAGGATACTCTTGGCTTTTGAGGAAATTCGTAATATCATAAAACCACGGCTTCTCAGTAATAACAGACTCGGCTGCAAACACATACGCAGGCCTCTCGAGTCGATTCACATCAACGTGTGGCACATGATTCTGCCAATGAACTTTAATCATGGAAGACAATGTGGCTAAGGCATCAGCCATTTGATTTTCATCTCGGGGTACATGATACAACTTTACTGTCTTGAAGAAAGTCAGGATCCTTCAGGTGTAATCTCTATAAGGAATTAATGTGGCTGATGAGTATTCCAGTCTTCATTGACTTGGTTAATCACTAGAGCAGAATCTCCATAAATGTCCATAGTTTTGATCCTTAGATCGATGGCTTCCTCAATCCCCATGATACAGGCCTCGTACTCAGCTTCGTTGTTGGTTACTTCAAAAGTCAATATGGCGGAAAAAGGTATGTGTGCACCTTTAGGATTAATGAGTACTGCCCCAACACCATTTCCATTCACATTTACCGCCCCATCAAACATCAGTGTCCACTTGTCATCGGGATCTGGTCCTTCCTCGACAAGAGGCTCTTCACAGTCTTTCATCTTTAAGTACATGATATCTTCATCGGGGAATTCAAACATCATCGACTGATACAATTGGTTGCTCGACAAGGTAATCAGACAAAATACTACCCTTGATGGCCTTTTGCGACGTGTACTGGATATCATACTTTGTCAAAACCATCTGCCAACGAGCCACTCGTCCGGTAAGAGCCGGCTTTTCAAAAATATACTTTACTGGGTCCATCTTAGAAATCAACAAGGTGGTATGGTTCAACATATACTGTCTTAGTCGGCGAGCAGCCCATGCCAAAGCGCAGCGAATATCTTGTTTCACAGTCTGTAAACTTTTTGCTAAGGTAGTATATTGCATGCTATTTTCGACCAGACTCGTCATGTTGTCCCAATACACACCCCATCGAATTCTCTGTTACTGAAAGGTACATTATCAGAGGTCTCCCAGGAACTGGAGGTATAAGAATTGGAGGTTTTTGCAAATATTCTTTTATCTTATCAAAAGCTTTTTGACAATCATTGTTCCACCTGATTGCTTGATCTTTTCTTAGCAATTTAAATATCGGGTCGCACGTAGCTGTTAGGTGAGATATGAACCGTGCAATGTAATTCAGCCTCCCTAAAAACCCACGCACCTTCTTTTCCGTTCTTGGTTCAGGCATTTCTTAATTAGCTTTTACTTTTGCTGGATCAACCTCAATCCCTTTCTCACTGACAATGAAACCTAACAGCTTCCCAGATCTCACTCCAAATGTACACTTGTTTGGATTCAGCCTCAGTTTGAACTTTCTTAATCTTTCAAACAACTTTTGCAAGTTTACCAAGTTCTCCTCTTCTGTCTGAGACTTCGCAATCATATCATCCACGTACACTTCAATTTCTTTGTGCATCATGTCATGAAAGAGAGTCGTCATAGCTCTTTGGTAAGTAGCACCGGCGTTCTTCAACCCAAATGGCATTACCTTATAACAGAACGTCCCCTAAGGTGTAATGAATATCGTCTTCTCCATGTCTTCTGGCGCCATCTTGATCTGATTATAGCCAGAAAATCCATCCATGAAAGAGAAAACCGAGGACTGAGCAGTGTTATCGACCAATACATCAATGTGAGGTAATGGGAAGTCATCTTTCGGACTGGCTCTGTTTAAATCTCGGTAATCGACACACATCCTGACTTTACCATCCTTCTTCGGCACGGCTACGATGTTGGCCACCTAAGGGGGATAATTGGTAACTGCTAGAAAACCTGCATCCAACTGTTTCTGAACCTCCTCTTTGATCTTGACAGCCATATCAGGACTAGTTCTGCGAAGCTTCTGCATTACCGAAGGACAATCTTCTCTGAGAGGTAGCCTGTGCACCACAATATCTGTATCTAAACCAGGCATATCTTGATACGACCATGCGAATACGTCCACATATTCTTGCAGCATTTCAATCAGCCCTCTCTTGACCTTTTCCTCTAAAACAGCCCCTATCTTGATCTCTTTCTTTGCATCCTCCGTACCAAGGTTAATGACTTCCAACTCTTCCTGATGAGGTTGAATGACCCTTTCCTCCTGTTTCAATAGTTTGGCCAATTCTTTGGGGAGTTCACAATCTTCTTCACTCTCCTCTTCAGCTTGGTAAATGGGATTATCGAAGTCATACTGAGCCATAACAGAACTGTTTTTAATGGAATCCGCAAGATCAATTCTGCACGAACGATGTTTCATGCTTTATTTTAGAAAAGAGTTCAAGGAAGTCACAAAAAAACATTGCCATTTTTATTGTTTTGAAAATGAAAGTAGTAAAAATAGAAAGACAGTGAACATAAATTTGATTGCAAAACGTCCTTTATTGATGATAATCATTGAAAATTTAAAACATGATGTGGCCCTACAATGAACCACTACGCCTTGGGCAGAGCGTAGGGCTTTCATGCAAAATGAAATACAGAAGAAAATTACTCTGTCTGAAGAGTAACTTGGACTATTTCTTCAGCAGTCCAGTTGTTGATCTTCTCCATTGGAGCACACGGGCGCACCCAATTATCCATATCACAATCACTATCACCATCTTCATTGTCTGTTGCAAAGACATCCCCGTGATTCATCAATCCAACACTAGTGAAAGTACACGGCCCTTTCTGATTTTGGACACCCTGCTCTGATGATTGAAAAGGCTGATAACCGATGCCAAACATGTCTTCTTTTACGGGCACATCAATCACCTTGCCCCAGCCTTCCGCGTTACCTGAATGAATGACCTCCAGAGCTTGTTTATAGGACGCAATCGAGGTACCTGGTTTCTTCTGTTCAACAAAAGCCACCTTCTCAATACTAACAGTCTCAAAAGCTTGACATAGAGTTTCATGAATTTCGCCATCCATCTCCACATATTTGAAGGAGGATAAATGGCTCACAAAGATGTCCTCTTCGCCATACACGATCACAACTTGACCATCCCACACATATTTTAGCTTTTGGTGGAGAGTCGAAGAAACTGCTCCGGCTCCATGTATCCAGGGACGCCCCAACAGACAACTATATGCTGGTTGAATATCCATCACATAGAAGACAATATTAAACACTTCCGGGCCGATCTTCGCAGGCAACATGACTTCACCAAAAACTGATCGCTTGGATCCATCAAAAGCACGGACAACAAGATCACTTGGTGTGAGAACAACCCCTTCGACATCAAGCTTACTCATAGCCTTTTTGGGTAGCACATTCAAAGAAGAACCGGTATTAATCAAAACATGCGACAAAACCGCGCCTTTGCATTCCATCGTGATATGCAGAGCTCTATTGTGATTGCGACCCTCAGGTGTCAAGTCTAGATCCGTGAATCCCAAACCATGTCTCGTGTTAACATTTGCAATAACACCTTCAAGCTGGTTAACAGAAATATCTTGAGGCACATAAGCCATATTCAACATTTTCAATAGGGCGTTACGATGTGCCTCGGAACACATCAACAGAGAGAGAATAGAGATTTTTGACGGTGTCTGGTTCAACTGATCCACGATCTTGTAATCACTCTTCTTGATAATTCTCATAAATTCCTCCACGTCCTCCTTAAAAGAACTCTCGGGCACTTCCTTTCGCACTGGTTCTTCTTCAACTATAACTTGTTTTCCTTTTGTTCTAGCAAGAGCCTCAGCATTGTTATCCTTCGGAACCTGTGGTGCAAACAAACGACCACTTCTCGTAAATCCTCCGGGTCCTCCCACATTACCCACAACCGAACCAACCGTTACTGGAGTCTTATTTGACGAACCAATCGTCACTGGAGTATGATTTACTGATCTGGTCTGATTCTCTGGTCTTCTATTTCTGCAAAAAGCATTGTCATATTGCCACGGAATTGCTCTACTATTCTCAAAAAGTCTTCCACTAGAAGCAGCAATGGTGGTAGGAGTACTGATAGTTACTGGAGCATTAATAATTCTGGGAACACCAACAGTCACCGGAGCAGATATGGTCACGGGCGCAGCTACGGTCACAGGAGTACCAATAGTCACAGGCGCACTAATAGTTCTTGGAGCACGTACATGACCTTCTGACGGTGTAAAGTAAATGGTAACAGTCAATACCTCTTCACGGTCTTTCACTACTCGATCAAACTGTAAACAACCTTCATTCATCAATTCCTGGATACCTTCTTTCAATTTCACACAGCCGTTTTCATGATTACCACAATCTGAACAATTCTTGTCACATCCCGGGAATACTCCCCCTCTAAGCAGACGTTCCTTCACCACAAACAATGGAGTCTGAACATCATTAATATCAACTACCAAGTTCAAATTTTCCCCATCTTCCACACCATTTACTCTGGGCCCTCCATGCTGAGGCATAGGATTATTCACCATATTCAGAGTAGGAGCAAAGTTAATCGTCTTGGCATCAATCAAGTCTTGAACTTTATGGTGAAAAGCCCGACAATTCTCGAGGTGGTGCCCTGGCGCACCAGAATGAAAATCACAACGGACATTAGCATCATAACCAGCGGGAATCCTTGTTAATGGAGCCATAGTGCGAAGTTTAACAAACTTTAACCTGAGCAGTTCAGGGAGTAATTCAGCATAAGTCATTGGCAACGGATCAAAATGACGATCTGGCATTCTTTTTCTTGGTTGGAATTGGCGTTGTTGTTGTTGTTGTTGTGGTTGTCCTCTTTGTTGTTGTTGAGGTTGGGTTGCTGGAATAGTCACAACAGCAACTTGACGGTATTGTTGTCCTCTGTTTCCATTTCTCTGATTATGTATAGCATTTGTCTCACCCTCTCTCCTTCTAGGTGCCCCTGAAAATGGTTTCTTAGCACTTGAAGAACTTGAAGAACCAGGGTCTTGGATTTTTCCCGCTTTGATAAGACTTTCAGTTCTTTCTCCGCAAATCATAACATCCGAAAAACTACCAAATGGGCAACTTCCCATACGATCCATAAATACACCTTGCAGGGTCCCAATGAACATATCAGTCAATTCTCTCTCCAACATCGGAGGTTGTACTCTCGCAGCTAGTTCACGCCACCTCTGGGCGTATTCCTTGAAACTCTCACCGGTCTTTTGAAACAAACTCTGCAACTGGGTTCTGCTCGGAGCCATGTCCATGTTATGCTTGTACTGCCTCAGAAAAGCTTCACCTAACTCTCTCCAGCTTCTGACAGATTCTTTTTTCAAGTCCATGTACCAATCCAAAGAGGCTCCAGACAAGCTGTCTTGGAAAAAGTACACCCACATTTTTTCATCATCAGTATAAGCGGATATCTTCCGGTAGTAAGCTTGCACATGAGTTCGGGGACAAGAAGTGCCATTGTACTTGTCGAAAGATGGCGCTTTGAACTTGTACGGGATCTGCAACCCATCAACTAAACCCATGTTAGTAACATCAAAGCCCAAAGAATTCTGGCACTCCATGGCGCGAATCTTTTCAGCAAGGGCGTCAACCTTTCTCTCTCTCTCTTCCGCCTTTCCAAATTCATCATCATCACTGAGAATAGTGAACATATCTTCTTGCTTGTCAACCAAATGAGAAGGATGGTGAACTGGAGCACGTGCCGCTCGAGCATTAGCAGCCTCTGTAATGATGGTTTGTCCATTGATTCTAATACCACGCAATTCGTCACCAGTAGCATAGTTGTTGACAGGGCTGGTAGCAGCAACGGTGTCATTGACAGGGGTTCCTTCTGGCGGATTTTGACCGATAGGGGGAATCACAGTTTCTTGTCTCTGGGCCAAGGCTCGGAGTTCCTCTTGCCCTTGCACTACCCCTTGCATCATACTCATGAACCGGGCCATGTTGGTCCTCATCTCTGCTAGATCTGCTTGAACTTGATCCATGATCTTCTGTTGATTCTGCCTTGTTGCGTAACGGTGCGAACGATACTCAGCAATCCTTCCTGAAACGGGAACGAGAATGAGAAATCCTCTTCAAGAACACCTGTAATGATGCAAGAAAGATATGTGTATGATACATATGCTATGTTTTATCATTTCTCAGGTATTCAAGAGTCTCGTCCACCTTTGAAAAATGGCAACCGGCACCCGTAAGCGGAACATAAACAACAAAGAAGCAACATACACTAGACGGCAAGCAAAAAGTGAAACATCAATAATCTCATCCATAGACATAAGAAATAAGGTTCATACAAACATAGTTCAAGCAAAGATTTAGTTCATCAGTGTAGAACAAGGAATCCCATCCAACAATCCTGGAGGTGATTCTCAAAATAAAAAACAAGACAAACTAGGGAAGTCGTCCTTCAGGAATGAGAGTCTTCAAATACTGGCACTGATCCATCAATCGGTCACACTCTGAACACTCAGGTAGAGGGTGAGCTTCTCTTTCAGTTGCACCCTGAGTTCAACAACATCCTCTCGGAAATGAGATGCACGGATGTCACTTCCTCTGAGCTGGCTCTCTGCTGCATGCCTCAGATCTACCTCTTTCTTCAACTGAGTATCTTTGTCCTTAAGCTGTCTTTCTAAGTCTCGTATGTTCTTTTTGTAATTGGCTTCCGCTTTTTGTAATCTCAAGCGTTCATGGTGTTCTTCATCCAACATTGTTTCTATCTCATCATAGGACCTCTTTTTGTTTCTTGATCTACTAGAACTTTCACCTTGCACTCCTTTGAGTTTATGAGCCAAATTCAGCCTATCAGCTTTTGCTTTGTAAAACTCCATTCGGATCTCTTGTTCATTTTCTTTCAACTGGCGATTCTCCATTAAGGCTTGTTTGTAATACTCAGCAGGCACACTCTCAGAAAGGATCAAAGGCGGTTGCTCCTGTAATGGTTCCATCCGGTCATATGGTAGCATCAAAGTCCCAACTCTTTCCTTGACCCACTCAGTGTAAGCAGACATAGCAATTGCAAACTTCCTCCCTAAAACAGATCCATCTTTTATACCAATATTCTCCCAAGCTTTTCCCACTTGCTCCAATCTTGCTGGATCGCTCTGTTTCTCAAAGTACACATTTTCAGCTATCTCGACATCTTGCGGCCTTTCATTCATGACAAAACCCAACTGACGGAGAGAAAGAACCAGGTTATAGTTGATGCAACCCCTAGTTCCTATGAGTGGAACATTGCGAAACTCTCCACAACTCATAATGACGTTGCGCACATTAATACTATAAGCTTGCCACTTGATATCATAAGATGTGAGCGACATGATCCTCTGAGTCCATTTGTGAGTATTCTGAGTATCCACAAACGGTCCATTGGTTGGTAGAAAAGACAAGAACCACTTGAGTAGCAACGGGAGACAACACCTGATAGCTCCACACTTACCATGCTTGCTGTGTATCGCATAATAGGTGTCAGCTAACAAGGTAGGCACCGAGTTTCCTCCAACGAAAATAGTGATTGCTGCCAGGTCCACGAAACTAGGCATACTAGGGAACAAAATAACTCCATAAATCATGACAGCCAACTGAGCGTTGAAAGCTACCCAATTTCGTTTCTTTGCTTCTTCCTTAGCCATCCTTACCAAGAACTTCAAGGATAAGCCCACAACATCACCGCTTGGTTTCCAATTATCGCTCACTTCCTTGATGCTCAAGTAAAGAGCCTTAGCGACAACTTTGAAATCCACCTCCTTTGGCACATCCAGGAAAGGTACTCGATTTTTGATTCGGACATTCATAAGGATGGAATACTCTTCAAGAGTGGGAGCTAGCTGGTAGTCCTGAAAAGTAAAGCAACGAAGCTCCGGATCATAGAACTGTAAGAGATTCTGCAGAGGTACCGGATCAACTACCATCTTCAACAATGCCAAGATATCCCATACCGATCATCAAAAACTTTCTGATTACGGCCGGTCACGAAATTACCCAATTCTTCCAAAGGTGTCAACGGCTCACAGTAAAAGCTGTAGGTGCAAGTCTTCCTCTTCAACTCTTGAATGGCGGCCATCTCTCGGTGTGAAGACTCCTGAATAAACCTAAAAAATGATATGCATATGCAGGTTAACTTTTTTCTTTTTTATGCAATATTTTTTTGAAAATAAACATGCTATGATGCAAAATGATGAAACAAAGGTTGGTTGGCTGTGTATCACAAGGCACAGGATCAGAACTTCAGCATGAATTCGGAACCGAGAACCATAGAACACAGTCATCAACTTAGAACCCATACTTCAGAACCAACGGTCACCAACAAGAACCAAACAAAAGTCACCAATAGGACACGGTCACCAACAGAACAAGTCACCATCAAAACCAGTCACCATCAGAACAAATCACCATCGGTACCTGTAAATGATTCATTCCCGCCCCACTCACGGGTGTAATCTAGGCCAGGGTAAGGTCAAGAGAAACGCAGGATAAACAATCCTTTCAAGAATATCATCATATGCACACCAGGTGTATGCAAAGATAATACCCCATCAACATCTGAACTGCTCGTGATACCATGTTCCGCTAAGTGGCGCCATACCACCCGCTTCCCATGAATAACTTTATTCCTAGATGTCCTAAAGTTCACTCATAGCCTGTGTATTGGGTCTTTTACCTCTTGTGACTCCCACCCAACAGCGAAACAGATACACAACCAGCACAGTAAGCATGAAACACTAAAGCGCACATAGGATGCAATGCAAGCAGATAAGTATGCAAAGCAATAAATAAGTAACATACAATAGACAATAAACAAACAAACTCTAGGAAAGGCCCACTAGGGAAAATAAATCCCCAGCAGAGTCGCCAGCTGTCGCTCCCCGGATTTCCCGAATCCAAGTACAAACACGAAAAAAGTGGCGCGGAAAAAGAGTAGAGTCGGCAGCTGTGTACTTTTATCCCAAGAGGAGGGAAAAGTAGTACTGCATAACCAAGAGGGAATGGATAAAACAAAGTCTCGAACCAATGAAAACCGAGTAAGGGGGCCGGTTACGTGAAGGGAAGGTTATCGCACCCCTTCACGTCTGTGGTACTCACAGGATCCACGCTTGCTATTTATGTCTAAAGTGTGTGTGTATAAAAAGTCCTATATGCGATGCAAAAGAGAGAAAATCAAAGTAGGGAAAAGAAAGAGTTATTGCTTACACAGGCCCTACCCTGCTGCATACGTATCTCAAGGAGGATTGAGAATCAGAGCATCGTAGCTCGGCTAACCTATTTTTGTTTGTGTTGTGTTTTTTAGATGAACGACGTTACTATGCAATCTACCGGATGCTCGACCTTTGGAGACTTACTCACCTGTAGTAGAAGGAGTTAACGCGTTCTTAAGAAAAGAAAATTAAAGAGTTTGTTTGTGTTTTAGGAATGCTCATGCAAAAAAGGAAGTCCTAGACGAAGGAACCGTGCTACCTAAATTGACATGCAAACGAGAGACTATACGAAGCCTAGCAGTCCTATGGGGAGACGATCACACCACACAAAAACATATAGCATAAAGTAAACGCACCAACAAGGGGGCTCAAACATACATGGGTAGGGCTTTAGTCAAGAGGGGTCATATCAACCTCGACAAACAAGCCATGGAAAGGTAATCAAATGAGCTCTTAACCACTGACATTAAATGTCAGGGTGAGCAGATCAAAAGGGTAATGAGGATAAGACCTCATATCTCTTAACCCTGGACAGGGTAAGCTCATGACAAAGCTTGGGGGTTCAGAAAGATGGAACCCTCTCCACTGACTGAACGGACAAAAGATCTTGGGCTTTTGTTCTGAAGCATCGACACGTAGTGCGAGCATAAAGAACGACACACTGAATAACGGGGGATTGACTACTAATCCCTTTTATCCGTCAATTACCTCTTCATGGAGGTCTTTAGCACTGGTGCCTCCTCTTGGAGGTCTTTGGGCACAAAAGTAAACACGCAAAAACATTGCCTCATATCGAGGTCTTCCAGCTATGAAGGCGGTAAAATGCTGGAAAGATGTAAAAGGGATCAAGAGATCTACCTCACGGATAAAGATCCAAAGTAACAATAACTAAAGAGACAAGAAACCCAAAGATCTCTCAAGCTAGCACCATCAAAGAAAGCAAGTCAGCAAAGCAATCAGAATAAATCTCCAAATGGTATCCCACAAATAAAGTGGAATACCAAGCAAGCTATCTCTTCAAGAGTCATGTGAGCCCTCACAAAAACTCAACAAACAAGTTAGAATAAGAAAATGGGGTGCAATCATGAGTTGCACCAAACAAAAGAATCATAGCAACAACAATGTTAGGTAAACAATGCACGAAAGCAATAGAAAGCATGTCATAACAAAGCATGAATGATGAAAGGAGGATACAATAGCACGAAGTCAGAAGTGACATCAATTCAATAAGTGTCTCAAGAACTCAACTCAACAAGATCAAAGCAAAAGCACTAAACATCCAAAGATGCATCAAAGTCAAACAAGTCAACATACAAGTTCAAAGTGCTTCAACTTCAACAATGAGTCATAAAAGGTAAAGGCATGAGGCAAGGGTCAAGGATTAGACAATCAAGCATACAAACAGAACCAAATGACTCCTAAAATATCAATCAAAAGTCATTTAAATCCAACTTAGCAAAGTGAAAGTCAATCATGTCCAAAGCACCTCAAAATGCAACAAAAGCATTGTAGACAAGTTCATGCAATGTGTCAAGATGAAATGAACATGGCAAAAAGGTATGCACATCATAAGCATGTCAAATGAGCTATGTAATCAATATGCAAACCTCCAAGTTCATATCATAAGCATAGAATCACCTTTGGATCAAAATCAAACAAAGTGTATCATGAAGCCCTAATGCGTCTTTCATGCTCAAATGAATGCAAAAAGGAGCTCATTATGAATAAATGCACAAAGACTTGATAGAAGCATCATAGAGCAGGGGAGAACACATGTGCAAAGGCACCAAACCAAAATCAAAGTGTAACCACATGAATCATGCTATTAAAGTTCACAAAAAAGGATGGGAGGCCTAAACCTCTTGTCAAACAAATGCATCAAAAGGGTATCAAAACTCAAAGTTAGGGTTAAGGCTCCATACATTAAGACATGACATACATACTAAAACATGTGCAAAAGTATTGGTCTCAACATTCAAAGGAAGTGGCACAAGTGCCTCATGCTATGCAAGCATCAAAATAGGGACTAAAATGCAAACATCAACTTCAAAAATCCGAATCAAACTGAAAATGCATCATAAATTCATGGGAATTTCACACAAGGTTGCACTAAGCATATATAAACATCATGTGAAAAATCAGAAGAATCCAGATTCATTTGATATGAAAACAAAAATTGAGAAATTGAGAATGCAAAAACATGTCCTAAAATGCAAAATTTAAATTCATGTGTCAAACCCTTGCAAAATGACATAGAAAACAACCAAACCAGTTACCAAATCTTAGTATCATGTATGAGGATGGTGTGTGCGAAGGCTTGGGTCAGAATGATTAAAATATGGAATTTCATGAAGGTTTGAATGCAAATGGTCAAAAATGCACATAAATGAATCAGAAATTCATATTAAATTCCACGTGTCATGAAATGATTGGGCAATGGTACCAAAAAATCAAGGACTCATCAGGGATCACTCACAAAAAATTTTAGATTTGTTTAAGTATTTTTTCTATTTTTAAAAGATAAAATAAAACAGAGAAAAATATGTACATGACATGTGACACATATGTGACAATATCAATTGGTCACACAAGTCACTTAAGTGATTAATAAAAATAAATAAAAACGAAAATCAGAAAAATTGTGGGCCTTTGGATCAAAAAAAAGTCAAATAAAGTCAAAGCGATCCAACGGCCATGGAATTGTCTTCTTCCTCAAGACAATCCGACCATGAACAGTGACGCCGGTGGGGTTCCGGCCACCCACGGCGGCGGCCTCCTCCACGCGTGGCCCAAAACTTCACGAAAATGGGGCTACCCCCCATAAACCAAATGCTAGGAACTCAAAAATCATATTAGTTTTTCATGAATCTTCACCAATCTCTCAAATCACAAACAACAAGTTTGAATGTCAAAACTTTAAATCAAGATTTCTCACTCAATATTGCACCATTTTAAAAAGTAAACACATCTACATCATCACCATAGCATGTAGTTTCATTTAGGCATAAAAAATGAGCGAAATAAGAGAGTCGAAATTTGAGTTACCGAAAATGGCACCTTCTGAAACTTCAGTATGGTGATGAGATAAGCTCCAGAATACCTTCCTTCAACTTCTATAAATGTTTTCTACCTTTGGTTATGCTTGAAACGGTCCAGATCTTGAGATTCAAGAAGCAACCTCCATTAAAGCTCTATTTAGAAACTGCTTGGAATGGCTCAAATCGTGGGTGGTTTGTGATCCTTAGAGTGTGTAGATCAAGAATATTCTATTGGTTTTCATTTTCCATGGATGTATGGAGAGATTTGATGAGAATAAAGTATGAATTTTTTTTGGAAAGTGAGATTTTCAGTGTGTATGGAGGTTGCACGAATTAGGGTTTTGCTCAATGATATTTTTAGAGTTTATACTCTGATTTTTGTGGCTTGGTGGGCTCAAATGAAGAAGTTTCAAGTCCATGATCATTTTTGTTATTTTTGTGCATGTATGGCTTTTCCATATATGTGGGAATGCATGGGCTCAAATTCCAAGGTGGATTTGGCCCAAAAAACAATGTTGAATAAATTCCCAATGATTGGCACATGAGAATATTCCATGATGTCATCTTGTGTCCTTTTGACTTTTCATGAAAGAAAGCTTGAAGAAATTACTTGCACCATTGATGAATCATGCAAAATTATAGGTCATTTTGCATGCCATTTTGAAGTATTTCTCAAAACAAAACCATAGCAAAAAGAGCCACACCAATTGGACTTGTCAACCTCAAATTATGCCTTTTTAAAGCCTTCATGCACACTTCATCATTCAAGAACCATAACTCTTCAACCATTCATAGTAGGACTTTTTGGAAAGGGGAGACAAAGATCCTCAAGGGTATCAAGGCCATGAAATTGTAGATCTTCAACCATGAAAGTTATAGATCTTTGTCTCCCCTTTCCAAAAAGTCCTACTTTGACTAGTTCAGTAGAACCATAACTCTTCATGCACACTGCATCTCAATCCTTGAGGAACCCTACTTTGACTACTTCAGTAGACCAAAGTTGACCAGAGGTCAAACCCTAATTCAGATGAACTTTGCTGATAAGAAATGAAAATTTGAGGAAAGAAAGATCATGAGGATGGTGATGCACCCTTGATACCCAGATGAATACAAACTTCCTTGAGTGTTGAGAAAAACCCTAGTTGATGCACAATTTCCTTGTGTTGACTGATCATTCAGATAGAACCCACAAAGTGACTTGGATGATATCCAAGCTTCTTGGAAGACAAACTCTTGGAGCTAATTCTGATTGACATGATGAAATGCAATATGAAATGTTAAATGACCTAAAATGAATGCATGAATGAGGAGGGCAAATTTGAGGTGCTACAGTTATAATTATAAATCTTCTTGTAGCTTTTATGATTGGTATACCTCCCCCTTATTTTGTTTTAAATTGATCGGTAAATATGGTTTTCTTTGTAAAGGTTTTGAGTACCCTTTTTTTATTATTAAAAAAACTTGAGAACCATAAGGTTGCAAAAAAAGGTGAATAATTGAGTGTGAAGAGGTAGAGGGAGAGAGAATGAGAGAGAGTGATAATTGAGGGGGAAAATATATTCATTACATTTCGTTCAAAAGATACCTAAAGGGTATATATACAACAATACAAGATAGGGTATAATTAACAAACAAAAAACTAAAACTTCTAGAGTGTAACCTTTTGACATAATATGTCATCCAAATGCACTTTGCTACTGACTCAATTTTTAATTAAAACTTCCTGAGTGTAATATGTTGACATAATATTTCAATTTGTTGTACTTTTCTATTGACTTAGTTTTTAACTAAAACTTCCGACGTGTAATATGTTAACATAATATGTCAACCTGTTGCGCTGACTAGAATTATATTATTTTCTCAACACACCATGCTAATTTATAGCACCAAAACACACTACATATTTGACTCGGATTGCACATGTTTTGCCATCCTTTTACTATCATTTCTATTGTTATGCTGGTACATTTCTATTGTTAAGCAAAACGGAGTAAAAACGGAGAAAAATGAGTAAAATATGCACATGGCGTTCAACATGGAGTTCACCATAGAGGTAGTCGCGGGGAAGATGATGTTTCCCACGTCCCAACGGTCACAAAGACTGGGTCTGACCATTTTAGGAACATGGCGTTCGCCATCCATACATGACGGCCACCATGTTTGATAATGGTGCTCCAGTCAAAGGCTGTTGGAGATTCACCCCCATGACCACCATTTTTTCCTCACACGAATGCTGAAGGAGTTACATGCTTCCCTAAGTTTAGTACTAGTATAAATAGGCCATAAAGTTCATTGTTTTGGGCATCCAAACTTAATTTCAGCATAGGCCATATATTCACGGTTAAAGCGATAATTCCTCACATCGAGGGGTTATCACACCATTGTTGTCATTGAGTTTGGAGCATCGTAGTCGTAGTGTTTAATCTTATAGCCATTTACATTTCAGTTGTACTAGATTCAAGTCCCCGATTGGAGCAGGTTTTTAATACATTATGCACCGCTTTATTTTATTTAATTGTTCGCATTGTCTTACTTACTTTATTTTACCGCATCGCTTACTTTATTTATTTCCTCGCACCTCTTTACTTTGATTTATTTTTATCGCACCGCTTTACTTTGTTTATTTTATTTCTCGCTTGTTACTTTTCGTACAAAAATCTATCTTCAAAGCTATACATTTATTTGCAAGTTCTTGTTGAAACTAAATTTCACACGTATCACTTTAATATGTCATATCACACTTTTCAATCTTATGATATATCGTTTACTATAACCATGTCCAGCTAAATCATTAGTGTTGGAATGCGAGGACCGTCGAATCGACGGTACTCCATATGTTGTCTCTGTAAGAGTGCTTTTGGGATATTTAGACTTTAATAGAATCTTTAAGTTAAAGTTTTTAATCAAAATTACTTTTCAACTGAGTTAAAAAGGTGGTTACATAAAAAAGTATTTTTTACTTTAACACAAAACACAACCGGTGCAGCGTGAGCGGATGGGATAAATTAAAGATAAAGTCTGGTTCCGAAAAACCGAAAGTGACGGTTCCTTCTTAATTGACTCTTTTTCAAGGAAGAAAACATCGCCCCATAGGTAGTTCTAATTAGAGATAATAGGAGTATTGTTGATTGATGTGACCCACGTTCCAGTATTACATATTTGGATTCGTTTAAACGTTATTATTTTCATTTTGTTTCTGTTCCAATCATTTTCTGATATCGCCTTAGATAAACACCGTGACAATTATAAATGATAGATTTGACTAATGGTCTCTGTGGGATCGATAACTTTTAAAACTATGTGATAGACTGTACACTTGTAGGTAGGTAATCTGATAGAATCATAATATAACAAACAAGTTTTTAGCGTGAAATCTATCGAAAAGAGTAGAGATTGAGAAAGATCCATCAACACCACCTGAAAGGGGGGTTGTCTAGGAGGTAGAGAAGGAAGCACTATATGTTGTTCCTCCTCCCTATAAATCATTGATTCCTTTTCCGCGAAGGTCTGTGGGAGTTAAGGTAAACTCCAAATCTGAAAGGTATGAGGAGCTATTGTAAAATATCCACACCAACACACCTTTGTTTGAGATCCTGAATAAGAAGAGAAAATTATAAGACCATGAAACTAGGGAACTCATTAGTATTAAGAGGGTAAAGTTATACTTTGAGGTGGTGGATGAAAAAATTGAATGCAAACCTGAAAATCTAGTTCTCAGGATAGATCCAGAACCATCACCACAGGTTCAGAAGGATAAACTACCTCGTAGAAGGAAGAAGAGAAAATTAAAGGTGATGGATATGAGAGATGGCTTGATAAGTGGCCATGGAAATCGAGGATAATTAAAAGTTTGACCGAGGATTCATCCTCGAAAGAACCACCATGAGTACTTACACTCCTGAGTCATCGAGCTATCAATGTTAAACAAAGCGCTGCATGAGAGGAAACCCACTGATTTCGTTTATCATTTCCTTTTCTTTTCATATTCAAATATATAAATGGTAAAGAGACATACAGAGGCAGCAAACCAAGATTGCGACCCATATCCATCAGATTCATGCCCACAAAATTGATTACATTTGTTGATTCTAAGTGTTGGCAGCAATTTTGGTAAAACAAAGAGTGTTCACAAGATGTCATGTGTGATGTCTTAACATGAGATATCCTATGTACCTGATGGAGTTAAAGAACATATGCAAGCAGGATTGTTTCAGAATGCCACATACAATGACAAGGCTTCTGATATTGGTTGTACCTGCTGGAGCTTATATGGAAGACATGCTCATGCAGGATTGTTTCAGATGACATTCACATTCTCATGGTATCTGATATGGTTGTACCTGCTATAAAAGGAAATTGGATTATGCAGGATTTTTCCAGGATGTCAGACCCGATGTCATGACATCCTGTACACAGAACATTCAGTATGAATGTCTGGTGTTTTGTGATTGCACAATTAATGGCAATCATTGGATGATTGAAGATATGACTAGCTGGCGCATTCAATCATGGATTACAACCAGATTTGCTTATTTTCCAAGGAGATCTCTACAGCTGTTATAAAAAGATTTGATTGGAAAATATATTTAGGGTTTTCAAGATGTCCAATGCTTCTATAAAAAGGGACTTAGAAAACCTGTTTGAACACACAACCAAGACTGAGCGAAATATAGAGAGAGAGCTAGGGTTTGTTTCTGTTTAGTCGTAAGACTGGTAGGTCATTCAAGTCATCCATTGATGATTGAATTGGGCTGATTTGTGGTTGTAATTTGTCACTCTAAAGCTGTTAAGCAAGAGTGTGTGTCCACTTGATCAAAGCTGTGAAGCAAGATCAGGTGTGTGTCTTCTTGATCAAAGCTGTGAAGCAAGATCAAGAGTGTGTCTTCTTGATTGATACTGTGTAGTAAAATCAAGAGGTTGTAATTGAAAATAATTTTCTTTTCACAAGGGATTGTTGTTTAAAATCACGGGTGTGTGATTGTAAGGGAAGTGAGTGGGTTCTCATATCTAAGAGTGCTTAGGTAGAAGTTGCACGGGTAGAGATTAGGTGAGAAAGACTGTAACTTGTTGAAGTGTACGGATAGTCTTTGAAATAATTCTATTTTAGTGAATTTCCTTCCTGGCTTGGTAGCCCCCAGACGTAGGTGAGTTGCACTAAACTGGGTTAACAATTGCTTGTGTTATTCGCTTTACCATTCTGTTTATTTTATCCATTGTGTGTTAGCAGATATCAGTGTTGTAACATTACCTTCGACATCTTATATCTGATACCAGAATTTCAATTGGTATCAGAGCAGGCATCCTGCTCTGGTTCTGGGTGAGATCTAGGGGCAATACGTTCTGGTACAATGGAAAGAGGTGGAGGATCTGTTCATAGGCCACCAATTTTGAATGGTTCTAACTATGACTATTGAAACCTAAAATGGTAGCGTTTCTGAAATCCCTTGATAACAAGGCTTGGAAAGCTGTGCTAACAGGTTGGGTGCATCCTGTCATTACTAAAGAAGGAGAAGCCACCACTGAGAAGAAGCCTGAAGAACAATGGTCCAAGGAGGAGGATGATCTTGCTCTTGGAAACTCTAAAGCCTTGAATGCAATATTCAATGGGGTAGACAAGAATATTTTCTGGCTGGTAAATAACTGTGAAGTGGCCAGAGATGCTTGGGACATTCTCAAGGTCACTCATGAAGGCACCTCTAGGGTAAAGATGTCTAGACTTCAGCTGCTCACCTCCAAGTTTGAAAACTTAAGGATGAAAGAAGATGAAAACATTCATGAATTTCACATGTGTATCCTTAAGATTGCTAATGCTTCAGGAGCCCTGGGAGAGAAAATGACAGATGAAAAGTTGGTAAGAAAAATACTCAGGTCACTCCCTAAGAGATTTGCAATGAAGGTGACTGCCATAGCAGAGTCTCAAGACATCTCCAACATGAGGGTAGATGAGCTAATTGACTCCCTCCAAACCTTTGAGATGGGATTGATTGAGGGAACTGAAAAGAAAACCAAGAGCATTGCCTTTGTATCCAACACAGAAGAGGAAAACAGTCAAGATGTGGATAAAGAGTGGGCCAATGAAGTTGCAATGCTGGGGAGACAGTTTAACAGATTGTTAAAGAAAATGGATGTCAGATCCAAGGCAAATGTCAAAAACATCTCATCTGACATCAGCAATGGAAGAAGAGTAAGGTCAGAAGAAAAGCCCAAAGAAGGAAAAAAAGTAAAGTGCTATGAATGTGATGGGTATGGACACATTAGAACAGAATGTGGTACCTACCTCAAGAAGCAGAAGATGAGTCTTGCTGCCACCTGGTCAGATGAGAGTGATACAGAGGAGGCTGCAAATCTTGTGACTGCTTTGACAGGAAGATGGGAATCTGATGAAGACTCAAGTGATGGTGAAGTAACCTTTGAGGAATTGGCCTCTACCTATAGAGAGCTGTGTCAGAAAAGTGTAGAGCTGAACAAGCAGTCTTTAAATCAGGAGAAAGACATAACTTAACTTGAGAATGAGAAGGTAGAATTCTTGGAAACCATCTCCAAATTGAAAACAGAAGCTGTGGCTCTAAAGGTCAAGCTAGATGAAGATCAACAAGTTGAGAGCCAGAAGATAGTCCAACTGGAGAAAGAAAAAGCAGAACATGTGGAAACCATCTTCAAGCTAAAGACTGAAGTTGTGCTCTTAAACTCAAAACTAGAAGAGACAACCAAGTATGTAAGGATGCTGAACAATGGATCTGACTCCTTAGACAAGATTCTTCAAATTGGACAAATCACAGGAGTCAAATTTGGATTAGGGTACCATAAAACTAAGGCTGAAAGTAGTTACACTGGCTACAAACCTCAAGCTAAACCTAAATGCAGCAATAGTAAGAGCAGTTCCAAGATGTCACATCATATGTCACACCATCAGAAGAAAGAACAGAAGAAAGACAAATACCAAAGATGAAGATGTCATTACTGTGGGAAATTTGGACACTCAAGGCCCTTCTGCTATAAGTTGTATGGTTACCCTACCTCCTTTCATCAACATCATCAGAAGAGAAAACAGCTGGATGGAAAACACCAAAGACGGAGATGTCAATATTGTGGGAAATCTGGACACTCTAGGTCTTCCTGTTATAAGCTGTATGGTTATCCTAGCCATGTTCATCAACAAACTCACTATCAACCCAGACCCAAACATCACAGGCCTATCAACAAGAAGCAATGGGTTCCTAAGACTAATGTTACAAGTCTAATAGCTCACAAAGAAGAGTGGTATTTTGATAGTGGATGCTCTAGACACATGACTGGGAACTCAGACTTGATAACTGATCTTCACCCTCATGACTTAAGCTATGTAACCTTTGGTGATGGAGCTAAAGGTGAAATAAAGGGGATAGGCAAGCTTGAGTGTCCTGGAGCTCCTAAACTTGACAATATTCTACTGGTCAAGGGCTTGACTTCAAATCTAATAAGCATCAGTCAGCTAGGGAATCAAGGTCTGAATATCATCTTCACTAAAACTGAATGTCTGATTGTGAACAAAGACAGTGAAGTAATCATGAAAGGAATCAGGACCAACAACAACTGCTACATGTGGAGCTCTCAAATGGAGAACCCCTCTAAGATGAGTACAGTTGCAAGAAGAATCATCAAGGGAAAGGAAAAGTGTCAGATAAGGGTGCTAATACCTAACCTCAAGGAAGAAAAGGTCATGATGGCCCAAACACCTGAACAGATGACTGGTGGTATGAAATTTGAAGGTAGTGAGAGCTTTGCTGGAACTGAGACACAAGGAACTATGTCAGTTGAAAACAACAATGCTCAACCAGGGTGGATGAAATTACTGATAATTATCTACAATGTCACACTCGATGCTATGACATTGTATTATGACAACCCGTATGGTACACCTATGTCCAAAGACCATATTCAGCACAGCTGGACCAAGTACATTATTTGCTTTCATCACTCATGTAGAAAATATATGGAAAACAAACTCATAGTTCTACAGCATGAAATGCAACTAACCAACAGGACTGCAAAGGATCTGTATGATGTCCAACTGAAATATGAAAGGGGAAAATTAGGGGCTTGGCTTCTTGAGAAAATATGGCAATTAATGTGGAGTGGAAAAGGCAAGAAAAATATTGTTTGCCCAATGAAAAGAAAAAGCCATATTAATAATGAATCATCTCCTAGTATTGGAAATAGCATCTATTTCATTTGCACACTCTGCCTGAACACAATTCTTTCCATCTTCATCAAACTTCTCAAAGAACCTCTGCTAGGGAAAAGAAAGTTTTCTCAAAAGTTCAACAACATGTCTCAACATCCGTCAACATCTAGCTCAAAATCCTTTCATACTAGAACTTCCTCCATGGAATTTTTAGATGAAGATTTGATAGACGCAACCCCTCTGCGTATGATACCAGGTGACGTTCCAGGCTCCCCTTCCATGGCTAGAGCTAAGCAAGGCAACACTCCTGAAAAATCGCCTGATAAAGAGGACATGCACTCTACTGAACGCATCATAAGAAACCTAGTTACTAGGATACTGAATGAAGAGCATGGAGTTAAGGACATTTTTACCCCTCTGTCCAGAAGGGACCCCTCACCTGAGGTGGAAACCCAAGTTGAGAAAGATGATGACTTATCTAAAACGGAAAAGGAAGTAGCTGCTGAGGGACTATGTTCTCTTGGAAAAAACTTACCTAGTATGTCCCCTGATACTGCTCAGGACATTGAGGAAGAAGGGCCTGAGGAAGAAGATGACACGTTGGTCAATCTTGTGAAAACAAGTGTAGCTAATAGACTGAGAAAAAGGAAGAGTATGGCTGAGATAAGGACAGGTAGGAAAGAGAAAAGGGTTGTTGGTATAGGTCCCTCCAAGACTTAGAGTGAAGTAGAGGTCAGGAAGATGAAGGAAAGTGAGAGTTCTGAATCTGATGAGGATGTCGAATATGATGTCTCAGACATTCCTCCTGTTAAAGGAAGCCTATAAAGAAGTCTCCAAACAAAGTGGCTGTTGTTCATCTTGACAATATCTCGTTTCACGTGGAAGGTGGTGCTGCCAAATGGAAGTTTGTGACTCAAAGAAGGGTAGCAGTTGAAAGAGAATTGGGAAAAGAGGCAAGTGAAGTAAAGGAAGTCATGGAGTTAATTAAGACAACTGGTCTTATGAAAACTGTGACTGCTCTGCCTCAGTGTTATGAGGGGTTGGTCAAAGAATTCATTGTGAACATCCCTGAGGAGCTATATGAAAGAAGCAGCAGGGAGGGCTGCAAAGTTTTTGTAAGGGGTAAGTGTGTGAAACTTTCACCTACTATCATCAACAAGTTCCTAGGGAGAGGAACTGATGGAGGAGTAGATCTAGAGACCACATACAATGAGGTCTGTAGAATTATTACAGCTGGCCAAGTTAAGGAATGGCCTAGTAGGAAACACCTATCAGCGAGTAAGCTCACTGTGAAATATGCCATTCTGCATAAGATTGGTTCAGCAAATTGGGTTCCTACTAATCACATATCTACCATCTCCATTGCTCTTGGGAGAATCATTCATGCCATTGGAACTAAGATAAACTACAATTTTGGAAAGTTTGTGTTTGATCAAACCATCAGGCATGCCTCCACCAATGCTGTAAAGTTGCCCATTGCATTCCCATCTATCATCTGTGGCATCATCCTGAGTCAACAACCAGGAATCCTGAGTACAAGTGATATTCCAAGCAGGAGAAAGACCCCTCTATCAATTCACTATAAGCTTTTTGAGGGTAGTCATGTCAATGATGTTGTTATGACATCTGCCAGAAGGGAATCAACATCTCAAGGGAGTCTAATTAATCAATTGAAAGATACCTGCAAGGAATTGGAGAAAGGTATGAAGGTGGCCAAGGCAAGAAAAGAAGCTTTGGAAGCCCTTATTTGTAGCCTGGAAAAGGAGGAGTTAGAGAAGGCTGGAAAGGATTCAGATGGAAAAACACAATCCAGTGGCAGCTCTAGAAGCTCTGAGGGTTCTGAAGATGAAGATGAAGGTGAAGGAGATACTTCTTCTTCTGATTAATGCTTCCTGGCTGAATTGAAGACTGGGAGGTGTGGTGGAAGCTGGTGCTGTTTGGAAAGCTGGTGTTCTTTCTGTTTTTGTTTTTTGTGGCAGTCCTTATTGATGCCTGTTTTGTAATTTTTAGGGCTCTTAATGAGTTCCTTGGATTTGTTCATTGTCTCAGCTTTCAGTTGTGTATAATGATGGTTTGTACTGCATGAATATTATGTTTTAACATGCTTAATGTTATAACATCTGATCTAACATTCTTTGCTAGGCTAATAGACATTTATTTTGTCTCATTGGTCATCTTTGGTCAATTTTGACTAAAAAGGGGGAGAAGTGAAGTGCTGTTATGGGAGTTGTATGGGGCTGGACTGGAGGACACTGTTGTGGGAGTTGTATGTGGCTGGACTGGAGGACAACTATTATTGAAAGAAGTGCACAGGTGCTACAACAGTATGGTTGTCTGTTTACAGATGTCAAACGGGATGTCTGATATGGTGCACAGGTGTTGATGTTAAAGCAGATGTCAGTATGACATTCTGGCTGATACAGGTACTGGAGATCAGTAGCTGTTATGAATGCACAGATTTAGGGGGAGGAGAAGTACCCTGGTGCATTGTGCATTTGTGTGTCTTACTAGTTGCATCCATAACTAGTAATTTTGTTTGTTGCATAGATTGAGGGGGAGGAGAAGTACCCTTGTGCATGTGTGTATTACTAGTAGCCATAGCTAGTAATTGTTTTGCTTCTGCTGCTGATTAAACTACTGTTATGTGGTTTAACTGCTAATAGTTTACCTTGTGAACAAAAAGGACAGATATATGTTTTAGCCAAAATTTGCCAAAGGGGGAGTTTGTTGATTCTAAGTGTTGGCAGCAATTTTGGTAAAACAAAGAGTGTTCACAAGATGTCATGTGTGATGTCTTAACATGAGATATCCTATGTACCTGCTGGAGTTAAAGAACATATGCAAGCAGGATTGTTTTAGAATGCCACATACAATGACAAGGCTTCTGATATTGGCTGTACCTGCTGGAGCTTATATGGAAGACATGCTCATGCAGGATTGTTTCAGATGACATACACATTGTCATGGTATCTGATATGGCTGTACCTGCTATAAAAGGAAATTGGATTATGCAGGATTTTTCCAGGATGTCAGACCTGATGTCATGACATCCTGTACACAGAACATTCAGTATGAATGTCTGGTGTTTTGTGATTGCACAATTAATGGCAATCATTGGATGATTGAAGATATGGCTAGCTGGCGCATTCAATCATGGATTACAACCAGATTTGCTTATTTTCCAAGGAGATCTCTACAGCTGTTATAAAAAGATTTGATTGGAAAATATATTTAGGGTTTTCAAGATGTCCAATGCTTCTATAAAAAGGGACTTAGAAAACCTGTTTGAACACACAACCAAGACTGAGCGAAATATAGAGAGAGAGCTAGGGTTTGTGTCTGTTTAGTCGTAAGACTTGTAGGTCATTCAAGTCATCCATTGATGATTGAATTGGACTGATTTGTGGTTGTAATTTGTCACTCGAAAGCTGTTAAGTAAGAGTGTGTGTCCACTTGATCAAAGTTGTGAAGCAAGATTAGGTGTGTGTCTTCTTGATCAAAGCTGTGAAGCAAGATCAAGAGTGTGTCTTCTTGATTGATACTGTATAGTAAAATCAAGAGGTTGTAATTGAAAAGAATTTTCTTTTCACAAGGGATTGTTGTTTAAAATCACGGGTGTGTGATTGTAAGGGAAGTGAGTGGGTTCTCATATCTAAGAGTGCTTAGGTAGAAGTTGCACGGGTAGAGATTAGGTGAGAAAGACTATAACTTGTTGAAGTGTACGGATAGTCTTTGAACTAATTCTATTTTAGTGAATTTCCTTCCTGGTTTGGTAGCCCCCAGACGTAGGTGAGTTGCACCGAACTGGGTTAATAATTGCTTGTGTTATTCGCTTTACCATTCTATTTATTTCATCCATTGTGTGTTAGCAGATATCAGTGTCGTAACATTACCTTCGACATCTAATATCTGATACCAGAATTTCAACATTGAACGGACCGAACTTAACATGGGGGACCTAATCGAAGAGATAATGAGATTACGGGTAAGGGTGGATGGATTACGTGAGTTTGTGCAGCATGTTGGAGTTCCACACCCTCAATATGGGTGAGGCAGACATGATGATCTAGGTCGAGGCCGAGGATGTTTTTGAGCTGGGACACATATTATCTCTCTCCTTCTTCACCTTACATCGAAACATTGAGGACAATGTCCGATTTAAGTGTGGGAGGGGATCTTTACCCTTTTTATTGCTTTCTAGTTAGATTTATTATTTTATGCATTAAGTTAGGATTTTATCATTTTATGTGTTGTCGAGTCTTTATGCGTGGTTTTATGTTGTTTATTAATTCTTTCATTTCTTGAGCCATACCAAAAACAAAAATTTTGAAGTAGAAAATAGTGCTTATTTTTGAAATTTTAGGCTATTAAACAAGCTAAGGATATGTTGTAGAGACTTGGGAAAGCTCCTAAGATCGGTATCGTCTTTAAACCGCAAGTCTCCTAATCATAGAGATCGATTCGGATACTTTTTATGTCATGGCCTTGAACTCTCACCCCTAAATAAGTCCTTAAGTAGTTTACTTTAGCAGTCAACACTATCTTAAGCACACACTAAGTAGGAAGGTTGATGCAAATAAGTGAGTGATTTTGAGCAAAAATGAATAAATGCTAAAGCATAAATACCAACCTGTAGTGAAAAATAATAAGTTTATATTGTTGGTTGGTTAAGAGGTATCTGGTTCGATCCGATTCCCCACAACTACAATTTGGAAAAGGGGCGAACCACTTTGATACTAGAGGCCCTTCGGAAAAAATAAATCGTAATTACTAACAAATCTCTTTATTGTGTGTGTACAGATAACAAATTTAATGTGATTGTGCCTGAATGAAAAAGGATGAAAAATAGGATGATTAAGTAAGGCCTAAGCATAATAACATAATGCATATTGGTTTGTATATGAAGGAGACTTATGAGCGCAAATGTGAAATTTGTTATTACGATATCCTTAGTTTGTGAGGTAGTGCCTATCGACACGATCATAACCAAAGCAAAGTCTATAGCCTAAAATAATTATACGAGAGTTACTTTTTTTCTTCTTAGCACAAGTTTTGTTTGAGAACAAGAAAAGGTTTTAGTGCAGTAGATTTTGATAGAACCAAAACATACTACATATTTGACTCAGATTGCACATGTTTTACCACCCTTTTATTATACTTTCTATTGTTATGATGATACTTTTCCTTGTTTTTAGTTACATGGCCTAGAAAAGGCCTTACTCGAAGAAATGAAGCAAAACGAAGTAAAAACAGAGAAAAATAATGTACACATGGCGTTCACCATAGAGGTAGCCGCAAGGAAGATGATGTGTCACACGTCCCAACGGTCACAAAGACTGAGTCTGGCCATTTTGGGGACATGGCATTCGCCATCCCTACATGGCGGTTTCCACCTTTGATAATGACGCTCTAGTTAAAGGAAGTTGGAGATTCACCCCCATGACCATCATTTTTTCCTCACACGAACGCTGAAGGAGTTACATGTTTCCCTAGGTCTAGTACTAGTATAAATAGGCCATAAAGTTCATTGTTTTGGGCATCCAAGCTTAGTTTTAGCATATGCCATATATTCACTATTAAAATGATAATTCATCACATCGAGGGGTTATCGCACCATTGTTGTCAACAAGTTTGGAGCATCATAGTCGTAGTGTTTAATCTTACTGCCATTTACATTTTAGTTGTACCAGATTCAAGTCTCCGATTGGAGCAGGTTTTTAATACATTATGCACCGCTTTATTTTATTTACTCTTTCGTATTTCCTTACTTACATTATTTTCCCGCATCACTTTACTTTGTTTATTTCCTCACACTACTTTACTTTGATTTATTTTCATCGCACAACTTTACTTTGTTTACTTTATTTCTCGCTTGTTTCTTTTCGTACAAAATCCATCTTTAAAGCTATACATTTATCTACAAGTTCTTGTTGAAACTTAATTGCACAAATATCACTTTAATATGTCATATTGCATTTTACGATCATATGATATATCGTTTACCATAACCATGTCCAGCTAAATCATTAGTGTTGGAATACGAGGACGTCGAATCGACAGTACTCCATATGTTGTCTCTGTAAGAGTGCTTTTGGGACTGTTTTGACTTTAATACAATATTTAAGTTAAAATTTTCAATTAAAATTACTTTTCAAATGAGTTAAAGAGGTGGTTACATGAAAAAGGATTTTCTACTTTAACGCAAGTGTAAGACCCCAATTTTGACCCTAAGATCCCTCATGATATCTCATCATATGCATTAGCTTTTGGGATCACACCTTGGCATCCTCCTTACCCCTCATTCATTGGGTTTGCATTGGGAGATGTCACCAAGCACATTTGATTGTATCATACTTTTTTCATTATTTACTAACCAAAATACCAAAAATTATGTCAATGTATAGTTTGTTGCTTTTGTAGGTAGTGTGTGTGTTCACCCATGCTCCATCAAGCTCATATCTAGGGTTTGAGACCCTCAATGCAAGGAAACTAATCAAGATATGGTTCATGATAACTCTATACATCATATATGGGTCCCCATGATCTTCACATTTCATTTTTATCAAGAATTCATCAAGAGTTTGAAGCTTGTTTGCCTGGGAAGCCCTAATTCATCTAGGTATCTTGTATGACTTCCTCATCAAGTTTTTTCATTATTTGATCAAATATTTAAAGGTTTACTTCATATTACATAATCTTATGCATATATGATCCTCCATGAGTCCAAAAGATCAATATAATGTCAAGTTTGCAAGTTGGTTCATGGTGGTTGACTAGAGAAAGTCAACTAGTCAAAACTGGGGTTCCCTAGACCCTATATCCTACAATTTTTGTCATATGAAAATTACTCCAAGAGAAACGTTACTCCTTATTACATTCCAAACAACTTTCATGTGGAGGTCAAGAGCTAGTTTTGCTTGGAAAGTCATTTTTTATGATGAATGATTATATGTCATTTTGTCTGAACCCTAGTTAAGAGGTCAACTTCCAAGGACCATAACTTGCTCAATTTTCATGAGATGAAATCCATTCAAGTTTCATGATCAAATTAAAGATGTCCTCTCCAACTTGTATTCTTGTAAGAAGTTAAAATTCAACTTGCAAAGGTATGTGCCAAGGGGAAACATTATAGGTCATTTTGGGCCACTACCATTGAACAAGTGATTTTCCTCAACTTCTAAAATGCATAACTCCTTCATCCAAATGAGGTTAAATTTGTGACCAAATTTATGAGGTTTGAAATAGATACAATGTTTATGAAGGAACTTTTTCCATTTGAATCCCATAGCAAAAGTTATTCAAGGTGGAAGAAGTGAACATTTGACTTGGTACTCGGAAAATTTTCAAATATGTCTCATTTTCCAAACTTCCACATAAAAATTCATCATGATCCAAGCTTCAAATGGAAATGTGTTCAACAGTGAAAGTTGTTCCCCTTGATCTCACCTTTCCAAAAAGTCTAATATCATACCATTTGGCCAAGAAATGAAAAACTTGCGCATGGTTCTTTTCAAAGGATCATTTGGATGGATTTCACATTCTCTTTTCAATCTCCTTTGCATGACCACATGACATGATTTCAACATTGCACATTGGTGATTTTGGACCTGATAGCATCATTTCATGGGACTATCACACACCCATGTAAGCATGCAAGGGAATTGCTATTTTTGGCCAATTTTGGAAGTGTGTGAAATCAAATGCATAACCTATAAATAAGACCCTCTTGGCTCAGAATTAAGGACCTCATGCCCAAGCTTTGAAACTGAAATCCAAACCCTCACCATTAAAGGATAATCTTGAAGGTTTTCATTTGAAAATTGAGCTTCAAATCTCATTCTATTTTGAGATTGAAACTCCAAGAGTCCAAGCTTTTCCTTGATCCAATTCAACTCCTACAAGCTTCTGAAGTCAAGCCAAGGCCAATTAGAAGCAAGATCAAACAAGGTTGAAGTTCACTCGTAGGTAATTTTCCAAAATTTTCATCTCTTCGATTCTCTCTCAATTCTTCACTATTCTTTATGATTTTTGGTTGGATGAAGTCCTACCAATGCAGGCAACAAGATTGAGTTGCTTTTAGGTCAAATCGAAGCAACTGAGTTCATGATCCTCAAAATTCAAATCCCTGTATCTTTTTATATATTTGGAATTGGAGAAAATTGAGGCCAGATTCATGATCCTGAGCATTTTCTCTTTGAAATAGTGTCCTTGTTTTTCATTTTTCATTGAGATGAAGTTGGACCAGTCCGGTGGAGGTCACCGAAGAAGATGACTAGAGCCCTAACTTCGGTGGTGTTTTGGAACACCTCCTAGCCATCTGATCATGATTGGATGTTATAATCTGGACCATTATATTTTATTATAGCGCATACATCTCTTTGACTCAAGACCACCATGGAAAGCGCGCGTGTGACCATTAGATTTGCCACCTCAATTAATAAGGGAGATTTGATGGCCCTTGTTTTCCCTATTTTAATTTTGATTTTTGAGTTTATGTTTAATCCTTTTATTTTGTTTAATTCATAATAATTTCATTTTTAATCCAAAAAATATGGGACTTTCACCAAAAATATTTAAATATTATTCTCTTCCATATTCTGAATTAAAATTATTTTTTTGGATTAATTTTGATATTTTTCATGAATTTAATATTTTTGTGCATATTTTTAATTGTTTAAAAATACTTCTGTCTTTTCAAAAATCATAAAAAAAATTGTCTAAGATCCTTTGACCTTGTTCGACCTAGGATAAATCTCTTGACCATTTATTTGGTGTTTTGAAGAGATTTTAGGTTTTGACCAAATTAAATTATATTTTAATGCATTTTTAAATTGATTTTTAATTGATTAATTGTGTAAAAACGATGTTGAGCAATTTTTATGGTCTTGTGATGTTTTACTATTTGTTTGGGCCTTGGTCAGGGTTGATTTGAATTTTGTTGGATTAAAACCATTGGATTTAGGGGATTGATGAAATGTACATTTCATCTCCCAAAATGAATGAATGGTTTTAATTTGATAAAATTCCTTCCATGACCAATTTGAGTTTCTTTCATTCCCCTCTCTCTTCATCTTCATCCCTATTATTTCCCATTCCATCATTTGACCAATGAAATCTCTAATGTCTTAAGGCTAATTGGTTCATCAATGACCTCGTGTCAGATGAACCAATACAAGTATGATTGAGATATGTCCATCCCTCTTGATCTTTTCTTTTAGTGTGTGGTATGTTTTAGGAGTTTGATTCATTATACCAAATCTATATCATGCATTAACAACTAAATTTTTATTGTCTGGCCTCAGATAATTGTGACTTCTACATAAGTCCAATTACGATTGCTTAACATAGAGCTAAATTTGACCCTAGTGGCATAACATTCTAGTAAGTGAGATCGTAAGTCTCCCATCCTTCATGGTATTGTGTGAAAACTTGACCTTTTTTCCTTTCGTGAGAGCTAGTGGCATACTTGTTTAATTATCCAAGTTGGAGCCCTTCTCGTGGAAGATGACTTGGTTTAAGGATCCATGTTTGTGAATGAATGGTTGAGTGTTCTCCAAAGAATGACTCAATCAATTAAAAAATACCACTAATACTTGACTAACCCTTGACTAACATTTGACTAACTCTTGTTAATATTGCTTTACTTTCAAGTCATTTACTTTATGCAATTTAACTTTTAGCCATTTATCATTCATTGCCATTTACATTTAATTTAATTTGTTTATGTTTATGTCATTTTCACTTTGCTCATTTGAGCCATATCTTGTGATTGTATATATTGTTTATGCATATTGATTTTGTTTGTGGTCTTAGGATCTTAAAATACCTAATAACAACAAAAAAACCCTAAAAAACATTTGGTGGACTGTTGATCTTGATCTGAACTATTGAACTTAGGATTAGGCAACATTCCTTGTGCAAAAAGGACTTGGCCAATACCAACATTTTGAGACCAAGTTACTATGAGTTAAGCCTTCATCTGATGCAAGTCTTGGGATGTATGTGAATTCATCTGCTACTTTGTCTTGGTGCTAATTATTATTTTCATCTTGTGTCTGATGCTTTGTTCTGAGTTGACCACAAACTACTAGCTATGGGAATTGCTTGCTTGGATGTGACTATCTTTATTTGATGCCTTGATCTTCTTGATGTCTGAATATTGCTCATTGCTCCTTAATTATTGTTTCATTCAAAGTCCAAAGGGAAAGTAGGTATTTTATATAACATTCTTGTCTGTTGGATTGTATCCCATTGGTTAGATCTTTTCAACCCTTAACTTTTAATTTTTCTGATTAGGATAGCCTCTCCATCTTCTCCCACTTCTTAAATTTCAAAAATCTCTCCCTCTTTTCAAAAAATTTATTTGTTTGTGATTTCAAACTTAGACCTTATTTTAAATAGAAACTTTGGCCTTATGCCATTGAACTTTTTAAACTCTTTCTTAAATCAAATTTGTAAAAAAACTTAATCATATTGACCTAAAATTTCAAAATACAAAAAGAACTAACAACTTCATTCAATTTTTTTGGTCCTTTGTGTTCTTTTTCATTTAAACTTTTTATTAAAATCAATTCACCAACTTTGAAATTGTTACCACGAACTACTGTGAAAGAATTCTTTAACTTGAATTAACTTTTAATGATAGCAAATTGTGTGATCATCATCCAAATTAGTTGTGCATTGCATTACATGATATATTTGTGTTCTTACTTTATCCTTCATCCCACTCTATTGTTGCATAACCATACATATAAATCTACATTGAAAATTCCCTTAAAATAACAATTAAAATGCATTTTATATCAGTATGTATCAATACATGAGCCTTTGCATCGATACATGTAGCCTGTGATTAATCACAAAACAATTTCTGTTCAGTATGCATCGATGCATACGAGCCATGCATCAATACATAGAAGGCCAAAAACTCTATGCATCGATACACACGATTCCTGCATCGATACAGGACTACTTGAGACAGCCTGTGCATCAATACATGCGCATCAGGCATCGATACATATCAGTGTAAAAATCACATGCATCGATACATACGATTTATGCATCGATACATGATTAATTGATTTCACCAAAAATTCACACAACTTACAGTATGCATCGATACACACTCCTATGCATCAATACATAAAGCGGTTTTTTGTTATAACAACAACTGTTTTGCAGCATATAAAGATAGGTTGTGACAGCAGTGAAAAATGACGAATTCATTGAGGGAAAACAATTGAACACAGATCAAAAAGCAGTGTTGGAGCAATTGTTTTGAGAGCACATAGAAACCTGAAAGAGACTTCATCTTCTTCATCTTCTCAATCACTTTTCTTCAAGAACATTTACACATAACCATTCTTGTTCTTTGGATTAAAGAAGCATCGAGATAACGTTCAGTGGTACGATCAAGGATCTAGCTGTGGTTTGCAGTGGAACGATCGAGGATCTAGCTGAGTCGAAGATTGAAGGGGGTTTCTAGGAAAAACCTACTGGTTTGTCCTTCAAGAACTGGAGTGTTCTTGAGGGTTTGGGAGTCACATTTGCAGAACATATTCAGCCGCAGCGTTGCGTTTGGAGATCGGGGGATTTCGCAAGCAGGTCGTGGAACCGGTGAATTGTTTGCAACTTTGTGCAGGAAAATCTTGATCGTGCTCAGATCAAGTCAAGGTTTATACAAGAAGAGGTTCTTAGAGTTTAGAATTCTGTCTTTGTACTATAACCTTGTATCAACGGATTCGGCAATAATTGATAATCAAAGTTCTCAATTTCATTTGAAATTGAGAGGGAGACGTACCCACACGCGAGGACGACGTGGGGAACTTCCTTACCAAATCTCTGCGTATCTTACTCTTACCTTAATCCTCTTTACGTTTTCCAAACTGTTTTCGCAAATTCAGTTAGTGTGTGGTGATTGTTTCTTTTTCAAGACAGCAGTGGCAAGAACACTTTAATCAAACTCCATTGCTGTTTATCATCGATCACATACACACCAACTGTTTGATAAAACGGTTAGCTAGATTTTATTCATTGGAAATAGACTTTAATGATAAGCGCATTCAATTAGTTAAAACTCTGGTGTGAACTGTTTCTGTCATTCTCATTAAAATCCAGCAATTACACTTGTGTGTCCGGCTTTCTAGTAGCGGTTCAGAATAGACGGAAGTCGATTCGGGACTGATTTTTCCGCCATTTTTGAAAACTCTGATAAAACGTTAAATCCGTTAATTTTAAAGAGGTGATCTATTCACCCCCCCCTCTCGATCACTAGCCACACCGTCTAACAAGTGGTATCAGAGTGCCGGTTCGCTGGTGCTCTGTGGCTGCCTGTAACAATATGGATTCTGAACCAAAGGGGGCGTATAATAGAGCGCCTATTTTCAACGGTGAAAATTATGGCTACTGGAAAGACTGCATGCGAGTTCATATAAATTCTGTGGATAGGTTAGTATGGGCTGCCATTGAAAACGGTCCGTTTCAAATCACTATGACAAATGCGGCTGGCGCCATAGTACCTAAACCAGAAGATGATTGGAATGAGAAAGATGAGAAAAAGTGGTCGTGTGATTGGAGAGCTCGAAACATGTTAATTTCAGCACTTGGTGTTGATGAGTATTATCGAGTATCCCATTGCACGACAGCTAAAGAAATGTGGGACGCTTTAGAAGTTGCCCATGAGGGTACTACTGAAGTAAAACAGTCCCGCATTAACACACTCAATCAAGAGTTTGAGCTCTTTCGCATGAAACAAGGAGAATCCATCTCCGACATGCAAAAGAGATTCACCCATCTAACTAACCGATTGAATGCTCTTGGAAAACCTATTTCCAATGAAATTGCTACTAATAAAATTCTCAGGTGTCTTAGCAGGGAGTGGCAACCTAAAGTTACAGCAATCAAGGAAGCCAACGATCTTACAAGACTTACGATTACAACACTGTTTGGAAAGCTGGAAGAACATCAGCAAGCTTTGGAAAGTCTTGAAAAATATGAGAATAAAAGTAAGAAGGAAAAGGAGAAGAAAAGAGACAAAGAGGGAGAGAAGAAGCCAATAGCTCTTGTGGCCTCTAGCTCTAAGTCCTCACGAAAAGAGCAAAGCGACAATGATTCAAGTAGTGACAAAGACTCGGATGATGAAGAAATGGGACTGTTTGTAAGGAGATACAATAGGTTCATTCGAAAGAATGGAGTCAAGCATTCCGACAAAAATCTCATGAAGTTTCGAAAACAATCTACAAATTCGAAACAAGAAGAGAACAAGAAGAGTAGAGGAAGAGGATCCTGTTTTAATTGTGGTAAATCCGGACACTATAAAACGGACTGCCCTATGAAGTATAAGGATCAAAGAAAAGATTCGCCAAAAGGGTACAGCAAACAAAGAAGAGCGTATATTGCATGGGAAAGTGATAGTGATTCATCAAGCACACAAAGCTCAAGTGATGATGATGAAGCTGCAAATCTGTGCCTTATGGCTCACACAAAAAATCTGTCCTACCACAAGAAGAAAAACAATGACAAAAAGGTAAAACAAGCCTACTACAATAATTTCTCCTCTATGTCTTTTTCGGAACTAAAAATAGCTTTTGAAAAACTGCATAACGAAGCTGTAGATGCTTTTAAAAGACTATCTTCCGACAAACATATTTTCTCTTTTTTGGAAGGTAAAGTAAACAAAGCTGAAATTGATTTAGAAGCATTGAAAACTAGTATTGCAGAAAATTCAAAAACTATTGATATTGACGGATGTAGTAGAGTTAGGTATTGTGACGCTTGTTATATTTGGCAAAAAGAGGTAAACACTCTTAAGGTCAAATTAGAGAAAGCGCTACAACCTAAAGTTACTTATGCCGTTGACCCCAAGTTGTTTAAGAAGTCATTGAATCCTCCATATGCAAAATACTCTTTTATTCTAAAGGATTCAATGAACAAGAAACAACAAACACATCATCATGGTTTATGTCATTATTGTTGCCATGCTGGCCATACCATTGAAAAATGCAAATTTAGGATATTTCTTGTCCCTAAAGGCATTTATCAATGGAAGCCAAAAGGCAACCATGTTAGCACTTACCCACTTGGACCCAATGAAAATTGGGTACCAACTTCTCTCTTTTGATGTTGTAGGATGAGTGCCTTGCCTCCGCAGATAGAAGGTGGTTTCTTGACAGCGGTTGCTCGAGGCACATGACCGGTGACATATCGCTTTTTATAGACTTCAAGGCGAAGAAAAAGGGATATGTTACTTATGGAGACAACAACAAAGGAGCTATACTCGGCAAAGGTAGTGTAGGTAATCCCTCCACCACTACTATTTCAAATGTCCATTTAGTTGAGGGACTTAAACACAATTTGTTAAGCATAAGTCAACTATGCGACATGGGCTATAAAGTTTCGTTTACAAAAACTTGCTGCATAATTGAACATGCAGAACAAAACATTGTGTTTAAGGGTGTAAGAGTAAACAATATCTATATGCTTGACTTGTTTGATGTACCGTTAACAAATACTAAATGTCTAGTCACCTTGAATGATGATTCTTGGCTTTGGCATAGACGTTTAGCTCATGTTAACTTCGATTTGCTAAACAAGGTTGTATCTAAGGATCTAGTAGTCGGTCTACCAAAAATAAAATTTTCAAAAGACCACCTATGTGACGCGTGCCAAATGGGAAAGCAAACAAGGGTGTCTTTTAAATCTAAAAATGTAATTTCAACTTCACGACCCCTTGAGCTTCTCCATATGGACCTCTTTGGACCTTCTAGGACAAAGAGCCTAGGTGGAAATTACTATGGCTTTGTAATAGTTGATGACTACTCTAGATTCACTTGGACTATATTCCTTCATAGCAAAGATGAAACTTTTTCTGCTTTTAAAATTTTTGCAAATCTGTCCCAAAACAAAATGAATTCCAAAATAGTTACAATTCGTAGCGATCATGGTGGTGAGTTTCAAAATTATCACTTTGAGAAGTTTTGTGACAAGTATGGCATTGAGCATAACTTTTCAGCCCCTCGCACTCCACAACAAAATGGCGTTGTGGAGCGTAAAAATCGTGTTTTAGAGGAGTTGGCAAGAACAATGCTTAATGAGGGTGGATTACCAAAATACTTTTGGGCTGATGCTGTTAGCACAGCCTGTTATGTTCTAAACAGAATCTTAATTCGCCCTATTTTGAACAAAACTCCTTATGAACTTTTGAAAGGAAGAAAACCAAACTTGTCACATCTTCACGTATTCGGTTGTAAATGTTTTGTTTTGAATAACGGTAAGGAAAACATTGGGAAGTTTGATGCAAAAGCGGATGAAGGTATTTTTCTTGGTTACTCAATGTCAAGTAAAGCATATAGAGTGTATAATAAGCATTTACTTACTGTTGAAGAGTCGGTTCATGTTTCTTTTGATGAGTCTTATCCAAAAAATGTCGGAAAAGGTATTTCTTTTGATGACGCAGGTGTATCTACAGAAGACATACTCAAGGAAGCTGTTGAGGAAACTGATCAGTCCAAAACAGCTGCCCATGAGAAGGAGGAAGATACAAGTCATGAAGAAATTGAGGAAGAAAAGACAGCTGAAGTGAATGATCTTCCAACAGCTTGGAGATCCTCAAAAGACCATCCCATCGACAACATTTTGGGAGACATTTCAAAGGGAGTAATGACCCGGTCTAAGATAAGTAACTTTTGTTCTCACTTCGCGTTTGTTTCACAAGTAGAACCTAAAAATGCCAAAGAGGCCTTGATTGATGAATTTTGGCTAATGGCCATGCAAGAAGAGCTTAATCAATTTAAAAGAAATGACGTTTGGGAACTTGTCCCTCGTCCGCGAGATCATCATATCATAGGCACTAAGTGGGTTTTTAGAAACAAGCTTGATGAAAACGGAGTGATTACTAGGAACAAGGCACGCTTAGTAGCACAAGGATATAACCAAGAGGAGGGCATAGACTATGAGGAAACTTATGCTCCAGTTGCTCGCCTCGAAGCTATACGTCTTTTGCTTGCCTATGCGTGTTCTAAGGATTTTAAGCTTTACCAAATGGACGTAAAGAGTGCCTTTCTTAATGGTGTCATAAATGAAGAAGTATATGTTTCACAACCTCCCGGTTTTGAAAATGCTGAAAATCCAGATCATGTTTACAAATTAAAAAGAGCTTTGTATGGTCTTAAACAAGCCCCTCGGGTTTGGTATGAAAGGCTTAGCAAATTCCTAATTGATCATGGATATTCAAGAGGTAAAGTGGACAATACACTCTTTATTAAACACAAAGGGAAGCACATTCTTTTAGTTCAAGTTTATGTCGACGATATCATATTTGGTTCAACTAACATACACTTGGTCGAAGAATTTTCTAAGGTTATGCAGGGTGAATTTGAGATGAGTCTAATGGGGGAGCTGAACTACTTCCTAGGACTGCAAATAAAGCAACTTGATGAGGGTACAGCAGTATGTCAAACAAAATACTGCAGAGAACTACTCAAGCGCTTTGGAATGAATGACTCAAAATCGATTGACACCCCAATGCCTACCAACGGAAATCTGGACAAGGATGAGCATGGTAAGTGTGTAGATGTCAAAAGGTTCAGAGGTATGATTGGATCTCTCTTGTATCTCTCTGCTTCTAGACCTGACATAATGTTTAGTGTTTGTATGTGTGCACGCTATCAATCAAATCCTAAGGAATCGCACCTTAAAGCGGTAAAGCGCATATTTAGATACCTTTACGGAACACCTAAATATGGGCTTTGGTATTCCAAAGGAAGTGATTGTAGCTTAGTAGGGTACTCCGATTCTGATTTTGCTGGCTGCAAATCAGATAGGAAGAGCACAAGTGGTACATGTCACCTGTTTTCAAACTCCTTGGTCAGTTGGCATAGCAAAAAGCAAGTTTCTGTGGCTTTGTCAACTGCAGAGGCAGAATACGTTGCAGCCGGTAGTTGTTGCGCTCAGATTTTATGGCTGAAGCAGCAACTACAAGACTTCAACATTCAACTCAAACGTATTCCTATAAAATGTGACAACACTAGTGCAATAAACCTTACAAAAAACCCTGTTTTACACTCACGCACTAAACACATAGAGATTAGACATCATTTCCTTCGTGACCATGTCGAAAAAGAAGACGTTGTCTTTGAGCACGTTGATTCCAAAAATCAGCTTGCTGATATTTTCACTAAACCATTGGCAACGGAACCTTTCTTCAACATTCGTCGCGAATTGGGAATCTTAGATCTTTCTCAATTGATGTCATAAGCTTGTTACCTCTTAATTATATTATGCCTCACCATGGTTGATAAGAGTTGTTTTAGATGTCAATTATCCATCACAAGAGTTCTCCAACAGAGGTAATATCAATCCTTTCTACAATTTTCTTATTGCCAAGTGATTGTGTATGTTAAAACAAATGTGACTTCTGTCCATATCGTGTGCACACTAAAATTTGACTTCTGAATCTCTGTTGAGCATAATCATCATGACAGTGCATAATGCATATTCATACTGCATTAAAAATTCATTAAAAACTGGTTCAGCATCAGTATGCATCGACACAAACGAAGCCTGCATCGATCCATATATTCAAAAATTCAATTTTTTCAAAAACTGCTTCAGGATGTATCGATGCATCCATCGCATGTATCGATACACAGGGCAATTGTAAACACTTGGCATCGACGCATCCATCGCATGTATCGATACACATGACATTTTTGAATACTAGGCATCGACGCATGACTATCTGCATCGATACATACTGATGCTATCTGCATTAAGTGCATTTCTTTCTCTCTCATGCATCGACACATCAGCCAATCATATCACTTCCTA